>NW_027315746.1:2432646-2507646 GCF_026437365.1 Eucyclogobius newberryi | reverse complement strand
CTATGTCTGGTTTCTCTTTATAAACCCCCCTCCTCGCCCTCCCTCGCCCTCTTCGCCTGCCTCTCCCCCCTCACCCGCCACGCCCGCCCCGCCCACCTCGCCCCCCCTCCGCTCGTTACCTGTGCTGCTCTGGATGGTCCGGACGGTGGTGGCGGTGGTCCGCGGCGGCGAGGCGGGCAGCAGCAGCAGCGGCCGGCCGCCCTCGCCCTCGCTCTCGCTGGTGCAGCCCTGGTCGATGGCCCGCACGTAGCTGGGGCTCCTCATCCGGAAGCAGCCCGGCATCGGCAGCGTGTCCATGGGCTCCAGGCTGTCCATGCCGCCCCTGTCCATGCCGCCCCTGTCCATGCCGCCCCTGTCCATGGCCTGCGACTGGAGCTCGCTGTAGAGCTGCTCGCAAACCTGCTCGATCTGCCCGTTCACCTCCACCTCGCTCAGCTGGAGACGAGGGTTGTGCGGGATCGAGAAGACGGCGGGAATAGAAGAAGGGATAGAAGGCTTTCAGAGCAGGTTAAAAAAGAAAAAAAGGGACAGATGAATATTGCATGGCAGAAGTTTTAGAAGGAGGAGGTTCCATTAGCGAGCAGAGAATAGATCGCTGGGACGGGGGGAAGCGTGTTGTGGACAGAAAGGTCTGAGCGGGACATGCACACGTCAACCACACAAACAAATGTCGTTTTGGGAGGTGCAAAAGGCGGAGACGGTGAGGAGAGAGTGCGCGGGGCGGTGGAGCGTGAAGGCGCCGCAACTGACGCTCGACTCGGACTCGGGTTAGCGTCACTCGGGTTAGCTTCACTCAGGTCAGCTTCACTCAGGTCAGCTTCACTCGGGTCAGCTTCACTCGGGTTAGCGTCACTCGGGTTAGCTTCACTCGGGTTAGCGTCACTCGGGTTAGCTTCACTCGGGTTAGCTTCACTCGGGTCAGCTTCACTCGGGTTAGCGTCACTCGGGTTAGCTTCACTCGGGTTAGCTTCACTCGGGTTAGCGTCACTCGGGTTAGCTTCACTCGGGTTAGCGTCACTCGGGTTAGCTTCACTCGGGTTAGCTTCACTCGGGTTAGCGTCACTCGGGTTAGCTTCACTCGGGTTAGCTTCACTCGGGTAAGCTTCACTCGGGTTAGCCTCACTCGGGTTAGCCTCACTCGGGTTAGCTTCACTCGGGTTAGCTTCACTCGGGTTAGGGTCACTCAGGTTAGCTTCACTCGGGTTAGCTTCACTCGGGTCAGCTTCACTCGGGTCAGCTTCACTCGGGTTAGCTTCACTCGGGTTAGCCTCACTCGGGTTAGCCTCACTCGGGTTAGCCTCACTCGGGTTAGCTTCACTCGGGTTAGCTTCACTCGGGTTAGCGTCACTCGGGTTAGCTTCACTCGGGTTAGCTTCACTCGGGTCAGCTTCACTCGGGTCAGCTTCACTCGGGTTAGCGTCACTCGGGTTAGCGTCACTCGGGTTAGCTTCACTCGGGTTAGCCTCACTCGGGTTAGCCTCACTCGGGTTAGCCTCACTCGGGTTAGGGTCACTCGGGTTAGCTTCACTCGGGTTAGCTTCACTCGGGTTAGCGTCACTCGGGTTAGCTTCACTCGGGTTAGCTTCACTCGAGTTAGCTTCACTCGGGTCAGCTTCACTCGGGTCAGCGTCACTCGGGTTAGCTTCACTCGGGTCAGCTTCACTCGGGTCAGCGTCACTCGGGTCAGCTTCACTCGGGTCAGCTTCACTCGGGTCAGCTTCACTCGGGTTAGCTTCACTCGGGTCAGCCTCACTCGGGTTAGCTTCACTCGGGTTAGCTTCACTCGGGTTAGCTTCACTCGGGTCAGCTTCACTCGGTTAGCTTCACTCTGGTTAGCTTCACTCGGGTCAGCTTCACTCGGGTTAGCTTCACTCGGGTTAGCTTCACTCGGGTTAGCTTCACTCTGGTTAGCTTCACTCGGGTTAGCTTCACTCTGGTTAGCTTCACTCTGGTTAGCTTGACTCGGGTTAGCTTCACTCGGGTTAGCCTCACTCGGGTTAGCTTCACTCGGGTTAGCTTCACTCTGGTTAGCTTCACTCTGGTTAGCTTCACTCTGGTTAGCTTCACTCGGGTCAGCTTCACTCGGGTTAGCTTCACTGGGGTTAGCTTCACTCTGGTTAGCTTCACTCTGGTTAGCTTCACTCGGGTTAGCTTCACTCTGGTTAGCTTCACTCTGGTTAGCTTCACTCGGGTTAGCTTCACTCGCGGACAGAGGCTAAAACGCGATCATTACAAACGTGGTGCGTAAGAACTCGCCGTCTGAAACGTTAGCGGCGGCTGTAGCTCTGGTGGAGCGCGTCTGATCCGAAAGGTCGCCGGTTCGATCCCGCTCTGGAAGGACGGTCGGATCGCAGCCGCCGAATACTTGAATACTGCCGTCGTGTCCTTGGGCAAGACACTTAACCCGACTCGCCCCCAGTGTCTGTGTGATTGTGTGTGTGATTGTGTGTGTGATTGTGTGTCTGAGTGCGTGATTATGTGAATGTGTGTGTGATTGTGTGTGATTGTGTGTGTGATTGTGTGTCTGAGTGCGTGATTATGTGAATGTGTGTGTGATTGTGTGTGATTGTGTGTGTGATTGTGTGATTGTGTGTGTGATTGTGTGTGTGATTGTGTGATTGTGTGTGTGATTGTGTGATTGTGTGTGTGATTGTGTGATTGTGTGATTGTGTGATTGTGTGTGTGATTGTGTGTGTGATTGTGTGATTGTGTGTGTGATTGTGTGTGTGATTGTGTGATTGTGTGATTGTGTGATTGTGTGTGATTGTGTGGTTGTGTGTCTGAGTGCGTGATTGTGTGAATGTGTGTGTGATTGTGTAATTGTGTGTGTGATTGTGTGTGATTGTGTGATTGTGTGTGTGATTGTGTGATTGTGTGTGTGATTGTGTGATTGAGTGTGTGATTGTGTGTGTGATTGTGTGATTGTGTGTATGATTGTGTGTGTGATTGTGTGATTGTGTGTGTGATTGTGTGATTGTGTGATTGTGTGTGTGATTGTGTGATTGTGTGATTGTGTGTGTGATTGTGTGATTGTGTGTGTGATTGTGTGATTGTGTGATTGTGTGTGTGATTGTGTGATTGTGTGATTGTGTGCGTGATTGTGTGATTGTGTGTGTGATTGTGTGTGTGATTGTGTGATTGTGTGTGTGATTGTGTGATTGTGTGTGTGATTGTGTGTGTGATTGTGTGATTGTGTGTGTGATTGTGTGATTGTGTGTGTGATTGTGTGATTGTGTGTGTGATTGTGTGTGTGATTGTGTGATTGTGTGTGTGATTGTGTGATTGTGTGTGTGATTGTGTGTGTGATTGTGTGATTGTGTGTGTGATTGTGTGATTGTGTGTGTGATTGTGTGTGTGATTGTGTGATTGTGTGTGTGATTGTGTGATTGTGTGTGTGATTGTGTGTGTGATTGTGTGATTGTGTGTGTGATTGTGTGATTGTGTGTGTGATTGTGTGTGTGATTGTGTGATTGTGTGTGTGATTGTGTGTGTGATTGTGTGTGTGATTGTGTGTGTGATTGTGTGATTGTGTGTGTGATTGTGTGATTGTGTGTGTGATTGTGTGATTGTGTGATTGTGTGTGTGATTGTGTGATTGTGTGTGTGATTGTGTGTGTGATTGTGTGATTGTGTGTGTGATTGTGTGTGTGATTGTGTGATTGTGTGTGTGATTGTGTGTGTGATTGTGTGATTGTGTGTGTGATTGTGTGTGTGATTGTGTGTGTGATTGTGTGATTGTGTGTGTGATTGTGTGTGTGATTGTGTGTGTGATTGTGTGATTGTGCTTCGAGAGCCTTGACGGTTCAAAAGTGCTTTATAAATCTGACCTTTTACCATTTTTATTTATTTTGAGCCTCATGATGAATGTGAGAATAAACATCGCAATTTAACAAATGTTCTCGATTGTTAACATCACGAGCAAAACGATAAAAAAGCTCTAAATGTTCCTTCTTGTATTGAACGCATCGCCTCGATATATCGACCTACTTTACGTACAACTGATCGTTCAGAAAGTTTGATTAAAAAAACAAACGCTGAGCAAAATCTAAAACCGTCACATTTATTTTGAAAGACTTAAACTCTAATTTAGTTTGAAAACGACCTCTTTTCTATGAATTTAAAACAATATTTTTCTCTCTCTTTGGTTTTGTCAACCAAAATCCAGATCCGTTTATGCTCTTTTATCCACCTTGTTGTTGTTTTACTGTTTATAAAGCATTGTTTGTGGGCGGAGCTCTGCTTTCGGTAAGATAAGATAAGAAAAGCCTTTATTTGTCCCACAATGGGGAAATTCCAGTATTGCAACATAAATTAGGGACAGAAGTAAATAATAATGAACAGATCATTGATAAAAAACTTTACACTCTTAATAGAAAAGCTCTTATAAAACTGTGTTGTTAGCTCTGTGACGACGTTAGCGGCTTTTAGCTCGTGCACTGAAGCGAATGTCAAGTCAAAATCGATACGCTTCATTTTAGGATTATAGATATAGATTTGAACTAAAGGATATTAATTCGTCACAGATAATCCTCCGGTTAAAAAGTTAAAAAAAACAAAAGGTTGTGGCGGCTCTTTGAGTTCAAGCTCAAAACAGGAAAATATAATTATAATTAAAGACATAATGGACACGATCATAACGACTGTGGAAGAATATCGGTCACAATGACAGTTTAAAGTATTGAAATGCCTGGATTTAGATTTTACATTTAGAGAACGTCGTTTCAAATTTTTATTGTCTAAGAGTTTATTGTCTGTGGTGAAAAAAAATGCTACAAAAACAGCTACAAAAATAAAGATGAAAAAGTTACGTTTTCAAAAAAAGGGACGATATTTTCACACTTCCGCGATTGATTTTACAGACGTTTCACAATTGTCTGATGAATAAAACAGTTTAAAAAGACACGTTTTCACACATTTCCATTTTGATTAAAAAAAACGATTCGTGGTTTAGTGTCTATAACGAGGCAGAAGAAACATTTCTGACCCATTTACAGCTCGAACCATCAGCACAAAGAAATGAACAAAATAACACACTTGTGCAAAGAAAACATAATATAGTATTTATAGTGACGAGCTGTAGTGGTATTATATGTATACTGTGTACTGCAAGACTAATATTATTGTGATATTTGTACACGCTTTTTGATACAATAAGTTTCGTTGTATTAAAACAAAAGTGTCCACGCTCTATTTACGAGTCAAACTGAATAATACAAAAAATAACACAAAAGAATTGAGAAAATCAAGCTTAATAAATAATAATTTAGGTCGCAACATGGAAAAAACACAATAATATAATCCTTCTTTTCATTGCTAAACCTGTCAGACGTCGGTGCCATTGTGATAAATGCAGTTTGTGTCGAATATCGATGATTTCGTTTGTCTATATTGTAACAAAGATCCTCGTGTGGCACGTCGCGCAGCCGCAGTAAAAATGAATCAGTGGCAAATGCAGATGAACGCTCGCTCTGCCCTGGGCCTGAACCGCGGCGACATCCGAGGCCTCTTTCTGTTCAAAGTACACGCGGTTTGAAGTATTTGCTGTAGAAGTCTAAATAGAAGTATGTTACGGTGTAAATGCAAGGCTAATTACTGCCTTTTCTGTTACTTTTGTGCGTTTAAAGTGTGTATAGACCTGAAGAGTGCGTGTCCTATTGAAGTGAAATCACACGTCACAATTGTTACAGTTTGAAAAGTCTGAGCAACATTTACTTCCTTATTCGGTGTAAAAGCTCTTAAAGTTTAGAGCTCTACAAAACTGGCAGTTCAGATTCCTGTCTTCACTCAAATGTTCTCAAAACACCTCACAGGTTATCAAATGTGTCTAACACAGCAGAGCCACTGAGCTAACGCAGCAGAGCCACTGAGCTAACGCAGCAGAGCCTCTGAGCTAACGCAGCAGAGCCACTGAGCTAACGCAGCAGAGCCTCTGAGCTAACGCACCAGAGCCACTGAGCTAACGCACCAGAGCCACTGAGCTAACGCAGCAGAGCCTCTGAGCTAACGCGGCAGAGCCACTGAGCTAACGCACCAGAGCCACTGAGCTAACGCACCAGAGCCACTGAGCTAACGCAGCAGAGCCTCTGAGCTAACGCAGCAGAGCCACTGAGCTAACGCAGCAGAGCCTCTGAGCTAACGCACCAGAGCCACTGAGCTAACGCACCAGAGCCACTGAGCTAACGCAGCAGAGCCTCTGAGCTAACGCGGCAGAGCCACTGAGCTAACGCAGCAGAGCCTCTGAGCTAACGCAGCAGAGCCTCTGAGCTAACGCAGCAGAGCCACTGAGCTAACGCAGCAGAGCCACTGAGCTAACGCAGCAGAGCCACTGAGCTAACGCAGCAGAGCCTCTGAGCTAACGCAGCAGAGCCACTGAGCTAACGCAGCAGAGCCTCTGAGCTAACGCAGCAGAGCCACTGAGCTAACGCAGCAGAGCCACTGAGCTAACGCAGCAGAGCCACTGAGCTAACGCAGCAGAGCCTCTGAGCTAACGCAGCAGAGCCACTGAGCTAACGCAGCAGAGCCACTGAGCTAACGCAGCAGAGCCACTGAGCTAACAGCGCACGGAGCGGGACGAGGTTTTTGCTTCTCATTAAACTTTAAAACATCCACAAATACATACGAGATGTCGAGTGATGGAAGAAGAATACGCAGTCACTAAATATATCTTGGAGCGATCAGAAGTCAGAGTTCTGTATTCTGAATAATTCAAATACTTTCACATTGAGAAACATTTTATTTAAGTGTAAAGAAAATGTGACGAGGGATTAAAACAGCTTTATGTTTGTGCTTTTATTATCGGCTTTTTAGAGAAAGATTAACCTGTTTTCACCACAAGAGATGGTTTTCCTTTCATACTTAGAGTTTCAAGCCTCAATATTGTGATTAAAGGAGCTGTGCTGGATTATTACTGTTATAAAAGCAGAACTCCTTCATTTTAAACTGCAGTGACCAAAGTGACTCTTTCCAAACGGATTCAGGCGTCTAATAAAAGACTTATTTCATTATCATCATTATTATAAGCATTTAGTTTCTTCTCAACACTGGAGGTGTTTTGGAGATGTTTCTGAGATGTTTCTGAGATGTTTCTGAGATGTTTGAGAGATGTTTCTGAGATGTTTCTGAGATGTTTGGGAGATGTTTCTGAGATGTTTCTGAGATGTTTGAGAGATGTTTCTGAGATGTTTCTGAGATGTTTGAGAGATGTTTCTGAGATGTTTCTGAGATGTTTCTGAGATGTTTCTGAGATGTTTGGGAGATGTTTCTGAGATGTTTTGGTAGCCGTCTCTGAGATGTTTCTTAGATGTTTGGGACATGTTTCTGAGATGTTTGGGAGATGTTTCTGAGATGTTTCTGAGATGTTTGAGAGATGTTTCTGAGATGTTTCTGAGATGTTTGGGAGATGTTTCTGAGATGTTTCTGAGATGTTTGAGAGATGTTTCTGAGATGTTTCTGAGATGTTTGAGAGATGTTTCTGAGATGTTTCTGAGATGTTTCTGAGATGTTTCTGAGATGTTTGGGAGATGTTTCTGAGATGTTTTGGTAGCCGTCTCTGAGATGTTTCTTAGATGTTTGGGACATGTTTCTGAGATGTTTGGGAGATGTTTGGGAGACGTTTGGGCGACGCACGGACACACAGACAGTGCCACAGGTTCACGCCGCACAGACCTGGCTGATGGTGCTCATTGCTCTCATGTAGCTCTCGTTTCTGGAGCGGTACTGGGGGGACGACAGCAGGCATTTGGGGTCGAGCAGGGCTTTGGGGTCCAGCGTGTCCAGGCTGCGGTTGATGGACACCTCACTCACCGCACGCAGGTAACTGTGGCTCCGGATCTGCAGCTTCGGCGAGTGCTCCGTCGAGATCCTGCGGGAGAACGTCAGGCTTGGGTCAACGGTTTGAAAACGGGAGAAATCACGGGACGGGAGTGATATACGTGTGAGACACAACTTTAGAAAGAACAGAGAAGGTCATTTTAGCCGTTTTATAAATGTCCAGTATCATTTTTCCTTTAGGTGATTAATTCTGTTTCATCCAGGGTCTAACAGTCTTTTTTACTGAAGCCAAATCGTCAGTCCAAAAGTTTCAATTGCAGGAGTTTTTTGTCCCAGATACAAAGTTTTTAAAGTCGGGATATTCAATTTCAATATAGTTTCAGTGCTGTATTAAAGGTGCCATAACATGCTTTTTTTCACGTTTCGTAGTCTCTCCTAAGTGTATCATTGATAATAATAAGGGTTGTGCAACACCCTTAACATAATAGTTTATAAATATCACCCAGACCTTGGACCCCCTCACCAACCCGGAAATGCAAACGGCTTGGTTTGATATTCGCCCCCACCCTTGTGAAGAGCCATCTGTCTCCCCCGCCCAACAAGGGGGATAATGACGCATGCTTGCCCTTATGACGCGGTCTTGCCCCACCGCCCGTCAGTTTGGAGATTGGAGGAAAGGAGATAGTCTGTAATATAGCTAAACACTGCGGGAATCAATCAAAAAAACACTCTGGACATATATGAAGCACAAATAGCAATGTAAGAAGGTTAAAAGCTCTGAAAAGTCGATTTTGCATGTTATGGGACCTTTAAAGGAATTGTAGCCTGCGCTCTTGCTGGTTTAAAAAAGGAACTACAATCACAAGAACCTGCGGATAGAGACGCACGCGAGTGTTTCCAAGGCTGCATCAGCACTGATTCGTGATTGGCTTCTTTTTTTTAGCATCTGTCTGCACTTGCATCCTTAATAAATATGACATGAAATGAATTAAATAATAGATTCAATAGCCAATATTTGACAGAAAAGTGATATTTTGCTATTTTATTTTTTTATTTTTGCCCTCCGCTACGTGCCTGGATTGGAATATGGCTCTTGGAGGAAGATAATTGCCCACCCCTGCCCAACAGGGTTTGAACACGTTTAGCTCGTAGCTTGGGGACAAAGATCGGTCAAGTTTATGAAATTGTAAGTCAAAATCCTTCATACGGTTTGTTTATTCTCAGCCTCAATATTTGTGCACAATGGGACAAAACACGGGCTAATCATGAGCAAACTGACGACCACAATTTCTCCAGCAGCTAGTATTTCCTTGCGAATGGTCTGCACTTTGACGTGGGGTTATAAAGTACTGTATATATCATATTTTTCCAGCACAATTCTTTCCAAACGTGTGATTTTGTGGTGAGCTGTGCGTGCGTGTTCTCACTCTTCATCCGTCATAACAAAATGGCCTTGTTTATGTCTCAATAACTCAGCTTTATATGATTTTCCTTGTTGTAATAAGAATATTTACCTTGCCTAAAAGTATTGTATAGTCGAGAAGACAAATGGGCCGCTTCTTTCTGTGCATTTTAGGTTTAGTTTCAGCTCATTTTCCATTTGTCGTTCAAAAAAGCACACAGGAAAGCGCCGACACAGGCTCAGAGTCTCTCTTACTGTAGCGTGGTCATCTCCGTGAGCGAGGGCTGCGTGGCCTTCAGGTAACTGGCCCGTCGAGCCTGGACTTTGGGCGAGGGTTTGGGGCTGCCGTCCGAGTCGCCGCTGTCGTCCTCCGCCATGGCTTTGACGTAACTGCCGCTGCGCATTCTCCTGCACGGAATGTCATCCTCCTTCACCAGCGGACAGAAGCCTCCCCAGTCGTCCTGAGGCACCTGCCGGGGGAAGAACCGGGGCAAAAACGACACCATAAACACTGTACAGTTTGTGTCGGGCGAGTGCCGGGGGGAAACACACACACACACACACACACACACACACACTCTGGTCCTACATTATGAATATTTCAAGTATTTAGATTATTTCTTTCATCATATTTTGAATTTGAGATGCAGGTGATTTTTTTAAATCCTTGAAAAAATTGAAATTTGCAGCGCATATTTTCAGTTTTTTTTTTTCCAATTTAAAAATCCAGACCAAATGTTCAAGGCAATCGAATTCAACAGTCAAAATAATGAATATTTGAAATTGTGAATTTTTAAACTTGTCACATTGAAGTTAAAAATTCAGATGCATTTCAAATTAAAATCTGATTCAATAAATGATCTTCCAGAGGAAATATTTAAACATGGTTAAGAACTTAAAAATGAAGCCTAAATTCTGCACAAAACCTTTAACCTCAGATCTCTCTGTCCACGTCGCCAGCTCCACGTTTGGTCGCTCTCAGGAGGAAGAAGATGTTCTGTGCCTGGGCCAATCACTTTCCGGTCCCTTTCAAAGCTTGTCCTGTGATTGGTCGTTTATTTGGTGATTTTCAGTGATGCTGCTCCATGTTTCCGCAAACTTAAATCCTATTCAAAATCATAATAACACCGCCTGTTTCGCGTCGTCAGAATTGCGTCGCCTGATTCGCGTCGCCTGTTTCGCATTGCCTGATTTGGGTCGCCTGATTTGGGTCGCCTGATTCGCGTCGCCTGATTTGCGTCTCCTGAATCACATCGTCACTTTCGCAGTGCTCAGTCTGGTCCAGGGGAAATGAATGTTCTTCAGTCGCCTCTGTCTTTTGATGCGTCTTTACTTCTAACGAGACATCTGCCTCTGCTAATGAGGGGCTGAATCCTCGAGCACAAACCTACATCTGTTTAAGTGGAGCAGGTTATGCTTTCAATTATTAAGCTGAGGAACCGGGTTTTTAAACCACCGAAAAGGACGAAGGCATTTAAATAACTTGTTCCTAGCGCTCACAAACCTTCCAAATAAATGCATTGCAAGAACTTTTTGGTCACTAGCAAAGCTTTAGATTAGCCTTTTTACATGGAAAAGTGGAGCAGGGTGGACCACCAAAGGACAGCCAATCAGCTCTCATACCAAAGCCTCACGAGCCGGGTATCGACTGGTCCACTTTGGAGCGGACTGGAAGAGTCAGGAAGTGTCTCCACTGTCTAAAGTGGATTGTCCTGGTCTTGAGGCAATCCAAAGTTAAACTTTATTTTTTAAATCTGTCTCGGGGACGTCGTGCTTGGGTGCAGAGTCATAATAAAATACAAGGACTACAATACAATAAAAATGTATAAACATTGACTACAGACAGAACCAGCAGATGAAGCTGTTCAGGAGAATTGAAGAGTAGTTTGGGGCAGAAAGAGGTGGGCGTAGCGTGGGAATAGGGGGGGAAAGGGTGGGCAGCTGCCGGCCTCCGCCCTGACCCTGCCCTCCCCACACTGGGAGGGTTGAGGGGGAAGGGGGGCAAGGGCAGTGGCTCCACAGCTGAAGGCCTCCCCACTAGGAGGGAAGTGCAGGGGCCAGGGACCAGAAGACAAATGTTGTTATGGTCCTAGCTTTGTTTTGGGCTCCGAGAAGAGCAGATGATTGGAAAAGAGATGTCCATCATCATAAGATGAGAAAAAGCTGATATAAACAAAATGATAATTTGTCTCCAAACTCCGACTTGATCTTGTGCTAAAGCGCCGTATTTCCACTGATGCTAACTTATATGTTGAACGTTAGCAACACAAAGCTAGCAAAGCACGTTAGCATCAGCCGTTTCCTGTTTCTGGCCGCACAGCACTCGCTTTGTCAAGAGCCACAATCTGATATTTCCAGCTCATAAAGCGTCTGACATGATCCAAAGCCAAAGCATGACATAAAGAGAGGTTCAAACGCGGCGTAGAGGCTTTAGCCACGCCCCTCACATGCAGAGAAGTTAGATTAAATTAGACGAAAGCTGAGGAGAAATAAGAAGTAGTTTCCTGTTTATCCCTAATGGTCTTATGATTATAAAGTATAATTCAGGTAGGATTTAGATTTTTCGAGTGTCTACAGAGCCGCGGTGCGCGGCCGAAACTGCCATGTTATTTTGTGCCGCGGCGCCTGAAATTGCTGCGCAATTTGACAGCGCCGTTTTAGACCGCGTCAAGGTTAGGGTTAGGGTTAGGGTCAAGGTTAGGGTCAGGGTTAGGGTCAAGGTTAGGGTCAGGGTTAAGGTTAGGGTCAAGGTTAAGGTTAAGGTTAGGGTCAAGGTTAGGGTCAGGGTTAGGGTTAAGGTTAAGGTTAGGGTCAGGGTTAGGGTTAAGGTTAAGGTTAGGGTCAGGGTTAGGATTAGGGTTAAAGTTAGGGTTAAGGTTAGGGTTAGCCATGAGGCCATTTGACCGCGCCGCAGCTCTACAGCCACAGCCTTAGATTTTATTTATTAGAAAACATTTACTATATATTTGGATGACATCAGTGGCTCATGTCGTCCTTCTGCAGCTCTGGACTCGACACAGACACTTCTTCTATTGGTCAGTGTCTGTTTTATTCAACCAATCACAGTGAAGTGTGATTGGTTACAGTTTTTTAGTTTATAATTTTTCTCACTGGGTGCTTTTGTGGTTTTTCCTGCAGCAGGAGGGTCTCAGGACAGGGGGCGCTCTGGGACACTTCTCCGTTTATGTATTTCCTGTGAACGTTGGTGAATCTGCTTCTCCATCACATGACTTGAACTCTAAGAAGCTGTAGATAGTTGGAGTTGCCTCTTGAAGACAGAATAAAGCAGATTCTAAACGAAATCGTGCTCTTGAGAAACACAATATACATTTATTGGCATTTCTTCTCTCTTTTTTAACCTTTTCTGACATTTTGATTTAACAATGTCACAGTCTTTGTGATAAAAGCTTGTACGTTAGATTCTGTTCTAGATAAAATATGTGTTTTTTAATAGTCGACTTGGGCTGCAACAATACATTGACAAATTGTGACAAGTCAACGTTGACATTTGTATTTTGACAATGATAACGATTCTCTGGCTTATTCAGAACTGAAACATACACATTTTTCATCATTATTAAATCAAAAAGTCAAAAGCGAGCAGCTCATTCATAAATAATACACCTTTTTCTATCTCGACGCCTGCAGTCACATATATTTGATCTAATCCAAATCTCTGACTAGTCGACTCCTAAAACCGTCGATAGTAGCAGTCAGTTAATGTTTCCAGCTCCAGCGCAGTTAGATTTAGAAACTACTACATCCCTAAGACAAAACTGTTCCTGTGCATGTCCAGCCTAACCTCCATCCACCCGTAAATGTGCAGCACGGGCGACACTTGTGTGAGAAGAAGCGCCGCCTCGTACATTTCCCCGTTACTCGGTTTCCCCGTCTCGTTTCCCGCAACCGAGACTCGTCAGAAACCTCCTCTGACTCATCCCCGGGCCGAGCGCTCCGATCTGCGGGGCCGCCGCCGTCGCTCGGAGTCTGCGCTTGCGTCAAACGGACACAAATGAGCAGTTTGCTATAAAAAGCCACAGTGGGCACCGGAGCAGCTGTGCTAAAGCAGCTCCAGCAGCAGCAGCTCCAGCTCCAGCAGCAGCTCCAGCTCCAGCAGCAGCTCCAGCTCCAGCAGCAGCTCCAGCTCCAGCAGCAGCTCCAGCTCCAGCAGCAGCGCCCACGCGCCCTTCGCCGCTTCACCCAGCCGCAGCCCCCGTTCCTGGGCACGTCTGACGCTCGGGGGGGGTGGAAGTGCTCCGGAGTGCGGCGGCGGGAGGGGGGGATAATGGTGTAATTAACAGGAATAGCTTTGCAGTCGTCACGGAAGCGGTTTTAAGAGTAGATAATGCAGCGAGAGAGAGAGGGGGGAGAGGAAAGAGGGATGGAAAGAGAGAGAAAGACAAAGGGTATTTCACATTGAGGCCTGGAGACGGTTGCTGTGGAAACGTAGAGCCGTTTTTTTGATTGGTTGAAGAAGAGGAAGCGAGGGAGGAAGAGATGGAGATGAAGCAGAGGAAGGAGAGCGAGAAAGAGAAAGAGGGGGGGAAAGTCAAAGGAGAAACAGAGATGAGAGAAGGAGGAAAATAAGGTGAAAAGACAAGGATATGAGAGAGGGAAAGGTCGAAGAGAAAGACAAGAAAGAGATCGGGATGGAGGAGAGGAGAATGGGAAAGAGAGAGAGAGAGGGAGGAGAGAGGGAAAAGAGTCAAAATAGTCCAGATTGAGGAGGGAAAAGAAAGAGAAAGGGGATAAAGTGAGGGATAGAGAATCAGAAAAAGAAGAGAAAACAAGAAGGATCAGAAAGGCAGACGGAGGGAGGGAGAAAGAAAGAAAGAGAGGGAGAGAGATGAAGAAAGGAGTAAGGGTAAAGAGAAATGAGGGAGAAAATGAGGGGGAAGACGGAGAAAGAAAGGGAAAATAGAGAGAGAAAGTGAGAGAAAGGTCGGGGAGATGAAAAAAGAAAGAGAAGGAAATGAGTCAATGGAGAGAAAGATTTAAGAGTGAGGACGGAGAGAAGGAGAAAAGTGAGAAAGTGAGAGGGAAACGGACAGAAAGAAGCAAAAAAAGATACAATATGAGAGAGATGAATGGAGAGAATGGTGAAAGAGGCAGGAGATAGAGAGAGAGATGAAGAAAAAAGAAAGAAAGGAAAGAAGAGGATTTAACAGTAGAGAGAGAGAGAAACAGAGAAGAAGAAGGAGGGGAAAGGAAAGAGAAAAGGAGGAGGAATAGAGGAGATAAGATTAGGAGAAAGAAGAAAAAAGAAAGTGAGGGGGAAAAACAGTGAAAGACAAGGAAAATAGATATGAGAGAGAGAGAGAGTAATGGAGAGAATGGTCAGAAAGGCAGAAGGAGAGAGAGAGAGAAAGAAAGAAAGAGGAGGACATGGGTCAAAGGAGAAGAGATTTTAAGAGTGAGGACGAAGAGATGGAAAAAAAGTGAGAAAGTGAGAGGGAAACGGACAGAAAGAAGCAAAAAAAAGTAGAAGGATATGAGAGAGAGGAATGGAGAGAACGGTGAAAGAGGCAGAAGGAGAAAGAAAGAGAGAGAGATGAAGAAAGGAAAGAGAAGGGAAAGAGTCAAAGGAGAAGAGGATTTAAGAGTGAGGACGAAGAGACGGGGAAAAGTGAGAAAGTGAGAGGGAAACAGACAAAAAGAAACAAAAAAAAGTAGAAGGATATGAGAGAGAGGAATGGAGAGAACGGTGAAAGAGGCAGAAGGTGGAGAGCGAGCTAGCGAGGGCAGGTGACAGAAAAGCCAGCGCTGCACATCTACGGCAGGCAGCGCTCCGTTCTCAGAGCTATAAATAACTCGGAGCTGAATGTACAGACGTTTCAGGGGTCCGCACCTGTCGGTCCGGTCCACGGCTTCCATCGGCGACGGGAAGTTGAGGCGGTCGTCTGCGTCCGCGGGCGATCCGATCCCCGTCTCCAGCGCGCTCAGAGAACCCGACGTAGCTTTGGCGCGGTAACCGTTGCTGTAAAACTCCTTTGTTCGAGCGGGTAATGCATCGAGAACGCTCAACGCCGTTTTATTATGTCTAGTTTTACTTTCGCAGCAGCACTTAAGCGCCCTGCTGGTCACTGGCGGATGTGCACCGTCACCGCTTGTACTGTTCGTATTCTGAGCGATAGCAACCGACTGATTTGTCCTTTTGGCGTCACGAATATCGTCTGTAGTTGATCATGGAAACAGCTGTCAGACGTATAAAGCCACACGTTTGGCAGACGTACATACACCACATCTCGTCCGTCGGATCGTACGCGCTCGAATCGTACTTCCCGGGTTTACATACGTGTTCGCAAACCGCCGTAAAGTTTCCCCGGTGTGCAAGTGCAACTCAGCGAGCACGTTTAGCACGAAGAACCCGGGTATGATCGGGCTTTTTGCGTCACCTGTGGCTCATTTACCAAAATGACTCAAACTTCTACCAGGGCTTTTTTATTTGTAATATTTGATCATCATATATCATTGAAGTTCTCTTAATCTTGTGACAGAGCTCTACAGCCTCATGCTCTTAGTATGAATGCATCTAGTCCCTGTGAGCTAAAAACGCGTCCTTAATAGCCGTACGTTTGCAAAGTCGCTGTCATGTTTAGCTCCTTGCCATATCTGTCGTCGTCGTCATAGTTACCACTCTAGATGTGCAGAACATTCCGATGCTGCATGTGAACACACTCAGAAGCATGGTTCTGCCCTGGTTCAGTCCTGGTTCAGACCTGGTTCAGTCCTGGTTCAGTCCTGGTTTAGTCCTTGTTCAGTCCTGGTTTAGTCCTTGTTCAGTCCTGGTTTAGTCCTGGTTTAGTCCTGGTTCAGTCCTGGTTTAGTCCTTGTTCAGTCCTGGTTTAGTCCTGGTTTAGTCCTGGTTCAGTCCTGGTTTAGTCCTGGTTCAGTCCTGGTTTAGTCCTGGTTCAGACCTGGTTCAGTCCTGGTTTAGTCCTGGTTCAGACCTGGTTTAGTCCTGGTTCAGTCCTGGTTTAGTCCTTGTTCAGTCCTGGTTTAGTCCTTGTTCTGTCCTGGTTCAGTCCTGGTTTAGTCCTTGTTCAGTCCTGGTTTAGTCCTTGTTCAGTCCTGGTTTAGTCCTGGTTCAGTCCTGGTTTAGTCCTGGTTCAGTCCTGGTTTAGTCCAGGTTCAGACCTGGTTCAGTCCTGGTTCAGTCCTGGTTCAGTCCTGGTTTAGTCCTGGTTTAGTCCTGGTTTAGTCCTGGTTTAGTCCTGGTTTAGTCCTGGTTCAGTCCTGGTTTAGTCCTTGTTTAGTCCTGGTTTAGTCCTGGTTTAGTCCTGGTTTAGTCCTGGTTCAGTCCTGGTTTAGTCCTGGTTCAGTCCTGGTTTAGTCCAGGTTCAGACCTGGTTCAGTCCTGGTTCAGTCCTGGTTCAGTCCTGGTTTAGTCCTGGTTTAGTCCTGGTTTAGTCCTGGTTCAGTCCTGGTTTAGTCCTTGTTCAGTCCTGGTTTAGTCCTGGTTTAGTCCTGGTTTAGTCCTGGTTTAGTCCTGGTTCAGTCCTGGTTTAGACCTGGTTCAGTCCTGGTTTAGTCCTGGTTTAGTCCTGGTTTAGTCCTGGTTTAGTCCTGGTTCAGTCCTGGTTTAGTCCTGGTTCAGTCCTGGTTTAGTCCAGGTTCAGACCTGGTTCAGTCCTGGTTCAGTCCTGGTTCAGTCCTGGTTTAGTCCTGGTTTAGTCCTGGTTTAGTCCAGGTTCAGACCTGGTTCAGTCCTGGTTCAGTCCTGGTTCAGTCCTGGTTTAGTCCTGGTTTAGTCCTGGTTTAGTCCTGGTTTAGTCCTGGTTTAGTCCTGGTTCAGTCCTGGTTTAGTCCTTGTTCAGTCCTGGTTTAGTCCTGGTTTAGTCCTGGTTTAGTCCTGGTTTAGTCCTGGTTCAGTCCTGGTTTAGTCCTGGTTCAGTCCTGGTTTAGTCCTGGTTTAGTCCTGGTTTAGACCTGGTTCAGTCCTGGTTTAGTCCTGGTTCAGTCCTGGTTTAGTCCAGGTTCAGACCTGGTTCAGTCCTGGTTCAGTCCTGGTTTAGTCCAGGTTCAGACCTGGTTCAGTCCTGGTTTAGTCCTGGTTCAGACCTGGTTCAGTCCTGGTTCAGTCCGTGGGGGTAGGATCTCTCCTTCACAGTGGATCTCCTCAAGGTTCCTACTTCTCCCCGCTTTTGTTCTGTACTCACACAGACACACTTTTCTGCTTCTCCATTATTGACCACTGACTGTTTCATTGTGTGATTTTCTAACTTTCTGCCGGTAAAATCAACAGTTTTGCTCAGCCCTGCGAGGCGACAGCTGCTGTGATTTTTTCGGGCTTTTCAAAAAGAATGTGAACTGAACCGACCTAAATCCAAAGGTGAAACTGCAGACTCATCATGACCAGTCCGCCGCCTCGCTGACCCTGTAGACGGGGTTCGGATTAAGATGTTCAAGATTAAAGCGGCAACAACTTTATTCCTCTCCGCTGCTCACGCAAAGGGTCTCAAACTGTGGTCAAGGTACAACTGGTGGCTTGTGAGCTTTTGCGGGTCAGACTTTCAGTTGCAAAAAACACTTATTTCACATGAACAAATCACAAGTCTACGATTGCTTACAGCTTGCCAATATCGCTCTATAATTTACCGATTAATTACAGGCAGCACATGACAATTATTCACCCCTGTTGGTTCTACGTTCGCATTGTACCAGTGTTCACGGGTTTCAGGCAAACGATTCCTTTCTGACTTGACGGATCTCGTGAGGACCGTTCGACCGTTCAAAGGACGTGCCAAATCCTTCAAGTCAGGAAAGAATCTGTGCCTGAAATCCACCTAGAGCGGCGCAATAATCCAGTCACTCCAGTCACTCAAACTCACTCACACACATCGCACTTTTAACACGGCAGATTAAACACATTTCAATCAGAATCAATGACAAATGTGGCAGTTTCACAAACGTCCCTCAGGCCAGTCAAAATGTTTCATGTTTAGCAATCGAGTAAATCAAAATGAGTATTGTCTGTGTGGGAATATATATTGATTTTGCAGACAACAAATCTCTCAAATTAACGAGACGGTCATATTTGTACGTTTTGAGTGACAGTTTGACTCTTGGCACAGGAGGAGGCCGGCCGAAGGTGCTTTGGTGAATCTGCTCCACAGAAAGTGCAGGAGAAACACATCAGGAGAAAGTATGGAGCCTACAGAGAGTAAGGCCGCTATGGACTACTGCGCTTACTGCTCTACACACAGGAAACCACAGCACGAGCAAGGAGGGAGGAAGAGGAGGGCCAGGAGGGAGGAAGAGGAGGGCCAAAGTCCACAACGTGAAGGAGGGAGGAAGAGGAGGGCCAGGGGGGAGGAAGAGGAGGGCCAAAGTCCACAACGTGAAGGAGGGAGGAAAAGGAGGGCCAGGGGGGAGGAAGAGGAGAGCCAAGGGAGAGGAAAAGGAGGGCCAGGAGGGAGGAAGAGGAAGGCCAGGGGGGAGGAAGAGGAGGGCCAGGAGGGAGGAAGAGGAAGGCCAGGGGGGAGGAAGAGGAGGGCCAGGAGGGAGGAAGAGGAAGGCCAGGGGGGAGGAAGAGGAGGAGGGCCAGGGGGGAGGAAGAGGAGAGCCAAGGGGGAGGAAGAGGAGGGCCAGGAGGGAGGAAGAGCAGGGCCAGGGTCCACAAGGTAAAGAAGTGAGGAAGAGGAGGGCCAGGGTCTACAAAGTAAAGGAGGGGGGAAGAGGAGGACCAGGGTCCACTAAGTAGAAGAAGGAGGAAGAGGAGGGCAAGAATCGACAAAGTAAAAGAAAGGAGTAGTTTAAAAAGAAACAAAAAACTGAAGCCTTCAAAATAAAAGGACCAAAGGAGGGGCCAGGTGCAGTCAAAGTAAAGGTGAAGGAGGAGGTGAGTGAGGGAGAGGCGGGGCTACGCTAGAGCAGTGTTTCTTCTAAAGCTGTGGACACACGAGGACTGTGTTTGAAATGCCACTGGAGGTTTGAAATAGGAATTATTTTTATTGTATATTTTAAGACCTGTTCAAGTCCTGTTTAGTTCTGATTTATGAAGTTAACATTTATGAATGAAATTTCCCCCTGTGTGGACAATAAAGGATTATCTTATTTAGTTTTATCCACCTAATCCTGGTTTAGTTAGACCTGGTTTAGTCCTGGTTTAGTCCTGGTTTAGACCTGGTTTAGACCTGGTTTAGTCCTGGTTTAGTCCTGGTTTAGACCTGGTTTAGACCTGGTTTGGACCTGGTTTAGACCTGGTTTAGTCCTGGTTTAGTCCTGGTTTAGTCCTGGTTTAGACCTGGTTTAGACCTGGTTTGGACCTGGTTCAGTCCTGGTTTAGTCCTGGTTTAGTCCTGGTTTAGACCTGGTTTGGACCTGGTTCAGTCCTGGTTTAGTCCTGGTTTAGACCTGGTTTGGACCTGGTTCAGTCCTGGTTTAGTCTTGGTTTAGTCCTGGTTCATTTTACATGAAAATACTAGTGCTCTTACGTTTCTCACTTTCGCACAAAGCAACACGTTCTGTTTTTATCGCGGCGTGGACTTCCTCTTCCTCGTCCAGCCGCTCAGAATTCAGATTCAGATTCGTTTGTGATTCTTTGGTTCTCGTGTGTCCACAGTCTTCAAACCAGTGTCGTCCATTTCAAACCGGCCTCTACAGAAACGTGATGTCATGTATGTGGTGAGAATCAACCCAGATGCACAGGTTTGATCATTAAAGTGTGTTTAAAGGTGCAACCTGTAACTTTTCTGGTGAAGAAGCTTTGTCTGAGTTTGACGGTTGAATCTATCTTTTTCCCTGTTCGTTTCTTGTTACGTTCCTTTAGAAACCGTCGTTTGGCACGACTTCCCGTGTCGTCGCGTCAAGTGCGGTTTGGGTCGGATCGTGGAGATGACTGAAAGGTTTTCGAGAGCGTTTGCCGGTTTCACGCAAAGTTTGATGATAAAAAAAAACGTTTTCTAGTGAGACGAAGACGGTTTTTGACGGTTTGATTTTTGTCATAAAGTTCTGGGGAAGAGAAGGTTCAGTCGATCAATGCCTTCGTTAATCGAGATTTGTATAAGTTTATTAGTTAGCCGGAGTTAGCCAGAGTTAGCCTGAGTTGGCCGGAGTTAGTTGGAGTTAGTTGGAGTTAGCCTGAGTTAGCCGGAGTTAGCCTGAATTAGCCGGAGTTAGCCTGAGTTAGCCGGAGTTAGCCTGAGTTAGCCGGAGTTAGCCTGAATAAGCTGGAGTTAGCCTGAGTTAGCCGGAGTTAGCCTGAGTTAGCCGGAGTTAGCCTGAGTTAGCTGGAGTTAGCCTGAGTTAGCCGGAGTTATCCGGAGTTGGCCGGAGTTATCCGGAGTTATCCGGAGTTAGCCTGAGTTAGCCAGAGTTAGCCAGAGTTAGCCAGAGTTGGCCGGAGTTAGTTGGAGTTAGTTGGAGTTAGCCTGAGTTAGCCGGAGTTAGCCTGAATTAGCCGGAGTTAGCCTGAGTTAGCCGGAGTTAGCCTGAGTTAGCCGGAGTTAGCCTGAATAAGCTGGAGTTAGCCTGAGTTAGCCGGAGTTAGCCTGAGTTAGCCGGAGTTAGCCTGAGTTAGCTGGAGTTAGCCTGAGTTAGCCGGAGTTATCCGGAGTTGGCCGGAGTTATCCGGAGTTATCCGGAGTTAGCCTGAGTTAGCCAGAGTTAGCCAGAGTTAGCCAGAGTTGGCCGGAGTTGGCCGGAGTTATCCGGAGTTAGCCTGAGTTAGCCTGAGTTAGCAGTTAGCCGGAGATAGCCGGAGTTTTGAGAGAAAATCATGACTTTATTCTACTTTGAGTCAATTAAATGTGTCGTTGACAAATCGTTTTCTGTGTAAATAGCTGTTTTTCATTATTTCCTTCGTCTTTCTTCTAGTTTAAAGAGCTTTTTCCAGAGCCACATACATTAAAATGAGAAAAGCTGGGTAATTCCACTTAAAACGCCCTGCAACCCCTCCACAGATCTGAGCCGGACAGATGGATAGGTTTAATGACTCCACTGACACAAACTCCAGAAAGGTTACACAGTGGCACCTTTAAACCAAACCGTAAGGATCAGGCTGAAGTTTCCCTTTCCAGTAACGTTTGGTCTGTGCAGAACAAAAAAAAGGATGAACGCTCGGATCGATTCGCTTTTCACATCTACTGACAGCAGCCAAAGGAAAGCTCCGAGCAGGCGCCCACAGAGCCTTTCAAACCACGAGCCACTGACGCTTGGAAGCAGGTTTGAACACGTCCAGAGCCAGATCTCTCGACGTGGACAACGGCTCACGACGAACGAGACCGACAAACGTCTCAAGAAGAAGAGGATATTACGCTCTTCACCGTTCGTTTCTCTTCTACAAGTGACAAAAGCTTCGACGATGTGAAATGATCTGAACATTTGAGTTTCTTACAATTCCTGTTTCTCCTTTTCGTGTCCATCCTTTGAAAATGGCAGGTGTTGTGCTTTATCTAAGTCAGATTTTGTTACACTGGCTTCACATTATGAATCATTTGCAGAAGCTTACCGAATACTTTTACTCGTCTCCATAACAACAAGACATTTGAATTAGAATAGAAATAAAAAGGCCGTGCAGTCAAACGCTGTTGTTGTTTTGTTTGTGTCTTACATTTGACCTTGAGTAATAAAACGAGCAACAACAGTAAATATCGAACTTTCAGCTCGAATTTCTGAAGTTTGATGAGACGAAACTAAAATGTCGTATTTTTGATCAGATTTAACAAATGTTTATGATGTTTATATGTGGAGCATTTATGGTCATTCCGGTGCTAACTTGTAAATAAACCTGTCGATCTGTGAATATGTTTTAAATGTATATATTGTATAAGTTAAAGTACTTGCAGTCTGTTTATACTCTAGTTTAGCTGATAAAACTTTATTGTATTGACACTAGGGATATTTCGGTTAAAAGACAATTATACACGTCTTAATTCAAACACTATCAGATGAAGACAAAACCAAGACTAGTCAAGGCCAACGTGGGACTTATTATGGAAAATCATGAATAAAATCTGCTTTGATTGTTTTTGTCCGGTGGCGTTTGCTGTTTTCATATATTTAGTACTTATTGTGATATGATTATTGTGTTGGACAATATTAGCGCAGCCCTGATTGATACTGATATTTTGTGATTTTATAGTAACACTTCTGAAAAAAAAAAGCAGAATGTTGATTTATTAGACGATGTGAATGAAAGTGATAAAAGGATTTTGCCGTATTTTCCGGACTATAAGTCGCACATTTTTTCATAGTTTGGGCCGAGGCGCGACTCATATGTGATATTATTCATTATTTTCACACTGACGACCACAAGAGGGCGCTCTAGGCTCTAAGCGACGCAGAAGAAGAATCTGCACTTCCTCTTCCTCTGGAGTTTGTGGAGTTGTTTAGAAGTGACACAGAGGAAGAAGAATTCAATGGATTTAGTGATTTGGGGTAAAACTGATGCTTTGCTAAACTTGTTAGCATGTTCTTTATGCTATAGTTATCTGAAAAACTGTTCATATGTTACGTTAACATACCAGACACTTACCACAGTTCTGTCTGTGCCTCATGTAGCTGAAGGTGTTAGCGTTAGCATACGTCATGTAGCTGAAGGCGTTAGCCTTAGCATACGTCATGTAGCTGAAGGTGTTAGCATACGTCATGTAGCTGAAGGTGTTAGCATTAGCATACGTCATGTAGCTGAAGGTGTTAGCGTTAGCATGCGTCATGTAGCTGAAGGTGTTAGCGTTAGCGTACGTCATGTAGCTGAAGGTGTTAGCGTTAGCATACGTCATGTAGCTGAAGGTGTTAGCGTTAGCATACGTCATGTAGCTGAAGGTGTTAGCGTTAGCATACGTCATGTAGCTAAAGCTGCGCCAACTGGGTGTTGAGGGCTCTGCACTTGACTGGCTCACATCCTACCTCACCAACAGGCAAGAGTTCATTTCCCTCTCCGGGCACTCATCCACCCTCTCCCCAGTAACGCAGGGGTTCCCCCAGGGCTCAGTCCTCGGCCCCCTCCTCTTCATCTGCTACATCTTCCCCCTTGGTCACATCCTCCGCCAACTCAACCTGGACTTTCACTGCTACGCTGACGACACCCAGATATACCTCACCACCAAATCCACCCAAAACCCTCTCCTCAGCCACACCCAAACCCTCCCCTCACCCACACCCTCCCCTCACCCAAAACCCTCCCCTCAGCCACATCCAAACCTGCATCTCTACAATAAAATCATGGCTCACTCTCAACTTCCTCAAACTGAACAGTGACAAAACAGAGCTCCTCCTCATTGGCACCAAATCCACTCTCAATAAAACTGGTCCCTTTTCACTCAGCATCGACACCTCGACCATCACCCCCTCTACCCTGGTACGCAATCTCGGTGTCATCATGGACCCCACCCTCTCCTTCACTCCCCATGTCAGCCACATCGTCAAGACCTCATACTTCCACCTCCGCCGCATCGCCAAAATCCGACACTGCCTCACCCTCCCCGCTGCTGAATCCCTCATCCATGCCTTCATCTCCTCCCGCCTTGACTACTGCACCTCCCTCCTCACTGGCATCTCCTCCCATTCCCTCCACAGACTCCAAATGGTCCAAAACTCCGCTGCCCTCCTCCTCACCCACACCCGCCTCCTCACCCACACCCGCCTCCTCACCCACACCCGCCTACTCACCCACACCCGCCTCCTCACCCACACCCGCCTCCTCACCCACACCCGCCTCCTCACCCACACCCGCCTCCTCACCCACACCCGGTCCCGTGATCACATCACTCCCGTTCTCCGCTCTCTCCACTGGCTCCCCATCAAGCAGCGCATAAACTTTAAAATACTCCTCCTCACCTTCAAAGCTCTTCACCACCTTGCCCCCCCCTACCTGTCTGACCTCCTCATCCCCCACCGCCCCACCCGAGCTCTCCGATCCTCCTCCTCTTTCACCCTGACTGCACCAACATCCCGACTCAAAACTTTTGGCGACAGAGCATTCTCCCGAACAGCACCCCGACTCTGGAACTCCCTCCCCCAACCTGTCCGCCACTCTCCCTCACTCACAACATTCAAATCCCGCCTAAAAACATACCTCTTCACCCAAGCCTATGACCTCCCCTACCCCTAGCCTCCTCTACCCCATTGCCTCCTCTTCTACCCCCTGTTACATCCCCATCTTTTTCTCTCTACTTCTTCCGTCTTGTTCATTTTATCTGTATATTAATGTGTTCTGTACGTGTTGTCCCCCCTGTCTGTAAATACCCCCCCTTTTTTTTATTATGTTCAGCGTCTTTGGGTCACTGAAAAGCTCTATAGAAGTTATTATTATTATTATTATTAAAGGTGTTAGCGTAAGCATACGTCATGTAGCTGAAGGTGTTAGCGTTAGCATACGTCATGTAGCTGAAGGTGTTAGCGTTAGCATACGTCATGTAGCTGAAGGTGTTAGTGTTAGCATACGTCATGTAGCTGAAGGTGTTAGCGTAAGCATACGTCATGTAGCTGAAGGTGTTAGCATTAGCATACGTCATGTAGCTGAAGGTGTTAGCGTTAGCATACGTCATGTAGCTGAAGGTGTTAGCGTTAGCATACGTACACCTATTCACCATGTTCTCTCATCCGTTATTATTTTAAACTGCATTTAAACATGAAATGTCTGTTCTTGGTTTTGGATTTTATCAAATAAATTCCCCCATAAAATGCGACTTATATGTGTTTTTTTCTTCTCTGTTATGCATTTTTTGGCTGGTGCGACTTATACTCCGGAAAATACGGTAATAATGGTGAATAATTGTCAAATTATAATTACTTTGTAGAGTAATCCTAACGTTAAATGTGGACATGTGGACCTAGGCCCCACGCTTTTGGGAACCCGGAACCTTCTTTCCTTGAGGCGTGTGTGGCGCGTGTAACTGCCGTTGCCTTGAGGCGTGTGTGGCGCGTGTAACCGCCGTTGCCTCAGACCGTCACTGTGTTCAGTCGTGGATCGTTCCTAATCCTCCTCGAGCCCGAGCGCAAACACAGAATTCACTGACGGATTCTCCCTGAGCCCCAAACAAATGCCACCGGCTTTTCACAAACTCCAGACACAGACGAGACGAGGAGCTGCGCCGGGACGAGCAGACGCCGCGGATTTGAGACGCGCGCGCTGCAAAACGAGGACGTCTCGCGAGCCCGTTTGAAGGACTTTCAGAGTATTTGTCGTATTTTAGCCACAGCTCTGAACCAGGGCCGAGCGTCTGTGTCCCGTGCGTTTCATATACGTACGAAAGGAAGTAGTGGTTGTAGTAGCTGTAACTTAAAGTGCCTTTGACAGGTCGGTTAAGATCAAATATATTGTGAATTTAGCTGAAAATGATCAAAATGTTACTTCAGAATGGCTCGTCTATTGTCGCAGTATACGAGCGCATCTAACGTATTTTGTTTAATTCATGTTCAAAGAGTCAAACAAGTTCTGCATAAACTTGAGTCTCCAAAGTGAAAGTACAAAGTAGTGGTCCAAGAAATGAAGAGTAAAGATGCTTTTGAGGACGCTACTACTGTCTCGACCGGTGGTCCTCAAACTGTGGTACGCGGATTCCTCTCCAGTTCAAAAATGCACTGAAGATACAGTTAGTTTAATGCGCAATATTTTGTCTTATTTTGGCTTTGGCCTGGTATAAAACTGTAAAGTCATCATGTAGTCCTTTCAGACCTCTCTTTTAGCAGAGTTTAGACCTGGAGTAGACCTGTTTAAGACCTGTTTTAGACCTGTTTTAGACCTGTTTAAGACCTGTTTTAGACCTGTTTTAGACCTGTTTAAGACCTGTTTAAGACCTGTTTGGACCTGTTTGGACCTGTTTGGACCTGTTTGGACCTGTTTGGACATGTTTGGACCTGTTTGGACCTGTTTAAGACCTGTTTTAGAACTGTTTAAGACCTGTTTTAGAACTGTTTTAGACCTGTTTTAGACCTGTTTTAGACCTGTTTAAGACCTGTTTTAGACCTGTTTAAGACCTGTTTAAGACCTGTTTGGACCTGTTTGGACCTGTTTGGACCTGTTTGGACATGTTTGGGCCTGTTTGGACCTGTTTAGACCTGTTTTAGACCTGTTTTAGACCTGTTTAAGACCTGTTTGGACCTGTTTGGACCTGTTTGGACCTGTTTTAGACCTGTTTGGACCTGTATTAGACCTGTTTTAGACCTGTTTAAGACCTGTTTAAGACCTGTTTAAGACCTGTTTAAGACCTGTTTGGACATGTTTGGACCTGTTTGGACCTGTTTGGACCTGTTTGGACCTGTTTGGACCTGTTTGGACCTGTTTAGGCCTGTTTAGACCTGTTTAGACCTGTTTAGACTTGTTTAGACTTGTTTAGACCTGTTTTAGACCTGTTTGGACCTGTTTTAGACCTGTTTTAGACCTGTTTGGACCTGTTTTAGACCTGTTTTAGACCTGTTTTAGACCTGTTTAGACCTGTTTTAGACCTGTCTTAGACCTGTTTTAGACCTGGTTTAGACCTGGTTTAGACCTGTTTAGACCTGTTTAGACCTGTTTAGACCTGTTTAGACCTGTTTAGACCTGTTTAGACCTGTTTAAGACCTGTTTAAGACCTGTTTAAGACCTGTTTAAGACCTGTTTGGACCTGTTTGGACCTGTTTGGACCTGTTTAGACCTGTTTGGACCTGTTTGGACCTGTTTTAGACCTGTTTTAGACCTGTTTTAGACCGGTTTAAGACCTGTTTAAGACCTGTTTGGACCTGTTTGGACCTGTTTGGACATGTTTGGACCTGTTTGGACCTGTTTAGACCTGTTTTAGACCTGTTTTAGACCTGTTTTAGACCTGTCTTAGACCTGTTTTAGACCTGTTTTAGACCTGGTTTAGACCTGTTTAGACCTGTTTAGACCTGTTTAGACCTGTTTAGACCTGTTTAGACCTGTTTAAGACCTGTTTAAGACCTGTTTGGACCTGTTTGGACCTGTTTAGACCTGTTTAGACCTGTTTGGACCTGTTTTAGACCTGTTTTAGACCGGTTTAAGACCTGTTTAAGGCCTGTTTTAGACCTGTTTTAGACCTGTTTAAGACCTGTTTAAGACCTGTTTGGACCTGTTTGGACATGTTTGGACATGTTTGGACCTGTTTGGACCTGTTTAGACCTGTTTTAGACCTGTTTTAGACCTGTTTTAGACCTGGTTTGGACCTGTTTTAGACCTGTTTTAGACCGGTTTAAGACCTGTTTAAGGCCTGTTTGGACCTGTTTGGACATGTTTGGACATGTTTGGACCTGTTTGGACCTGTTTAGACCTGTTTTAGACCTGTTTTAGACCTGTTTTAGACCTGTTTTAGACCGGTTTAAGACCTGTTTAAGGCCTGTTTTAGACCTGTTTTAGACCTGTTTAAGACCTGTTTAAGACCTGTTTAAGACTTGTTTAGACCCGTTTTAGACCTGTTTAGACCGGTTTAGACCTGTTTTAGACCTGTTTTAGACCTGTTTAGACCTGTTTAGACCTGTTTTAGACCTGTTTTAGACCTGTTTGGACCTGTTTGGACCTGTTTGGACCTGTTTGGACATGTTTGGGCCTGTTTGGACCTGTTTAGACCTGTTTTAGACCTGTTTTAGACCTGTTTAAGACCTGTTTGGACCTGTTTGGACCTGTTTAAGACCTGTTTAAGACCTGTTTAAGACCTGTTTAAGACCTGTTTAAGACCTGTTTAGACCTGTTTGGACCTGTTTGGACCTGTTTGGACCTGTTTTAGACCTGTTTGGACCTGTTTTAGACCTGTTTTAGACCTGTTTAAGACCTGTTTAAGACCTGTTTAAGACCTGTTTGGACCTGTTTGGACCTGTTTGGACCTGTTTGGACCTGTTTGGACCTGTTTGGACCTGTTTGGACCTGTTTGGACCTGTTTAGGCCTGTTTAGACCTGTTTTAGACCTGTTTAGACTTGTTTAGACTTGTTTAGACCTGTTTTAGACCTGTTTGGACCTGTTTTAGACCTGTTTTAGACCTGTTTGGACCTGTTTTAGACCTGTTTTAGACCTGTTTTAGACCTGTTTAGACCTGTTTTAGACCTGTCTTAGACCTGTTTTAGACCTGGTTTAGACCTGGTTTAGACCTGTTTAGACCTGTTTAGACCTGTTTAGACCTGTTTAAGACCTGTTTAAGACCTGTTTAAGACCTGTTTGGACCTGTTTGGACCTGTTTAGACCTGTTTAGACCTGTTTGGACCTGTTTTAGACCTGTTTTAGACCGGTTTAAGACCTGTTTAAGGCCTGTTTTAGACCTGTTTTAGACCTGTTTTAGACCTGTTTGGACCTGTTTGGACATGTTTGGACCTGTTTGGACCTGTTTGGACCTGTTTAGACCTGTTTTAGACCTGTTTTAGACCTGTCTTAGACCTGTTTTAGACCTGGTTTAGACCTGGTTTAGACCTGGTTTAGACCTGTTTAGACCTGTTTAGACCTGTTTAGACCTGTTTAAGACCTGTTTAAGACCTGTTTGGACCTGTTTGGACCTGTTTGGACCTGTTTAGACCTGTTTAGACCTGTTTGGACCTGTTTTAGACCTGTTTTAGACCGGTTTAAGACCTGTTTAAGGCCTGTTTTAGACCTGTTTTAGACCTGTTTAAGACCTGTTTAAGACCTGTTTGGACCTGTTTGGACATGTTTGGACATGTTTGGACCTGTTTGGACCTGTTTAGACCTGTTTAGACCTGTTTGGACCTGTTTTAGACCTGTTTTAGACCGGTTTAAGACCTGTTTAAGGCCTGTTTTAGACCTGTTTTAGACCTGTTTAAGACCTGTTTAAGACTTGTTTAGACCCGTTTTAGACCTGTTTAGACCTGTTTAGACCTGTTTAGACCTGTTTTAGACCTGTTTTAGACCTGTTTTAGACCTGTTTTAGACCGGTTTAAGACCTGTTTAAGGCCTGTTTTAGACCTGTTTTAGACCTGTTTAAGACCTGTTTAAGACCTGTTTGGACCTGTTTGGACATGTTTGGACATGTTTGGACCTGTTTGGACCTGTTTAGACCTGTTTAGACCTGTTTGGACCTGTTTTAGACCGGTTTAAGACCTGTTTAAGACTTGTTTAGACCCGTTTTAGACCTGTTTGGACCTGTTTTAGACCTGTTTTAGACCGGTTTAAGACCTGTTTAAGGCCTGTTTTAGACCTGTTTTAGACCTGTTTAAGACCTGTTTAAGACTTGTTTAGACCCGTTTTAGACCTGTTTAGACCTGTTTAGACCTGTTTAGACCTGTTTTAGACCTGTTTTAGACCTGTTTTAGACCTGGTTTGGACCTGGTTTAGTGGTGTGGTGGTGTGAAAAGTTTGAGAATTTTTCCCCCCAAAAAAGGAGTCAAACTAAATCATATCAGCCGGAGCGGTGCGAAACGTTCAAATCATTTCCTCTCGTTAACCTTGCCAACCAAAAGAGAAACCAACACTTTCACTCAAGTAAGAGGGAAATTGTGGGCTCTGAAAACAAATCTGAGAAATAGCATCTCTTCAAAAGTCACTTATGCAAATGCACGAAGCACCTCTGACTAACAGAAGTAAAACAGCAGAAGCCTTAGTATTGGTCGTGGAACTCTTTTGAAACAACTTTTTAAGGACTGGATTTCCACAAACGGCTGCCACGATGCCTCGTCCGCCTTAGCATCTTCAGTGACTGTTTTTAAATCTCTTTAAAAAAAAACGATTTTTCAGACTTGCTTTTAACTTCGACTGGAATTTTATGCCCTTTTTACCTTGTCTCTTGCCTGTGTGTTTCTTCTGTGGTTTTTGTCACTTCCGTCTGTTGCTGTTTGAATTATCGTTGAATCTCTGTCTTTTTCATTGTGAAGCTCTTTGGATTTTAAATGTACCATACAAATAAAAAATACTAACTTACTCACTTAGGCTCGTTCCATAAAGATGTGTAAATCGCATGAAACAGTTTGAGAATGGACCACGCTGGCTTAGAAGAAACACCGACGTGAGATTGTGAATGGAGGGAGAAGACTACGGTGGTGAAGACTACGGTGGTGATTGAGGGTTTATGGGGGGGGGGGGGACGGTCACGTGTTATTTTACCTGGAGGAAATGCTGCTGCTGACTGGCCTGAGCTTTCACTAGCGCTCTATCTAGGTTTAGGTTACCGGCTGCTGGGCTCTGGGCTCTGGTGCTGAGGTTGGAGAAGACCTCTCTGGCTCTGCTCACCGTTAGACTCGACGACCACGCCCCCTTCTTCTCCCTCCCGTCCGCCAGACTTAACGGCATCAGCGCTCCTCCGCTCGGTCCGCCCCTGTCCCTGTCTCCTCCTCCTCGGTCGCCCCTGTCCATCGGCGTCGGCGTGTTATTGCTGCTGGCGCTAATCCCCGGCGCGTGCGAGTACTTGCTGATGATGTCGTTGCTCCGCGACACCTTGAGCGGCTGGTGGGGGCCGTGCGGCGACGCGGACGGGTGCCCGTGGTGGAGGTGCCCGTGGTGGAGGTGGCCGTGGTGGTGCGACTGCGACGACGACGACGACGGGTGGTGGTGGCCGTGGTGCGAGTGCGAGTGCGCGAGCGGCGTGTGCTCGTTCAGCGTGTTGTACGGGTCCATCATGCCGAAGTACTGCTGCGACTGCGACGCCGTCAGCGGGGTGTGCGTGTAGTCGGAGGGGGGAGGCTGCCCCGGGTAGCGGCTGATCGTCATCGCGATGGGAGACGGCGAGATGGACGGCGTGGGCGACGGCGGCGGCTGCTGTTGGTGGTGCGGGTGGTACAGGCACAGCTCCCGTTCCAAGTTGTCGTCCGAGCTCCAGTAGCCGGACCCGGGGGCGGAGGCGGAGCCGTGCAGCTGGTGGTGGTGGTAGTGCGCGCGGTGTTTGGGTTCGGCGGATCGGCAGCGCTCTCTGCTCTTGCTGCGCTTGCGATGTCGGTTGCCCGCTCCTCCTCCGCCGCCGCCGCCCGGTGTCGACTCCCCGTCCGGACTTGCCCTGGACCCTCCGCCGCCTCCTCCGCCGCCCCTGTCCCCGCCCATGACGCTGACGCTGCCGTTGCTCGCCCCTTTTACGGACGGCGGGTGGTGCGGGCCTTCCAACGAGTGCGATTTCGTGAACAGTTTCTGGACGGAATGGACCAAATGCCGTATCCTGCCCGGGCTGTCGTTGTTGTTGTTGTTCGGCGGCATTCCTCCCCCCGTGTGCGCCACCATGCCCCGTTTGTACTGCAGCGTGTGGTAGCCGTCCCTGGAGAACGACGACTGGCGCTCGAATTCGTAGTTAGCCGGGACTCGCGTCGGCGTTTTGCCTCCGTAGCCGCTTCCGCCGCCGCCTCCTCCGCTTACGTACGGCACGACGGCCATGCACTCGTCTTTGCTGTCCGCGTGGTGGGACGAAGAGGTAGAGAGGCATCTTCGAGGAAAGGTCCCGTACGGCACGATGCTGTTGCTCTCCGAGGGGTAGGGCGAGTGCTGCGGGTTGTAGTAGGACATCTCCGAGGGGCTTGGGATGGGTACGGGCATGTCCATTTGGCTGATGAGGAAGGGCTTGCGGTCCATGTGGTGCCCCATTGGGTCGTAGGAGGGTTCGTAGGAGACCAGCTGGTGATGCGCCCGGCTGCTGGACAAACCCTTCATGTTGGACGAGGGGGCGGCGGGGGTCCACGGAGAGGCTGAGGGGTGGTGGGACTATCCCTGAGAGAAGAGCACGTGACCTGCAACAGAAGACGGAGGACAGGGTTAGAGGGGAGAAGTTTGGATTGGAGGTACATCGAGGGCAGGGCGAAAAATGTATCACAATTTATTTATTTCCTCATGTTGATCAAACGTTAAACGGAGAGTACAGAGACCCTCACCAGACGATCCCAAACACCCGGACGTTCAAGCTAAAGCTGTCATTTAAAGAATTTTATCTTTTTTTCCAGTTGCACAACATCTCAAAGCCTCAGAGGATCATCCACACTTTCATTTCCTTCTCCCTCTCTGCGTTCTTAAGACTCTGTGGATGTCGTTAAAAAGCCCCTAAAAGACTTTAAAACAAGCATTTTGTGACTATGTCCGTGAAATGTGCTGCACAAATAAAGTTGACTTTTTTTTCCGTAATATATGTCGTATATAAGTCGCACCTTTATTCATAGTTTTGGCCGGGGTGCAACTTATACTTACATTTATACTTATTTATTTATACTTATACTCCGGAGCGACTTATATGTGATATTATTTTGTTATTTTCACTCCAGTGCAACTTATTTATGTTTTTTTCTTCTCTATAATGCATTTTTTGGCGACTTATACTCCGGTGCAACTTATAGTCCGGAAACTACGGTACTTCAGCATCAGAAAAGGTTTGTTGCCATTGTCAGTGAACAAAATTCACAAACACAAGAACTTGCTTTGGCGATTCGGTGCAACATGAAACGATGCATTTTTTTATTTTCATTTTTTCAAAAATAAAACATTTCATTCAACATCCATTCCACGGTCATAAACCAAACAGTCTTTTGACCAGCCCAGTTTCTCCCTCTGAAGCCTGAACTCGGCCCCAAACCACACGCTAACAGCTGATTGGCCGCGAATCTCTTGATTAAAAAAACCCTAAGCACGCTGTAAAACCGATGATTAGACACGACTGAATCTTGATCTCGATTCAAATGTAATTATTGGCTCGGCCCTCGGTACATCATCCGTTTAGTGTTAAAATGATTGCGAGAGAAACTGCAGCACAGAGCACCATAAATATGAGTTATGTAAGTGCACCGTAACCTTAACATTTGTGGTGCAAAAGCTGTTATTTACACCTCCAGTTTGAAGAATATCTTAATCAGGCCAAAACGTGTACAAAGTTAGCTGAACGTTACAGTGTCTTCATCAGTCTTTGCACAACTTGGCAGACAAACTTTAACATCTTTGCAGAATTAGTGATGAATGCTCTGGGTTATGTTCAATTTGTCCTCTCAGTAAAACAACAGAATCAAGAATAAAACGTTAAATATAGAGATAATTGCAATCAAACGGTATAATCATCGCCCATAATGACCTGAAAGGCACTCAAACTCCAACATGTGACCGTTATAGAACCAAAAAATGCGGAAAAGACATGTTAAAGCCCAGTTTGTTGCAACTTTCGTAGGCCGCGGTTATTTTATTATTTGGTTTACGGATCCGCCGCACTTAGATTATTGATTTCTACAATATAAATAAAATAAATTGTTATGTATTATTTTTTTTTTGTAAAGTACCGCCGACAACGCAAAATAGCATTAAATGAAATATAAAAAGCGATATTAAGTCAAAAGATAAGAGCGCGTGAGGCAATTTTTCGTCCAAATCCTGCAGGAGTCATTTATTTTGGAAAGTATTGTTGTGACAGAGCGGCTCCGCCCCTAACTGCCCGTTTCCCTGTCTGCTGCGCGCCTTTATATGGCAAATATACATTTTAAACCCGTTTACCACATTTTCTCCAGCGTGTTTTGCCATAACTTAGACTGCACACTTAGAAGCGTCACTTCTACCAATGCAAAACATGCTAAATCTACTGTTACACTCACCTGCGCCCCGCGTCTCCTCGCTCTCCTCCCGTGGTGCGTTTTGTGCAAACCCGGAAGAAAAAATCTTTTGAAATGGAAATTATACTTATATTTCGTCCGCCTGTTCAATATATTTCATTTAAAATCCGTGAACCAAGTAATAAAATAACTGCAAAAGAGATTTGAACAACTTTTACTTCAACTAAAATAGCATTAAAATAGCTCTGCAGTGAGAGGTCGGTCTGTTTAAAAGGCAGTTTTCTGAAGCCGGACACAGAGATGTGGGAGAAATGTCAGAAAGACAAAGCCCGGCAGCCAGTTTAAGACTGCCAATGACTCATGCGATTATTATTGGTGCAAATGTAACAGAAACGGCAGCGGAGAACACGACGCAATTAAAACACGGCATTTGAACGTTTCCTTGTGCGAGGTGATGTTTGTGGCCCTGGATTAGGACTGGATCTGTTCTTTCCTTCAGCTCCAAAAGAAGTCTGTATTCTACTTTCCCCGTTCTTCTTGAGACGAGGTTTTTGGACACGTCGCTGCTTTTTTCGGTGCCGCGTTCACGGTTGATTACATCTGTGGGACGTTTGAGCGCTGGTGGGAGTTACAGCGTCTCCGGGGGATAATTATAGTCAAAGATCCCGCATTAGCGAGCGGAAGTGACTCAAAGTGTGAATGAGTGTGTTTACTGCCTTAGACCCAAATAACGGCTCTAAAAATACACGCCTCTGATGATACTGGAGAGCGCGGGTGAGGAAGGGTGAGGAAGGGTGAGGAAGGGTGAGGAAGGGTGAGGAAGGGTGAGGAAAGGTGAGGAAGGGTGAGGAAGGGTGAGGAAAGGTGAGGAAGGGTGAGGAAGGGTGAGGAAAGGTGAGGAAGGGTGAGGAAGGGTGAGGAAGGGTGAGGAAGGGTGAGGAAGGGTGAGGAAAGGTGAGGAAGGGTGAGGAAGGGTGAGGAAAGGTGAGGAAGGGTGAGACGGCGGGTCAGATATCGGATCGGGGGACTGTCCCACATATCGGTATTTGGCCTCGGACCATGAATTAGGCTATGGCAGCATGTTTAGGCAGCACAGACCTGCACACGCTTTACATCCAGATTATGGCTGTGGTCGACTGACTGAGCATCAGGTCATCAACGACACGGGAAGTGGCTCCAAAAGCTCCAAAAAGTTTTTTAAAAGATGCATCAGCAAATCATATGGGATTAGCAAAAGCTAATGAAGGCATGTTGGGTCAAAGTTCAAGTGTTCTTAAAGAGTGTTTAGTCCTGGTTTAGTCCTGGTTTAGACCTCGTTTTGTCCTGGTTCAGTCTTGGTTCAGTCCTGGTTTAGACCTGGTTTAGACCTGGTTTAGTCCTGGTTTAGACCTGGTTTAGTCCTGGTTTAGACCTGGTTTAGTCCTGGTTCAGTCCTGGTTTAGACCTGGTTTAGACCTGGTTTAGACCTGGTTTAGACCTGGTTTAGACCTGGTTTAGTCCTGGTTCAGTCCTGGTTTAGACCTGGTTTAGACCTGGTTTAGACCTGGTTTAGACCTGGTTTAGTCCTGGTTTAGTCCTGGTTTAGACCTGGTTTAGACCTGGTTTAGTCCTGGTTTAGTCCTGGTTTAGCCCTGGTTCAGTCCTGGTTTAGACCTGGTTTAGACCTGGTTTAGACCTGGTTTAGTCCTGGTTTAGTCCTGGTTTAGACCTGGTTTAGACCTGGTTTAGTCCTGGTTTAGTCCTGGTTTAGCCCTGGTTTAGTCCATGAATCCCTGCTGCAGAAGGCAGTTGGTCTTGGGGTCAGAGAGCCTCTAAATGGACACCATTAATCGTGTTCTCCCCACAGCCGTCACCAGAGGTCAGCAGCAGAGGGCGCCGTTTAAAGTCGGCACATCGTTAGCCTGATCGGCGCTAAACCCGCCGAGGTCGACGGCGCTAATCGAATGTTCCGGTTTCTATCAAGTCACAACAAACCGCTGCTGAGTCACTGCAGAAGGTCAGAGGAGCAGAGCGTCGGCCCTCGTTAAATATTGAGCTTCTGTAAAACACCAGGGACCGTTTCAGACCACAAAAACTGAGCCAAGACCAACCTGGGCACGAGGTGTGGGTATAAACCAGCTCTAAACCGACACAGGACCAATAACAATCACGTCTTTCTGAAGCTTTTGTATAAAACATCGTTTCACTTGTGACAGAGAAGATGCTGAACTTTGTTACGGAGATATGAACCATAAACCGTGTCAATAAAAGGGCAATCTGAGAGTGAAACAGCACATTCTACCGACTATAGCACATCGGGCTGATCCATTTGGGGAAAAAATCCAATTAAAGTTCATTTCAGAGCTCGTTTGTACAGATCCACACTATAGTCTGCAGTTTTTATGCAGTATTACACAGGATATTGCTTGTTTGTGGAGGTCATTAAAAAAGCGTCAGCCTGTGAGATTTGCTTCAGCTCCGGACAACAACACGGAGCTGGGACGGTCCGTGCGAGGAGATGTTACGGCCTCATTTCTTACATTATTCTTTAAATCGAGTCGAAACCTGTGTCACTTAAAGTCCACACGACGGGTTTTTGTAATTATGTCTTAGTTTGGTCTGTAGCACCTGTGGTAAATATGAATCAAGAGTTTTACGTCAGTTAATTTGCAATTTGTGAAGAAATCTTGAACACTCTGTTTAAAATGACAGGAAGTAGAGCTGTATCCCTCTGTGATGTCATCAAAATAAAGGTGTTTTAATGTATTATTGTGTGTCAGATCAGAACTGTTGTGTCATTTATGTGGAGTTTGGCTCTTGTCTGGTTGCTAGGTAACTGTTGTGGAATTAATTCTACCCGTGTCATATTTGCGCTCACGTCCGACCAGGAAGTACAACTAAAGTTTGTGAAGAAATCTTGAAAAATCCGTCTAAAATGACAGGAAGTAGAGCTGTATCCCTCTGTGATGTCATCAGTGTGCGACGTGCCAAGAAAGTTTACACTTTTAAGTGTAAACTTTCAGTTGTGACAGTTTAAGCCGTCAAAATAAAGATGTTTTATGGTATTATTGAGCGTGAAATCAGAACTGTTGTGTCATTTATGTGGAATTTGCCACTTGTTTACAATCTGGTTGCTAGGTAACAGTTGTGGAATTAATTCTACCCATGTCATATTTGCCAGGAACTTTACAGAAAAATGGTCAAACTGTTGAGTCAAACCTGAACTATAAGTGTGTCGAGTGCGTTTGAGTGCAATGTGCGGTCTAACCTGTCGTGTGCACTTTAATCACCCGCGGCAACGCTTAATCGGTGTTTACTTCACACTCTGTCACCTTCTAGATCACATGATTTCCTGTTCAAATGCAAAGGTCAGACGTGTGATTGAACCGCCAACCTCCAAGTCACCATAAACTCCGTCGTTCAAAATGCCGAATGTCTTCCCTGCGCGTCACTCCTATTTCACAATACTCTCCCGTCTAATGAAGCCTGGAGGCAATAAAACAAAAAAAAGATGAGCTCCATAATTGTCGTGCTTCTCGCAGCAGAGACGGTAAACACGGCGGTGCGTGTGTGATTGGAGCATTAGTGAACAGCGGGAGACAGCGGGGGGCGCTGTTTCACCGGCGCCGCACAAGAACCGCCGCATTTACCTCCAGCAGATTCTGGGTCAAATCATTGCTGCCCCCTGCTGCCCTCTGATGCCCCTCTGATGCCCTCTGATGCCCTCTGATGCCCTCTGATGCCCTCTGATGCCCTCTGCTGCTCTCTGATGCCCTCTGGTGCCCTCTGATGCCCTCTGGTGCCCTCTGATGCCCTCTGCTGCTCTCTGATGCCCTCTGGTGCCCCCTGCTGCCCTCTGCTGCTCTCTGATGCCCTCTGGTGCCCTCTGATGCCCTCTGGTGCCCTCTGATGCCCCTCTGATGCCCTCTGCTGCCCTCTGATGCCCCTCTGCTGCCCTCTGATGCCCCTCTGATGCCCTCTGATGCCCTCTGATGCCCTCTGATGCCCTCTGCTGCTCTCTGATGCCCTCTGGTGCCCCCTGCTGCCCTCTGCTGCTCTCTGATGCCCTCTGGTGCCCTCTGGTGCCCTCTGATGCCCCTCTGATGCCCCTCTGATGCCCTCTGATGCCCCTCTGCTGCTCTCTGATGCCCTCTGGTGCCCCCTGCTGCCCTCTGCTGCTCTCTGATGCCCTCTGGTGCCCTCTGGTGCCCTCTGATGCCCCTCCGATGCCCCTCTGATGCCCTCTGATGCCCCTCTGCTGCTCTCTGATGCCCTCTGCTGCCCTCTGATGCCCTCTGCTGCCCTCTGATGCCCTCTGATGCCCTCTGATGCCCCTCTGCTGCTCTCTGGTGCCCCCTGCTGCCCCTGCTGCCCCCTGCCTGACTCTGAAGAGCACTAAAGAGACTGGAGACGTGAGGCGAGTTCAGCCCCGCCCCCTCTGGAGGGTCGATGACAAATGTCCAACAAGAGAAGAGGAAAGAAGTGCTCTGCCTCACCAACTATAAGATAAGATCATGATTTTACATTTTGCTCATTATAAACCGGAATATTCATGTGAAACGGCTTGAAAATAGAATCTGGAGAACTGATAAGCCCCGCCTCTTCACAGTGATAAACCCCGCCTCTTCACAGTGATAAGCTCCGCCTCTTCAGATATAGTTCACTGTGACGAGCAGCAGATTGTCATGTACACGGCGCCGCTTCAGAACTCAGTCTTCACTGTTCAAACACTCTGTGGGCGGGGCTAGGGGGTAGGGGGGAACCCTGGAGCGTCAGCTGCAGGACGACACACGGTGACTCAAACATGTAGGACTATTATAACACTTTAAGAGAACCTTCAGCTAACGGAGGTCTGAACGAGCTTCAGTAAACGATGGACTTCCCTCCTCCTCTTCTCCTCTCTCTCTTCTCTTTCCTCTTTTCTGCCCATCTCTCTCTTCGTTCTTTCCTTCCCTCTGTCTAGCCCTTTCTCGCTCACTTTTTCTTTTCTTCCTCTCACTCTTCCCTTCTCCCTCGCTCATCTTCTTTTTTCTCTCCTCCATCTCTCACTCCCTTCAATTGCTCCACTCTCTTCCTTTTCTTCACCTCTCTCGTCTTTCTTACTCTTCTCTCTTTCATGTTCTCTCTCCTCCTCTCCTCTCCTCCCCTCCTCTCTCCTCCTCTCCTCCCTCTCTCTTCTCCTCCTCCCTCTCTCCTCCCCTCCTCCCTCCCTCCCTCTCTCCTCCCCTCCTCTCCTCCTCCCTCCCTCTCTCCTCCCCTCCTCTCCTCCTCCCTCCCTCCCTCTCTCCTCCCCTCCTCTCCTCCTCCCTCCCTCCCTCTCTCCTCCTCCCTCTCTCCTCTCCTCCCTCCCTCTCTCCTCCCCTCCTCTCCTCCTCCCTCCCTCTCTCCTCCCCTCCTCTCTTCCTCCCTCCCTCCCTCTCTCCTCCCTCCCTCCTCTCCTCCCCTCCTCTCCTCCTCCCTCCCTCCCTCTCTCCTCCTCCCTCCCTCCCTCTCTCCTCCCCTCCTCTCCTCCTCCCTCTCCCTCCCTCTCTCCTCCTCCCTCTCTCCTCTCCTCCCTCCCTCTCTCCTCCCCTCCTCTCCTCCTCCCTCCCTCTCTCCTCCCCTCCTCTCTTCCTCCCTCCCTCCCTCTCTCCTCCCTCCCTCTCTCCTCCCCTCCTCTCCTCCTCCCTCCCTCTCTCCTCCCCTCCTCTCTTCCTCCCTCCCTCCCTCTCTCCTCCCCTCCTCTCCTCCTCCCTCCCTCTCTCCTCCCCTCCTCTCTTCCTCCCTCCCTCCCTCTCTCCTCCCTCCCTCCTCTCCTCCCCTCCTCTCTTCCTCCCTCCCTCCCTCTCTCCTCCCTCCCTCTCTCTTCCCTCCCTCCTCTCCTCCCCTCCTCTCTTCCTCCCTCCCTCCCTCTCTCCTCCCTCCCTCTCTCCTCCTCCCTCTCTCCTCTCCTCCCTCCCTCTCTCCTCCCCTCCTCTCCTCCTCCCTCCCTCTCTCCTCCCTCCCTCTCTCCTCCCTCCCTCCTCTCCTCCCCTCCTCTCTTCCTCCCTCCCTCCCTCTCTCCTCCCTCCCTCCCTCCTCCCTCCCTCCCTCTCTCCTCCCTCCCTCCTCTCCTCCCCTCCTCTCTTCCTCCCTCTCTCCTCCCCTCCTCTCTTCCTCCCTCCCTCCCTCTCTCCTCCCTCCTCTCCTCCCTCCTCAGCTGCAGAGAGCTGGGCTGCAGTGTTGACGTGGTGTGTGGGAGGCTGGTGGACTCGGAGCAGGTTATTTTTGGACAAACAGAAGAGTGGAACAAAAAGGTTTAGAGCGAGAGAAGCAGACAGGTACGAGGCTGCAGGCGTCCCCCTGTCCAACGTCCTCCACAACCGCACCACAACCGCCACAACCACATCACAACCACAACCGCACCACAACCCCATCACAACCACCATAACCGCATCACAACCACATCACAACCACATCACAACCGCATCACAACAGCCGCATCACAACCACATCACAACCACAACCACATCACAACCACATCACAACCGCACAACAGCCGCATCACAACCGCATCACAACCGCATTACACCCGCATCACAACCTCATCACAACCGCACCACAACCACATCACAAGCGCATCACAACCGCACCACAACCACATCACAACCGCATCACAAGCGCATCACAACCACATCACAACCGCATCACAGCCACATCACAACCACAACCACATCACAACCACATCACAACCGCATCACAGCCACATCACAACCACAACCACATCACAACCACATCACAACCACATCACAACCGCATCACAGCCACATCACAACCACAACCACATCACAACCACATCACAACCGCACAACAGCCGCATCACAACCGCATTACACCCGCATCACAACCTCATCACAACCGCACCACAACCACATCACAACCGCATCACAACCACATTACAACCGCACAACAGCCGCACCACAACCACATCACAACCGCATCACAAGCGCATCACAACCACATCACAACCGCACAACACCCGCATCACAACCACATCACAACCACATCACAACCGCATCACAGCCACATCACAACCACAACCACATCACAACCACATCACAACCGCACAACAGCCGCATCACAGCCGCATCACAACCGCATTACACCCGCATCACAACCTCATCACAACCGCACCACAACCACATCACAACCGCATCACAACCACATTACAACCGCACAACAGCTGCATCACAACCACATTACAACCGCACAACAGCCGCATCACAACCACATTACACCCGCATCACAACCACATCACAACCGCACAACAACCGCATCACAACCACATCACAACCACATCACAACCGCACAACAGCTGCATCACAACCACATTACAACCGCACAACAGCTGCATCACAACCACATTACAACCGCACAACAGCCGCATCACAACCACATTACACCTGCATCACAACCGCATCACAACCAAATTACACCCGCATCACAACCACATCACAACCGCACAACAACCGCATCACAACCACATCACAACCACATCACAACCGCACAACAGTCGCATCACAACCACATTACAACCGCATCACAACCGCATCACAACCGTTGTTTCACAGTTTCTCATTATTATCATTTTTAATTTAATCTGGTTCTTTTGCTTTGGCATGTTTTAGAAGTTAAAATAAACCGCACATGACTTTCTCTCATGGGGATTTGCGCTAGTGCTCCCTCTACTGGCGGCAGAGGGAATTACCACAGGGAAATGGAGCCCAACCCGACTCCAGCTGCGTCCGTGATGTGGAAACAACGTTATAGCGCGGTTAAGAGCTAAAAGTAAAGCCCTGTTGACACAATGTGCGCGCTTCGAGACCATTTCCGACATGTTCCCGACACCTTCTCTCGCCCTCGCGTGCACGGCACCTCAAATTAAACGCAGACGTTCTCCGTTCGCTTTTGACGGCCGGCGCAGCGAGGAGCCGCCATGTGAGCGGAGCGCGCCGGTTCTATTCCCGTCCTTTGATCTTCTCTCTCTCTCTCCATCTGCCTCTCCGGTGGCGAGCGCGTCACGCCATCGCCGCCCACCCACTTTCAAGAAATCTCCCAGAGTTCAGTTCAGCGGCGCGGCGTAGGACGACCCGCTTTTCTCCAGCCGCGCTCGCTCCATCGCGGCGCTTCCGTCTGCGAGAACGCTCTCGGTACGTCACGGAGAGGATGCAGCAGTGATCATACTCTCCTGTACACCTGCAGGGTTCGAATTTTTGGGGGAATTTATTTGATGAAATCCAAGACCAAGAACAGAGATTTGATCTTGAAAGTTTAAAATAATAAGAGATTAGAGAACACGTGAATAGTGTACGTATGCTAACGCTAACACCTTCAGCTACATGACGCACAGACAACGAACTGTCGTAACGATTGTTTAACGAGAGCAAACTCAGACAAATCTGTGAACTGTGTACGACACGACTCACTGGATGAACGCGGTTGTAGCGATCGTGAATGACGTTTAAGCAAGAGTTACGCTGTATCGTCGCTAGCGTTAGCAGCTCGCGCAGGTAAAAGATCCACAGTTTTACATCCGATGCAAAAAGCAAAAATAGTCTGTTTTCTTCACCAACATGAAATCCAAGTTAAATAAACACGTGTGATTTATATGAGTCCATAAATACTCACTGTCTTTATCAGATGAATCCACTGTGTGTCGAGTCAGAGTAACGGGCAAAATGAAACGTAGCATTTAGCCGAGCAAAACGTCTTCACTCGGTTGAGAACTTAGATAATCTGTTTATTGTTTACTCATGAACACCCCTGTTGTTTCGAACGCAAAAGCCCAGTGAATATGAGATTTTTACTCAATTATCCCCAGATTAAAGCTGAACTGAGGTCGCCCTGTCGCACAATATTCACAGACAAAACGTACACATGACCCGCATCATAAAACCTCTACTCTCGTGGCGCGTTTCGGACTTGGTTTATAACGATCATTCAGTACTATTTCTATCATCGATTAGTTGCAAATGTAAACACGACAAATATTACGCCTGAAAAATGTAATATTGCATCATAAAAAACTTCATACAAATATAATGACACGCCCGAGGGTTTGTGAGCGCTAGACAATCCACTACTTGGATTGAATCGAATATATACCGTATTTTCCAGACTATACGTTTTTTTTATCGTTTTGGCAGGGGTGCGACTTATACTCCAGAGCGACTTATATGTGATGTCACTGGATGATTATTTTCACTCTGACAACCACAGGAGGGCGCTCTAGAAGGATCTGCACTTCCTCTTCCTCTGGAGTTTGTGGAGTTGTTTAGAAGTGACACAGAGGAAGAAGAATTCAATGGATTTAGTGATTTGGGGTAAAACTGATGCTTTGCTAAACTTGTTAGCATGTTCTTTATGCTATAGTTATCTGTTAGCATGTTCTTTATGCTATAGTTATCTGAATAACTGTTCATATGTTACGTTAACATACCAGACACTTACTAAAGTTCGTTGTCTGTTCTTGGTCTTGGATTTTATCAAATACATTTCCCCCAAAAGTGTGTGTGACTTATGCGTCCAGTGTGACTTAAATGTGTTTTCTTCTTCTCCATTATGCATTTTTTTTGGCTGGTGCGACTTATACTCCGAAAAATACGGTAGTCTAATTGATCCAAACACGACACTGACCTTGCAGCAAAGAGAAATGACCAGGGAAAAACCTCGGCGAGTGCAAACGCCGTCCCCGGTCACGTCTGGGAGGACCGGCTCTACCTCTGGCATTTAACCAACCGCATTTGTAAATAAAACATGAGCTGCCATAAATATAAGACAGAATCTACATCAGCGCACACGCCTTTCAGCAGCCGCGTCGCCGGCCCCAGACGCTCGCCAGCGAACCATGTCTCAAAGTATCGATACCCGCGCGCTAATCGATACTAGAACTGGTATCGCAAACGAACGTCGATACTGGAGAAAATGACAAAAACACGACACAGTTGCACGTTTTTCCTGAATATTTTTAGACGGGTGAAAGAAGTGAATGAATCTATAGCAATTGATCATGACCTGGACTCCAAACCTGAGAGAAGGAGAAGAAGAGGGAGAAGAAGAGGGAGGAGGAGAAGAAGGAGAAGAAGAAGAGAAAGAGGAAGAAGTGGAAGGAGGAGGAGAAGAAGAAGAAGGAAAAGGAGAATAAGGAGGTGAAGAATAAGGAGGTGAAGAAGAAGGAGGAGAAGAAGAAGGAAAAGAAGGAGAAGAAGAAGGAGGTGAAGAAGGAGGAGAAGAAGGAAAAGAAGAAGAAGAAGAAGAAGAAGAAGAAGAAGAAGAAGAAGAAGAAGAAGAAGAAGAAGAAGAAGAAGAAGAAGAAGAAGAAGAAGAAGAAGAAGAAGAAGAAGAAGAAGAAGAAGAGAGGGAGGAGGAGGAGAAGGAGAAGAAGAGGGAGGAGGAGGAGAAGGAGAAGAAGAGGGAGAAGGAAGGAGAAGGAGAAGAAGAAGAGGGAGGAGGAGGAGATGAAGGAGAAGAAGAAGAGAAAGAGGAAGAAGAAGTGGAAGGAGGAGGAGAAGAAGAAGAAGGAAAAGAAGGAGAAGAAGAAGAAGAAGAAGAAGAAGAAGAAGAAGAAGAAGAAGTGGAAGGAGGAGGATAAGAAGAAGAAGGAAAAGAAGGAGAAGAAGAAGGAGAAGAAGAAGAAGAAGAAGAAGAAGAAGGAGAAGGAGAAGGAGGAGAAGGAGGAGAGGAAGTGACGTGATCACCTTTGTTGAAAGGAGTTTAATATCATATTGATGACTGATCATGTGTTTGTTTGACTATCTCGCCCGTCAAAATGACAACGTGGCACTCCGGGACGCTCATCTGCCGAACGCGTCGTCGTAGTAACCGCCGTGACACGTCCGGCCCGAAGTTAAATCTGCCGCCGCTGCGCCTCCCTCTGCCTGCGCGGCAGACTCGGGGACAGCTCTGCTCTGTGGGATGTGCGACCACTGGAGGCGGGGACCGAAAACGAGCGGTCGGCGGCGGCGAAACGCGCCCGGCGAATCGGAGCGACGGGCTAAGTTTGGACCGCCGGCTCGGGACGGGGGACGGACGGAGCGACGGGAAGAAAGAAGGAAAAGCAGGGGGAGGCGGAGAGCGAGGAAGAGTGACGGGAGGACGGGCTAATTTATGCAGTGCTGTGCTAAAGGCAGAGGCGAGAAGTGGAGAGAAGGAGAGTGTGCAAAAGAGTAAGAGAACGAGAGAAGGAGGAGAAAGAGTGACAGGTGCTAAAACACTGACATACTGCCATACACACGTTGTGATTTGGAATCCCACGAGACTGAGCTGTTGGTCAGAATCCTCAGATTGTAGGTTTGTAATCGCCCCGGGCCCGTCCACCGCCAAGTGTTCAGCGTCTTCTTCCAAAGTCACAATCCTTTTCTGTCAGAAGAGCTCTGAGAAAGCGGCGCCATCGCTCAACGAGGAGCGCGCGGGACGCTGTGACGGTGGCCCCGCCTCTTCCGTCCGCGGGTCTGAGGCCGCGGTCCCGTTCGCGGTGACATGTCAGGCTGGATTCCCTTCACAAAACGGGAATCACGTTTGCCGACACTGAACGACGCCGATCTATTTATAGACTCATAGTTTGGAGCGGGGCCGTTCATTCGACTTCATTTTCCCGAGGGCCAAGGTCTGTGGGCCGGACAAACTATCCCCGACACCGTTTCAGTTGATACAATCAAGAACTACGGATTCTTTTGTGAGAAATTACATATTTTGTGTACACAGTAAGTATATTTTTATTTTCATTTTGGTCTCATGGCCTAGTTTTGTTTTTGATCCCATAACAGATTTGAATTGTTTTGACTTTTTGACTTTATACAGGTTGTTTTATCATTGTTCACTGTTTTGTGTTGCACCGTATCACCAAAACAAGTTCCTATGTTTGTGAATTCTGTTCATTAATAATGGAAATATTACCTTTCTGAAAATCTGAAATCTGAAAATCTGAAATACAAAATGTTTTATGAACAAAATTGCCCGTCCAAAACTGAACCAGAGTTAAACTAGGACTAGACTAGGATCCAAACAGGTCTAAAGCTGATTTAACTAAACCAAAACCAAACCGGGTCTAAACTAGTGCTAACCCAGAATGAAACCATTAAACACCAGCATTTTATTGCTTTAATATTTGGAAGATGGGATACGGGCCAGATTTAATCCAATCGAAGGACCTGTTTTGGCCCCCGGGCCTTAAGTTGAATTGCCCTGGTTTAGAAGAGAACAAAACAAAAGACAAAACACTTCTCTTGAGTCTGAATCTTCAGCACAAACGTCTCAAACTGAAGCTCCTGAACATGACCAGGGTTTACTGTCCACAGTCACCACTACAGCACCAACTACACTCACATACAATCACCCAAATACACAAGTTATATGCACTTAGAGTACGTAACGTCAGTGGTATTGAAAGTATCCGTGTGTAAAGCGTCTTCCATAGTCTGAGCTCGACAGTTTGATCTGAAACTCCTGGACTCTTTTCATTGTCTTCGCTTCACTAGAGACGTCACGATTTCAAATGTTAGATTATTGTGAGAATAAACGTCACGATTTAACGATTATTCTCCGTTGTCAACGTCACGACCAAAACAACCAAAAAGTCCAGAGTTTTCTTTCCTTCTTGTTTCTGTTTCCCGCTCCTCGATGTGGGACCTGCTTTATGAAATGAAAAGGCTGAGCAGAAAGCACTCAATTTTGCTTCTAAAATTCTCACATTTATTTTAATTGAACCAAAAATAATAATTATTTGAATTTGAAAAAAGTTATTTTAAAACTCACAATTATAATTTTTAATTACGATTCACCGATTATTCATTAATATTCTTTTCATCCCTACTCTTCACTATGGTTTAGTTTTTAGTACAGTGTTTACTCAAATATGTTTTAATTAATAACAAAACAAAGAAACATAAAAAAGATAATTCATATTAATAAGTGAAAAACTACACATATCGTTACATTTGTGTATTTGTAAAAGTGAAATACGATTAAGAATGACTCATATTAACTTAATGCACAAACACAGATAATGTGCGTTTCATTTGACCAACAACAGCCACATTATTAAGTCAAAATGTCTAAAATGAATAAACGATTTTTGAATTTTATCGCTAATATACTTTATTTGTAAATATTCTCTGTCTAGAAGCCTTTTAATATCTATATTTCAACCAAAAATCTCGATGTGCAACGGAAATAATCCTTTGACTCGTCGACTAATCAAACTGCTCAAACTCGCAGCCTTAATGAAGTTATTCATTTAAGTTATTTGCCACTTCTTCTCGCGAAAACAACGTCCGTCACTGCTAATCGCGACGTTCCGCTGTGATTTGGATTCCGTTTGCGTCTGCGCGTCGCCGTCAATCACCTCAACGTCGGCGTGAGTGTCATTCGGTGTAATTGTTGCCGTCAGGAGCCCAGCGTGACGAGCCTTTCGCAGTAAAAGCCTCCGTCTCCCGCCCCTTCACAGTAAAAGCCTTTGTGCCTCAGCTCCGGGAGGCTCCGCGCGCTCTTTTGTGTCGCGGACAGTTCGGCCGACGCATCACTTCCTGCTGAGCGCCAAACGGCATCGGCTTCGGTTTACAGTGACGGCCAAAGTGAGGGCCAAATTCTACTTTGTTTGTTTCATTAAAAAGGGCGGTCGTTTCACATTTGCGCATGAAAACTCAAGAAGAAGAAGAACTCTGGCTTTTTAACTTGAACTGCAGCAGATTAAAATCAAACGGTAGAGAAAGGGACACGATGTTGAGCGTAGAGGACATGGACGGACTCAGGAAATGGTTTAAGTTTGTGGAAAATAATCAATCCATCGCACGAGGAGAGATGGAACGGCAATAGGACCACGCTGAATGCCAGTACGATTTCTTTGGGAGGAAAAATACAATATCAGGTGTTCGACCACAGAGTCTAAGACGGTGGAAGTGGAGGTGGAGGTGGAGTCTACGCTGGAGTCTACGGTGGAAGTGGAGTCTACGGCGGAGTCTACGCTGGAGTCTACGGTGTAGGTGGAGTCTACGCTGGAGTCTACGTTGGAGGTGGAGTCTACGCTGGAGTCTACGGTGGAGGTGGAGTCTACGCTGGAGTCTACGGTGGAGGTGGAGTCTACGCTGGAGTCTACGTTGGAGGTGGAGTCTACGCTGGAGTCTACGTTGGAGTCTACGGCAGAGTCTACGGCGGAGTCTACGCTGGAGTCTACGGTGGAGGTGGAGTCTACGGCGGAGTCTAAGGTGGAGTCTATGGTGGAGGTGGAGTCTACAGTGGAGGTGGAGTCTACGGTGGAGTCTACGCTGAAGTCTACGGCAGAGTCTACGGCGGAGTCTACGGTGGAGGTGGAGTCTACGGCGGAGTCTACGGTGGAGGTGGAGTCAACGGCGGAGTCTAAGGTGGAGTCTATGGTGGAGGTGGAGTCTACGGTGGAGGTGGGAGTCTACGCTGGTGTCTACAGCGGAGTCTACGGCGGAGTCTACGGTGGAGGTGGAGTCTACGGCGGAGTCTAAGGTGGAGTCTATGGTGGAGGTGGAGTCTACGGTGGAGGTGGAGTCTACGGTGGAGGTGGAGTCTACGGTGGAGGTGGAGTCTATGGTGGAGTCTACGCTGAAGTCTACGCTGGAGTCTACGGTGGAGGTGGAGTCTACGGTGAAGGTGGAGTCTACGGTGGAGGTGGAGTCTACGGTGGCGTCTATGGTGGAGTCTACGGTGGAGTCTACGGTGGAGGTGGAGTCTACGGTGGAGATGGAGTCTACGGTGGCGTCTACGGTGGAGGTGGAGTCTACGGTGGCGTCTACGGTGGAGGTGGAGTCTACGGTGGAGTCTACGCTGAAGTCTACGGTGGACGTGGAGTCTACGGTGGCGTCTATGGTGGAGGTGGAGTCTACGGTGGAGTCTACGCTGAAGTCTACGGCGGAGTCTACGGTGGAGGTGGAGTCTACGGTGAAGGTGGAGTCTACGGTGGAGGTGGAGTCTACGGTGGCGTCTATGGTGGAGGTGGAGTCTACGGTGGAGATGGAGTCTACCGTGGAGTCTATGGTGAAGGTGGAGTCTACGGTGGAGATGGAGTCTACGGTGGAGTCTATGGTGAAGGTGGAGTCTATGGTGGAGTCTACGGTGAAGGTGGAGTCTACGGTGAAGGTGGAGTCTATGGTGGAGTCTACGGTGAAGTCTACGGTGGACGTGTCGAGGTGAAAAGTCTAAAGTCTAACTACAGCAGGTGGCAGTAATGCAGTAATGTAACACTTGGATACCAACCGCCATTAAACACAGAAGAAGAGGAAGAAGACGAGTCGAAGTCGTGCAGCGTTTCTGAGGCGTGTTTCTGGTACTCGGCACGGTGCGTCTTGAGCGTTCACATGTCAGACACTTGGGACGCTGGGAAACACAGTGGGGGGGAAACTGAGCGTGTCAATCCACAAGGAGCTTCCTCTGACGAGCACCACGTAGACTTCAGGTTCAACTGCGTTTTTTTCATGGCCAATACAACCTCACCGTTTTATCATCATTTATTGTGATTACAGAGTATTTATGTAGCGCTTTTCCACATTCAAGCACTTTACTAGGCAATGCGGGTGAAATGTCTTGCCTAAGGACATAACAACATTTCCTCCAGCGCCCCCCCGTGGGACCTGGTGTCCACTACAAACCTTTAAAGCAGCAGTGTCACCTTTACACCCCTTCAAATAACTCTTTAGCAGCAAGTCGACTGAAAACAATTGGCTGTGCTGGAGAACTGAGGCTGACGACCCATGTGCAAGTCTTAAAATGACCAGCAGGGGGACAAACCACTGACCAACCACACACAATTTAGGCTATTTTACTTGGAAACGTAGCAAATCACAAAACCTGTGGGTGGTGAAGTAGAATCTGACCCTAGTTTGTCCATTTGAACCTGGAACTAAACCTGGACTGGACCAGGACCGAACCAGAACCAGTGTGAACACATCAGCCAGTCCTCGAGGATATAAACGGCGTCAAAAGTACAGTCGTAGGATCTAAATCTCCTCTTGGTTTTTGGCCCTGGTTTATCCCCGTCTTAGTCACAGTTTAACTCGGCGTTTCGAGTTCACACATACATCTCGCTGGTTTGAAAGAGGAGCCGGCGACGTGTCAAAGTCGTGGAAGCGGCGAGTGGGAGCAGAGTGTGCCGTCCGGGGCCAAGAAACACCGGCCGAGTCACACAGTCTGGCACCGACAGGGCCCCGAAACCACCACGGGCCCCGAAACCACCGACACGGGCCCCGAAACCACCACGGGCCCCGAAACCACAGACACGGGCCCAGAAACCACAGACACGGGCCCTGAAACCACTGACACGGGCCCCGAATGCACCGACACGGGCCCTGAAACCACAGACACGGGCCCTGAAACCACTGACACGGGCCCTGAAACCACAGACACGGCCCCAGAAACCACAGACACGGGCCCAGAAACCACAGACACGGGCCCTGAAACCACAGACACGGGCCCTGAAACCACTGACACGGGCCCTGAAACCACAGACACGGGCCCTGAAACCACTGACACGGGCCCTGAAACCACAGACACGGGCCCTGAAACCACAGACACTGGCCCTGAAACCACTGACACGGGCCCTGAAACCACAGACGCGGGCCCTGAAACCACAGACACGGGCCCTGAAACCACAGACACGGGCCCTGAAACCACAGACAAGGGCCCTGAAACCACAGACACAGGCCCAGAAACCACAGACACGGGCCCTGAAACAACTGACACGGGCCCCGAATGCACTGACACGGGCCCCGAATGCACCGACACGGGCCCCGAATGCACCGACACAGGCCCCAAAACCACCGACACAGGCCGCGAAACCACAGACACGGGCCCCGAAACCACAGACAAGGGCCCTGAAACAACTGACACGGGCCCAGAAACCACAGACACGGGCCCAGAAACCACAGACACGGGCCCTGAAACCACAGACACGGGCCCAGAAACCACAGACACGGGCCCAGAAACCACAGACACGGGCCCTGAAACCACAGACACGGGCCCTGAAACCACTGACACGGGCCCTGAAACCACAGACACGGCCCCAGAAACCACAGACACGGGCCCTGAAACCACTGACACGGGCCCCGAATGCACCGACACGGGCCCTGAAACCACAGACACGGGCCCTGAAACCACAGACACGGGCCCTGAAACCACTGACACGGGCCCTGAAACCACAGACACGGCCCCAGAAACCACAGACACGGGCCCAGAAACCACAGACACGGGCCCTGAAACCACAGACACGGGCCCTGAAACCACTGACACGGGCCCTGAAACCACAGACACGGGCCCTGAAACCACAGACACGGGCCCTGAAACCACAGACACTGGCCCTGAAACCACTGACACGGGCCCTGAAACCACAGACGCGGGCCCTGAAACCACAGACACGGGCCCTGAAACCACAGACACGGGCCCTGAAACCACAGACAAGGGCCCTGAAACCACAGACACAGGCCCAGAAACCACAGACACGGGCCCTGAAACCAGTGACACGGGCCCCGAATGCACTGACACGGGCCCCGAATGCACCGACACGGGCCCCGAATGCACCGACACAGGCCCCAAAACCACCGACACAGGCCGCGAAACCACAGACACGGGCCCCAAAACCACAGACACAGGCCGCGAAACCACAGACACGGGCCCCAAAACCACAGACAAGGGCCCTGAAACAACTGACACGGGCCCAGAAACCACAGACACGGGCCCAGAAACCACAGACACGGGCCCAGAAACCACAGACACGGGCCCAGAAACCACAGACACGGGCCCAGAAACCACAGACACGGGCCCTGAAACCACAGACACGGGCCCTGAAACCACAGACACGGGCCCTGAAACCACTGACACGGGCCCTGAAACCACAGACACGGCCCCAGAAACCACAGACACGGGCCCAGAAACCACAGACACGGGCCCTGAAACCACAGACACGGGCCCTGAAACCACTGACACGGGCCCTGAAACCACAGACACGGGCCCTGAAACCACTGACACGGGCCCTGAAACCACAGACACGGGCCCTGAAACCACAGACACTGGCCCTGAAACCACTGACACGGGCCCTGAAACCACAGACACGGGCCCTGAAACCACTGACACGGGCCCTGAAACCACAGACACGGGCCCTGAAACCACAGACACTGGCCCTGAAACCACAGACACGGGCCCTGAAACCACAGACACGGGCCCTGAAACCACAGACACGGGCCCTGAAACCACAGACAAGGGCCCTGAAACCACAGACACAGGCCCAGAAACCACAGACACGGGCCCTGAAACCACTGACACGGGCCCCGAATGCACTGACACGGGCCCCGAATGCACCGACACGGGCCCCGAATGCACCGACACAGGCCCCAAAACCACCGACACAGGCCGCGAAACCACAGACACGGGCCCCAAAACCACAGACAAGGGCCCTGAAACAACTGACACGGGCCCAGAAACCACAGACACGGGCCCAGAAACCACAGACACGGGCCCTGAAACCACAGACACGGGCCCAGAAACCACAGACACGGGCCCAGAAACCACAGACACGGGCCCAGAAACCACAGACACGGGCCCTGAAACCACAGACACGGGCCCTGAAACCACTGACACGGGCCCTGAAACCACAGACACGGCCCCAGAAACCACAGACACGGGCCCTGAAACCACTGACACGGGCCCCGAATGCACCGACACGGGCCCTGAAACCACAGACACGGGCCCTGAAACCACAGACACGGGCCCTGAAACCACTGACACGGGCCCTGAAACCACAGACACGGCCCCAGAAACCACAGACACGGGCCCAGAAACCACAGACACGGGCCCTGAAACCACAGACACGGGCCCTGAAACCACAGACACGGGCCCTGAAACCACAGACACGGGCCCTGAAACCACTGACACGGGCCCTGAAACCACAGACACGGGCCCTGAAACCACAGACACGGGCCCTGAAACCACAGACACTGGCCCTGAAACCACTGACACGGGCCCTGAAACCACAGACGCGGGCCCTGAAACCACAGACACGGGCCCTGAAACCACAGACACGGGCCCTGAAACCACAGACAAGGGCCCTGAAACCACAGACACAGGCCCAGAAACCACAGACACGGGCCCTGAAACCACTGACACGGGCCCCGAATGCACTGACACGGGCCCCGAATGCACCGACACGGGCCCCGAATGCACCGACACAGGCCCCAAAACCACCGACACAGGCCGCGAAACCACAGACACGGGCCCCAAAACCACAGACACAGGCCGCGAAACCACAGACACGGGCCCCAAAACCACAGACAAGGGCCCTGAAACAACTGACACGGGCCCAGAAACCACAGACACGGGCCCAGAAACCACAGACACGGGCCCAGAAACCACAGACACGGGCCCAGAAACCACAGACACGGGCCCAGAAACCACAGACATGGGCCCTGAAACCACAGACACGGGCCCTGAAACCACAGACACGGGCCCTGAAACCACAGACTCGGGCCCTGAAACCACAGACACAGGCCCAGAAACCACAGACACAGGCCCTGAAACCACAGACACAGGCCCAGAAACCACAGACACAGGCCCTGAAACCACAGACACGGGCCCTGAAACCGCTGACACGGGCCCTGAAACCACAGACACAGGCCCAGAAACCACAGACACGGGCCCTGAAACCACTGACACGGGCCCCGAATGCACTGACACGGGCCCCGAATGCACCGACACAGGCCCCAAAACCACCGACACAGGCCGCGAAACCACAGACACAGGCCGCGAAACCACAGACACGGGCCCCAAAACCACCGACACAGGCCGCGAAACCACAGACACGGGCCCCGAATGCACTGACACGGGCCCCGAATGCACCGACACAGGCCCCAAAACCACCGACACAGGCCGCGAAACCACAGACACGGGCCCCAAAACCACTGACACGGGCCCTGAAACCACAGACACAGGCCGCGAAACCACCGCCACGAAATCTACTCGACATAAATCTTAAAAACCTGTCATGTGCACTTTATCTAATTGTGACTTTATTTGGTGTGTTTATACCTGTTGTACATATAAATTATAGTTTTACAAAGATCGAGCAGGTGTTTGTCGAGAAAACGTTGAAAAAGCTGTTGAAAATAGTAGACAGGAAGCGACATCACACCATGGACACTCATTCCAGTCAGTTTATGCAGAATTTACACAAATAAAATACTTTTTTGACTCTCTTAACAGTAAATAAACAAATAAATAAACAAAATAAAGTCACTTTCATGCAGTTTTATCTGTCAAAAAGTGATATTTGATGAGTTTTTGCTCAGTGTTGGATAATTTCCTAGTGTGATGTCATCAATTACAAACAGGAAGTGACATTATAAACCTAAAACGTTTTTAAAAATAATTTATTAGCCAAATTCTAAATTCATCTTAACTACGTTTTAGTTCAATGAGTTGTCCGACCTGTAGGGGGCGCTTTAAATCAGTGTCGAGTTGGGGTTGTTCTCAGGAAATGAACACAAACATCAGGTTTGAACCCCTCTGTGGCTCAGACCCCAGCCTCAGACCCCAGCCTCAGACCCCGGCCTCAGACCCCAGCCTCAGACCCCAGCCTCAGACCCCAGCCTCAGACCCCAGCCTCAGACCCCAGCCTCAGACCCCAGCCTCAGACCCCGGCCTCAGACCCCGGCCTCAGACCCCAGCCTCAGACCCCGGCCTCAGACCCCAGCCTCAGACCCCAGCCTCAGACCCCGGCCTCAGACCCCAGCCTCAGACTCCAGCCTCAGACCCCAGCCTCAGACCCCAACCTTGGATCCAAGGCTCGGACCCCGGGCCCAGGCCTAAGGCTCGGACCCCAGGCCCAGGCCTAAGGCTCGGACCCCAGGCCCAGGCCTAAGGCTCGGACCCCAGGCCCAGGCTTGGCTTTGTTCTATTTATAACCCTCATTATCTCTGGTTTATCCTGGGGCTGTGATAATAGGCGCGCTCATACTGTACACCTAAATAAACCTTAGACCTGGTTTAGACCCACAACAGCTTCACGTTAACATGTTTTCATAATGTTATCACATCATGTTCAATAACTGTCAGTAAACATCCAGGTTTTGTCAGATTTGGACTGATTTTGAGGCTCGTCGTGTTTCATATGTTTTCTTTTTACGAGCTTCATTGAACGACAAAGATAAACTAAAAATTGTTTTTTCCTCTGCTGTAACGCCGTCGTCCGCACGTTTAGTCACGAGCTATTTACAGTTCTAACCTACGACACCCGCGGATCATTATGTTATATTTGGAACATTTTAAATCGACCTAAAACAACATAATTGAAGACGAATGTGCTTCCTTCCACGCTGCTTTGGCCCTTTACAGCTCATGGTGTCGAACGGCAGATTTAAGGCAAAATGTCTACGTGACGCTGCAGAATTCTACGTGTGTTAAGAAAATAAAAGTGCAGAAGGAAGTAAGTGTATATGAGTGGCCTGGACTGTCGGCGCCACAGGAGAATAAAGATGACTCAAACATGCAGGAATCACTCCAAACACAACTTCTACTGGTTTAATTACAAGAACCAACGTTTATAATGTGATTAAAAGCTCAGATTTTGTACAATAGATTTTTGGATTTGTTGCAGATTCAGACCTCGCTCAAAACATGTTTAGCCCTGGTTAAGACCTGGTTTAGACCTGGTTTAGTCCTGGTTTAGACCTGGTTTAGACCTGGTTTAGTCCTGGTTTAGTCCTGGTTTGGTCCTGATTTAGACCTGGTTAAGACCTGGTTTAGTCCTGGTTTAGTCCTGGTTTAGTCCTGGTTTAGTCCTGGTTTAGTCCTGGTTTAGACCTGGTTTAGACCTGGTTTAGTCCTGGTTTAGTCCTGGTTTAGACCTGGTTTAGACCTGGTTTAGACCTGGTTTAGTCCTGGTTTAGTCCTGGTTTGGTCCTGATTTAGACCTGGTTAAGACCTGGTTAAGACCTGGTTTAGTCCTGGTTTAGTCCTGGTTTAGTCCTGGTTTAGTCCTGGTTTAGTCCTGGTTTAGACCTGGTTTAGTCCTGGTTAAGTCCTGGTTAAGTCCTGGTTTAGTCCTGGTTTAGTCCTGGTTTAGTCCTGGTTTAGTCCTGGTTTAGTCCTGGTTTAGTCCTGGTTCGGTCCCTGTCAGTCTCGACCACATGGATCATTAAGACTTCTACAATTAGACTTTCTGCTTATCACTCAGGGCAACACTGGAGCTGAAACGTCTCAGAACTCTGGATTCCCTCGACACTCACAGCCTTTGCCTCTCGACCCATCACCTCCAGAGGGAACACAGCTGGATGTGTCCTGCACGCAGAAGAACACCACGTTACGCACAGAGGGCAGGTTCCCCGGCCACGCCCGCTCTTTCATTCATGTTTCTTTTAATTTCACAACTCCAACTCCTTCTCAATCTCCTCAAATAACGCCCAATTACAGAACAAACCCTTAAGTGTGGTCACAGTGTCTTAACATGAACTAGTTCAGTTCATAGTTCATAATTCAAAATTTTGAACTAAGTTCACTGCTCCAAAAAATGAACTAGTTCAGTTCTTTTTTTCAATATTATGGTATAATGTTTCTAAATTATTTCCACAGCCCAAATACAACCACAGGCAGCAATTATTGTATTAGTTTATTGCTGAAACTATGTGTCAGACTCATCTTCATCTCACATTTGACTCCTCCAGGATTCACATTCACACTGAAGGTCAGACTTCCCCAGAGGCAAAGTCTGCACAGAAATGTAGACTGTTCCCATCCTCACGACCGCATCATAAAACTCACGGAACTGGTCGTAGGGCGACTTCTTGCTGTTTTGTTGCTGTCGCGTCAATGCTGCTTTTTGTTGTGATGCGCATGCGCAGTGCGCAGTGCGATGCGACACGCAAAATCTCTGTCCGCGCTATCGGCCTCTGGAGCTCTGCAGCTCTGGATTAAAAAGAACGAACGTGTCGTTCACAGACACCAGAAAGAATGCGTTCATATGTTCGTCGGCAGTAATACAGTGCGTTCAGTTCACGTTCGCCAAAATTATGAACTTTTGTTCAATGAACACGTTCAGGCACAACACTGGCCCTTCATTCGTTTGTCGCCCTGTTTAGTGATTATTGCACAAACTTCTTCCTTCTTCCACTGACAGTTTTCAACTCCTTCGTCTGCCATTTTTCTCCACTTTCTCTGTCGTTTTCTGGCGTTTGACTCAGAATTGTCGCCCATAGACGTCGTTTAGGTCGGATGAACGGGACACGAGCGTTCAGACTGAAGTCGCATTCTAAAAGATACATATCAGATTTATTAGCACAGACGAAAGTGGCCTGGGTCGCATTTGAACGAGTCGGATTTGTGCTGTTCACACTGGATCCTGGTCACGCATGGGCCAAAAGAATCTGATTCGACCTGCAGCGTGAACGTCAACAGCAGCAGAACCAACAGCAGCAGAACCAACAGCAGCAGAACAAGCAGCAGCAGAACCAACAGCAGCAGAACCAACAGCAGCAGAACCAGCAGCAGCAGAACCAACAGCAGCAGAACAAGCAGCAGCAGAACCAACAGCAGCAGAACCAGCAGCAGCAGAACCAGCAGCAGCAGAACCAACAGCAGCAGAACCAACAGCAGCAGAACAAGCAGCAGCAGAACCAACAGCAGCAGAACCAACAGCAGCAGAACCAACAGCAGCAGAACCAACAGCAGCAGAACCAGCAGCAGCAGAACCAACAGCAGCAGAACCAACAGCAGCAGAACAAGCAGCAGCAGAACCAACAGCAGCAGAACCAACAGCAGCAGAACCAGCAGCAGCAGAACCAACAGCAGCAGAACCAACAGCAGCAGCAGAACCAACAGCAGCAGAACCAGCAGCAGCAGAACAAGCAGCAGCAGAACCAACAGCAGCAGAACCAACAGCAGCAGAACAAGCAGCAGCAGAACCAACAGCAGCAGAACCAACAGCAGCAGAACAAGCAGCAGCAGAACCAACAGCAGCAGAACCAGCAGCAGCAGAACCAACAGCAGCAGAACCAACAGCAGCAGAACAAGCAGCAGCAGAACCAACAGCAGCAGAACAAGCAGCAGCAGAACCAACAGCAGCAGAACCAACAGCAGCAGAACCAACAGCAGCAGAACCAACAGCAGCAGAACCAGCAGCAGCAGAACCAACAGCAGCAGAACCAACAGCAGCAGAACAAGCAGCAGCAGAACCAACAGCAGCAGAACCAACAGCAGCAGAACCAGCAGCAGCAGAACCAACAGCAGCAGAACCAACAGCAGCAGAACAAGCAGCAGCAGAACCAACAGCAGCAGAACCAACAGCAGCAGAACAAGCAGCAGCAGAACCAACAGCAGCAGAACCAACAGCAGCAGAACCAACAGCAGCAGAACCAACAGCAGCAGAACAAGCAGCAGCAGAACCAACAGCAGCAGAACCAGCAGCAGCAGAACCAACAGCAGCAGAACCAACAGCAGCAGAACCAACAGCAGCAGAACCAGCAGCAGCAGAACCAACAGCATCAGAACCAACAGCAGCAGAACCAACAGCAGCAGAACAAGCAGCAGCAGAACCAACAGCAGCAGAACCAGCAGCAGCAGAACCAACAGCAGCAGAACCAACAGCAGCAGAACAAGCAGCAGCAGAACCAACAGCAGCAGAACCAACAGCAGCAGAACAAGCAGCAGCAGAACCAACAGCAGCAGAACCAGCAGCAGCAGAACCAACAGCAGCAGAACCAACAGCAGCAGAACAAGCAGCAGCAGAACCAACAGCAGCAGAACCAGCAGCAGCAGAACCAACAGCAGCAGAACCAACAGCAGCAGAACCAGCAGCAGCAGAACCAACAGCAGCAGAACCAACAGCAGCAGAACCAGCAGCAGCAGAACAAGCAGCAGCAGAACCAACAGCAGCAGAACCAGCAGCAGCAGAACAAGCAGCAGCAGAACCAAAAGCCAAAAATCTCATGTAAACAGTTCCGTCGGACACGAATGATCTGACTTCTCTCCGATCGTCAGCACTAGAGCAGACAAAACACGGGCAAACGGACGTGGCGGAGGCAAAAAGAGGAAATGTTCAAGAGCTTAAATATCAGTGAACTTTGTCTTCAAATACAACAGTAACTCCACTGATTCACTGACAAAGCGTTAATGATAATCAGATGTGTAAATACACACCAAAAATCACATCTAATTGTTGGGTTTTCTCATTATTCTGTAAAATCATAAACTTGGGGTCGGCGGATATCGATGATTTTCAAACGATTTTATGTCAAACCAACAGAAATGTGTTCAAACTCTATGTGTTTAAAGTTTCACACAGAGACCTTGGGTAAACTGTCTTAATTACGAGCATGGTCTGCGTTTGTCGTCCTGTGTGATTCCTCCTCATCTGTATTCTCCCACTTTGACCTCAGACTCGATTCAGGCACGACCAAATATTAATATTAATTTGTCACGGAGGCTTTGCCAATTTCTGCAAATAAATTATACTGGTTTAGCCCCGTTTAGTCCCAGTTTAGTCCCTGTCTTTATAAACTGCCATGACAAAAAAACAAAGCAACAGATGGACAAAAACACAAAATGCAAGTTTTGAGATTCATTCTTAACTAAAGGGATTTTATTAAGAATGAGGTTTTAAAACGTGTTATTGACCTTAGACCGTGTACAACTGACTTCTTAAGATGTAAACAAAGACTGCACGACTTTTCACTGGAGGAACTATAGATAAAATGTTCTGTAGATGAAAGAAGTATAAAACACACTGTGGAGGTTTAATGCCAGCCTTTGTTAGTCTTAAGGGGACAGATTATAGCCATATATATAGCCCCGGCAAAGCAACAAAGAAACAAAAGGAGAAAAAGTTAAATGATATGCAAGAAAAAATGTAATTGTTGGAGGAAAACATGCCAAAAAGGCAAAATTACAGGAAAGAAAAAAGTTAAGAGGAGAAATTAATGATCTGAATTCACAGGAAATAGTTAAGAAACTGCTCTTTACAAACAAAGGTCTGAGAGTGGATCAAACATTTTCTAAATTACCATCTTAGAAAGAACAACTTTTAAAATATGGGACACAAAGTGATGTAATCTTGAACAAGACCAATCATTTTATAAAATTATATATATATATATATATATATATATATATATATATATATATATATATATATATATATATATATATATATATATATATATACATAGCATGTAACATATTATATAAAATAAAATGTTGATAAATCTTTCTTGTGCGTTTCAGACAATATTAAGTAAATCCAGAACAAATGTGTTAAAAATGTGTCTTTAATCATCAGAAAAATGTGAAATGTCACTTTATCTTATCTTTATTTACTCTTATTTTAAAGTTTACAACAAAACTATTTTTATTTCGTTTTTTAATCCATGAAAGAAAAACTCGCTTCATAACAAACGTCACGATAATATCTCAATTTCCATATATTGTGCAGCCCTAAAGCAGGACTAAAGCAGGACTAAAGCAGGTCTAAAGCAGGACTAAAGCAGGTCTAAAGCAGGTCTAAAGCAGGACTAAAGCAGGACTAAAGCAGGTCTAAAGCAGGTCTAAAGCAGGACTAAAGCAGGTCTAAAGCAGGTCTAAAGCAGGACTAAAGCAGGTCTAAAGCAGGACTAAAGCAGGACTAAAGCAGGACTAAAGCAGGACTAAAGCAGGTCTAAAGCAGGTCTAAAGCAGGACTAAAGCAGGTCTAAAGCAGGTCTAAAGCAGGTCTAAAGCAGGACTAAAGCAGGACTAAAGCAGGACTAAAGCAGGACTAAAGCAGGTCTAAAGCAGGTCTAAAGCAGGACTAAAGCAGGTCTAAAGCAGGTCTAAAGCAGGACTAAAGCAGGTCTAAAGCAGGACTAAAGCAGGACTAAAGCAGGACTAAAGCAGGACTAAAGCAGGACTAAAGCAGGTCTAAAGCAGGACTAAAGCAGGACTAAAGCAGGACTAAAGCAGGACTAAAGCAGGTCTAAAGCAGGTCTAAAGCAGGACTAAAGCAGGTCTAAAGCAGGTCTAAAGCAGGACTAAAGCAGGTCTAAAGCAGGACTAAAGCAGGACTAAAGCAGGACTAAAGCAGGACTAAAGCAGGACTAAAGCAGGTCTAAAGCAGGACTAAAGCAGGACTAAAGCAGGACTAAAGCAGGTCTAAAGCAGGACTAAAGCAGGTCTAAAGCAGGTCTAAAGCAGGACTAAAGCAGGACTAAAGCAGGACTAAAGCAGGTCTAAAGCAGGTCTAAAGCAGGACTAAAGCAGGACTAAAGCAGGTCTAAAGCAGGTCTAAAGCAGGACTAAAGCAGGACTAAAGCAGGACTAAAGCAGGTCTAAAGCAGGACTAAAGCAGGACTAAAGCGGGTCTAAAGCAGGACTAAAGCAGGTCTAAAGCAGGACTAAAGCAGGACTAAAGCAGGACTAAAGCAAGACTAAAGCAGGACTAAAGCAGGTCTAAAGCAGGACTAAAGCAGGACTAAAGCAGGTCTAAAGCAGGACTAAAGCAGGACTAAAGCAGGACTAAAGCAAGACTAAAGCAGGACTAAAGCAGGTCTAAAGCAGGACTAAAGCAAGACTAAAGCAGGACTAAAGCAGGACTAAAGCAGGACTAAAGCAGGACTAAAGCAGGTCTAAAGCAGGACTAAAGCAGGACTAAAGCAGGACTAAAGCAGGACTAAACCAGGACTAAAACAGGTCTAAACCAGGACTAAAGCAAGACTAAAGCGGGTCTAAAGCAGGACTAAAGCAGGACTAAAGCAGGACTAAAGCAGGACTAAAACAGGACTAAAGCAGGACTAAAGCAGGTCTAAAGCAGGTCTAAAGCAGGTCTAAAGCAGGACTAAAGCAGGTCTAAAGCAGGACTAAAGCAGGTCTAAAGCAGGTCTAAAGCAGGTCTAAAGCAGGTCTAAAGCAGGACTAAAGCAGGTCTAAAGCAGTACTAAAGCAGGTCTAAAGCAGGACTAAAGCAGGTCTAAAGCAGGACTAAAGCAGGTCTAAAGCAGGACTAAAGCAGGTCTAAAGCAGGTCTAAAGCAGGTCTAAAGCAGGACTAAAGCAGGTCTAAAGCAGGACTAAAGCAGGACTAAAGCAGGTCTAAAGCAGGTCTAAAGCAGGACTAAAGCAGGTCTAAAGCAGGTCTAAAGCAGGTCTAAACCAGGACTAAAGCAGGACTAAAGCAGGTCTAAAGCAGTACTAAAGCAGGTCTAAAGCAGGACTAAAGCAGGTCTAAAGCAGGACTAAAGCAGGTCTAAAGCAGGACTAAAGCAGGTCTAAAGCAGGTCTAAAGCAGGTCTAAAGCAGGACTAAAGCAGGTCTAAAGCAGGACTAAAGCAGGACTAAAGCAGGACTAAAGCAGGTCTAAAGCAGGACTAAAGCAGGTCTAAAGCAGGACTAAAGCAGGACTAAAGCAGGACTAAAGCAGGACTAAAGCAGGACTAAAGCAGGACTAAAGCAGGTCTAAAGAAGGTCAAAAGCAGGTCTAAAGCAGGACTAAAGCAGGACTAAAGCAGGTCTAACTAACACAGCTCTAAAGCCTTGAAACGCTCTCTGGTCCCTGGTCCCTAGTTTGGTCCCCGGTCCTGGTCCCTGGTCTGGTCCCTGGTTCGATCTTTGGTCCTGCCCCTGTCCATGGTCCTGTCCTTGTCCGGCCCCTGGACCGGCCCCAAGTTCGGTCCCTAGTTTGGTCCCTGGTCCGGTCCCTGGTCTGGTTCCTGGTCCAGTCCCTAGCGGGACTAAAGGGGGACTAAAGCAGGTCTAAAACAGGACTAAAGCAGGTCTAAAACAGGACTAAAGCAGGTCTAAAACAGGACTAAAGCAGGTCTAAAACAGGACTAAAGCAGGTCTAAAACAGGACTAAAGCAGGTCTAAAACAGGACTAAAGCAGGACTAACTAACACAGCTCTAAAGCCTGGAAACGCTCTCTGGTCCCTGGTCTGGTCCCTGGTCTGGTCCCTGGTCCCTAGTTTGGTCCTCGGTCCTCGGTCCTGTCCTGGTCCCTGGTCTAGTCCCTGGTTCGATCCTTGATCCTGTCCCTGTCCATGGTCCTGTCCCTGGTCCGGCCCATAGTTCGGTCCCTAGTCCGGTCCCTGGTCCCTGGTCACTGGTCCCTGGTCCTGTCCCTGGTCCCTGGTCCTGTCTCTGATCCCTGGTCCCTGTCCCCTGGCGTGGGCACACTCCTCTGTGTAAGAGGCTGACTGGACGTGTGAAACGATACCGGCTGCAGAGACGCGTTGCCGCGGTTACGGCACTGACATTACCGGGGCTAACGCGTCCCTAAAGCCCACGAGACCCTTCACGACCCTCGCGGGGCTCGTCATCTTCCACTGATTCCTCCTGAAGTGCCGCGTTACACAAGACAAACGCCACTCGAGTCTGAGGAAGGATGCGTAAAAGGCGAGGAGGCGACAAGGCATCTGCAGAATCCTCCAGTCCCGTTTAGACCTGGTTTAGACCTGGTTTAGTCCTGGTTTAGACCTGGTTTAGACCTGGTTTAGTCCTGGTTTAGTCCTGGTTTAGACCTGGTTTAGACCTGGTTTAGACCTGGTTTAGTCCTGGTTTAGTCCTGGTTTAAGACGACGCGAAGGCAGCTGCGTCTCCCCACGCACCGAGCGAAGCGCCACTGCAGAGGACAAGACGCGCGCAGCAAAACCCGAGCAGATTATGATTTTTACACTTATTAAAAAATGGCGAGCGCAAAAATCCGCGCGTCTTTTCGAGCACGACGCGCGACAGACGCGACAGACGCGCTCCGCGGCCGCACGGGCTCCAGGAGCGGCTCCGAGCCTCACCTGAAGCGCTCACATCCCGCTGTCGTCCTCCCGAGCCGCGGCCGAATGCGCTCCAACACCGCGGCGCTCCGGGTCCAAGCGCGGCCCCTGGTCCTGGTGCGGGGACCGGCTGCGCTCGGTGCGGGGTCCCTGGTCCTGGTGCGGGGACCGGCTGCGCTCGGTGCGGGGTCCCTGGTCCTGGTGCGGGGACCGGCTGCGCTCGGTGCGGGGTCCCTGGTCCTGGTGCGGGGACCGGCTGCGCTCGGTGCGGGGTCCCTGGTCCTGGTGCGGGGACCGGCTGCGCTCGGTGCGGGGTCCCTGGTCCTGGTGCGGGGACCGGCTGCGCTCGGTGCGGGGTCCCTGGTCCTGGTGCGGGGCTTTGGACTGGCACTGCTGGAATGTGCGGCTGCTGCTGCTGCGAGAGGACGTGCGTGCGTGCGTGGGAAGCGTCAAGGTAACGCTGTGGTGAGCGCGCGTTCGGAGGAGGAAGTGGTCAAATGTGACACAATAATCCCGGAAGTGGACGGAATCAATGCAATTAACTCGATTATTAAAAGGATTGAGTTCTGAACGATGTTAATTATGAGCTTGTAGTTTTATATCACAATGTTGCTAAAACCGAATTTTGTTTAAATATTAAAAAATCAGTTTGAAATGCATTTTACTTGAGCATTTTTTACATTTGTATATCTTTTAATTGTGTTGTTTTATTATTATTTGAACTCACTGTATAAAATAGCTGTGTAACCTGCTGTAGATAATACATAAATAATTACACAAGTTACTTCATTAGTGACTTAAAACTAGCTGTAGCCTAATGTACCTCACGGTGGCGCAGTGGTTAGTTCATTCACATCATAGCAAGAAGACTCCCAGTCGGCGTTGGACCTCTCTGAATGGAGTTTGCATGTTCTCACTGTGTCTGCTTCAGTTTCCCCGCCCCCCATGCACAACAGGCCCCTCCCCTCTGAGGCCAGGACTCCCCTGAAAAAGAGATGCTAAATATCAGTGGGACTTTCCTGGTTAAATAAAGGGTAATAAGTAAATTAATAACGTATTTATGCCTCGAGAAAGTAACATAGTGATTTAAAATGATACTCGACAATAATAACAAATAGACCAAAAAACATTAAGACTGGTCTGTACTTCTAAGATACATTGTTGAAATCATTTTATATTTCATAGTTAGTTATAAAATCGTTATTGTTCACAACATTATTTGATCCGTGGGCGCCTCCAATTTTAGTTAATGTTTTGGACGCAATGCATTCTGGGCGTGATGACGTCAGAAGGGGATATTGGTCTGAGCCCAGTTTAAAGAGTAAGGCGCCACGTCTATTGTCGTCTCCAAAAAACAAGTAAAATGTTTCACTGCACGTCGTTTTATGTCATTTTGAGATAAACGGAAACAGAGGCAGTGAATTCAGCCACAGCTTAACTCACGATCGCAAATTTGGCAAATGATGGGTAAATGCATGCGGAAGAGTACAGCTCTCCAAAGTCTGCGGCTGTGTCCTCATCATTTTAGACCTAATTCAGTGGAGACTATCAACCGCAGCTTCATATAAAGTACATGAAGTACATGAAGTACATGAAGGCTAAAACCAGATGATCTGTCAACAATTATCAACATAAAAAGCCTAATCCCTGCGAGTGTTGACTACAAATGGAGTTGCTGGACTTTACCTGGACACTCCGCTGGACGCAGGAGCTAGAGACCCTCAGGGCAACAGCAGGAGCTTGAGACCCTCAGGGCAACAGCAGGAGCTAGAGACCCTCCGGGCAACAGCAGGAGTTAGAGACCCTCCGGGCAACAGCAGGATCTAGAGACCATCCGGGCAACAGCAGGATCTAGAGACCCTCAGGGCAACAGCAGGAGCTAGAGACCCTCTGGAAAACAGCAGGAGCTAGAGACCCTCCGGGCAACAGCAGGAGCTAGAGACCCTCAGGGCAACAGCAGGATCTAGAGACCATCCGGGCAACAGCAGAAGCTAGAGACCCTCCGGGCAACAGCAGGAGCTAGAGACCCTCAGGGCAACAGCAGGATCTAGAGACCCTCCGGGCAACAGCAGGAGCTAGAGACCCTCAGGGCAACAGCAGGAGCTAGAGACCCTCCGGGCAACAGCAGGAGCTAGAGACCCTCCGGGCAACAGCAGGATCTAGAGACCCTCTGGGCAACAGCAGGAGCTAGAGACCCTCCGGGCAACAGCAGGAGCTAGAGACCCTCCGGGCAACAGCAGGATCTAGAGACCCTCCGGGCAACAGCAAAAGCTAGAGACCCTCCGGGCAACAGCAGGAGCTAGAGACCCTCAGGGCAACAGCAGAAGCTAGAGACCCTCCGGGCAACAGCAGGGGCTAGAGACCCTCAGGGCAACAGCAGGAGCTAGAGACCCTCAGGGCAACAGCAGGAGCTAGAGACCCTCCGGGCAACAGCAGGAGCTAGAGACCCTCAGGGCAACAGCAGGAGCTAGAGACCCTCCGGGCAACAGCAGGAGCTAGAGACCCTCCGGGCAACAGCAGGATCTAGAGACCCTCCGGGCAACAGCAGGAGCTAGAGACCCTCCGGGCAACAGCAGAAGCTAGAGACCCTCCGGGCAACAGCAGGGGCTAGAGACCCTCAGGGCAACAGCAGGAGCTAGAGACCCTCAGGGCAACAGCAGGAGCTAGAGACCCTCAGGGCAACAGCAGGAGCTAGAGACCCTCCGGGCAACAGCAGGAGCTAGAGACCCTCCGGGCAACAGCAGGATCTAGAGACCCTCCGGGCAACAGCAGGATCTAGAGACCCTCCGGGCAACAGCAAAAGCTAGAGACCCTCAGGGCAACAGCAGGATCTAGAGACCCTCCGGGCAACAGCAGGGGCTAGAGACCCTCAGGGCAACAGCAGGAGCTAGAGACCCTCCGGGCAACAGCAGGAGCTAGAGACCCTCAGGGCAACAGCAGGAGCTAGAGACCCTCAGGGCAACAGCAGGATCTAGAGACCCTCCGGGCAACAGCAGAAGCTAGAGACCCTCCGGGCAACAGCAGGAGCTAGAGACCCTCAGGGTACCAGCAGGATCTAGAGACCCTCCGGGCAACAGCAGGAGCTAGAGACCCTCTGGGAAACAGCAGGAGCTAGAGACCCTCAGGGAAACAGCATGAGCTAGAGACCCTCAGGGCAATAGCAAGAGCTAGAGACCCTCCGGGAAACAGCAGGAGCTAGAGACCCTCAGGGCAACAGCAGGAGCTAGAGACCCTCAGGGAAACAGCAGGAGCTAGAGACCCTCTGGGAAACAGCAGGAGCTAGAGACCCTCCGGGCAACAGCAGGATCTAGAGACCCTCCGGGCAACAGCAGGAGCTAGAGACCCTCTGGAAAACAGCAGGAGCTAGAGACCCTCAGGGAAACAGCAGGAGCTAGAGACCCTCTGGGAAACAGCAGGAGCTAGAGACCCTCAGGGAAACAGCATGAGCTAGAGACCCTCAGGGCAACAGCAAGAGCTAGAGACCCCCGGGAAACAGCAGGAGCTAGATACCCTCAGGGCAACAGCAGGAGCTAGAGACCCTCAGGGCAACAGCAGGAGCTAGAGACCCTCTGGGAAACAGCAGGAGCTAGAGACCCTCCGGGCAACAGCAGGATCTAGAGACCCTCCGGGCAACAGCAGGAGCTAGAGACCCTCAGGGCAACAGCAGGAGCTAGAGACCCTCCGGGCAACAGCAGGAGCTAGAGACCCTCAGGGCAACAGCAGGATCTAGAGACCATCCGGGCAACAGCAGAAGCTAGAGACCCTCCGGGCAACAGCAGGAGCTAGAGACCCTCAGGGCAACAGCAGGATCTAGAGACCCTCCGGGCAACAGCAGAAGCTAGAGACCCTCCGGGCAACAGCAGGAGCTAGAGACCCTCAGGGCAACAGCAGGATCTAGAGACCCTCCGGGCAACAGCAGAAGTTAGAGACCCTCCGGGCAACAGCAGGAGCTAGAGACCCTCAGGGCAACAGCAGGAGCTAGAGACCCTACGGGCAACAGCAGGAGCTAGAGACCCTCTGGGCAACAGCAGGAGCTAGAGACCCTCCGGGCAACGGCAGGATCTAGAGACCCTCCGGGCAACAGCAAAAGCTAGAGACCCTCCGGGCAACAGCAGGAGCTAGAGACCCTCAGGGCAACAGCAGGATCTAGAGACCCTCCGGGCAACAGCAGAAGCTAGAGACCCTCCGGGCAACAGCTGGGGCTAGAGACCCTCAGGGCAACAGCAGGAGCTAGAGACCCTCCGGGCAACAGCAGGAGCTAGAGACCCTCAGGGTAACAGCAGGAGCTAGAGACCCTCAGGGCAACAGCAGGATCTAGAGACCCTCCGGGCAACAGCAGAAGCTAGAGACCCTCCGGGCAACAGCAGGAGCTAGAGACCCTCAGGGCAACAGCAGGAGCTAGAGACCCTCCGGGCAACAGCAGGAGCTAGAGACCCTCAGGGCAACAGCAGGAGCTAGAGACCCTCCGGGCAACAGCAGGATCTAAAGACCCTCAGGGTAACAGCAGGAGCTAGAGACCCTCAGGGCAACAGCAGGATCTAGAGACCCTCCGGGCAACAGCAGAAGCTAGAGACCCTCCGGGCAACAGCAGGAGCTAGAGACCCTCAGGGCAACAGCAGGAGCTAGAGACCCTCCGGGCAACAGCAGGAGCTAGAGACCCTCTGGGAAACAGCAGGAGCTAGAGACCCTCCGGGCAACAGCAGGAGCTAGAGACCCTCAGGGCAACAGCAGGAGCTAGAGACCCTCCGGGCAACAGCAGGATCTAGAGACCCTCAGGGAAACAGCAGGATCTAGTGACCATCCGGGCAACAGCAGGAGCTAGAGACCCTCCGGGCAACAGCAGGAGCTAGAGACCCTCAGGGCAACAGCAGGATCTAGAGACCATCCGGGCAACAGCAGAAGCTAGAGACCCTCCGGGCAACAGCAGGAGCTAGAGACCCTCCGGGCAACAGCAGGAGCTAGAGACCCTCAGGGCAACAGCAGGAGCTAGAGACCCTCAGGGCAACAGCAGGATCTAGAGACCCTCCGGGCAACAGCAGAAGCTAGAGACCCTCCGGGCAACAGCAGGATCTAGAGACCATCCGGGCAACAGCAGGAGCTAGAGACCCTCCGGGCAACAGCAGGAGCTAGAGACCCTCTGGGAAACAGCAGGAGCTAGAGACCCTCCGGGCAACAGCAGGAGCTAGAGACCCTCAGGGCAACAGCAGAAGCTAGAGACCCTCCGGGCAACAGCAGGAGCTAGAGACCCTCAGGGCAACAGCAGGAGCTAGAGACCCTCCGGGCAACAGCAGGAGCTAGAGACCCTCTGGGAAACAGCAGGAGCTAGAGACCCTCCGGGCAACAGCAGGAGCTAGAGACCCTCAGGGCAACAGCAGGAGCTAGAGACCCTCCGGGCAACAGCAGGATCTAGAGACCCTCAGGGAAACAGCAGGATCTAGTGACCATCCGGGCAACAGCAGGAGCTAGAGACCCTCCGGGCAACAGCAGGAGCTAGAGACCCTCAGGGCAACAGCAGGATCTAGAGACCATCCGGGCAACAGCAGAAGCTAGAGACCCTCCGGGCAACAGCAGGAGCTAGAGACCCTCAGGGCAACAGCAGGAGCTAGAGACCCTCAGGGCAACAGCAGGATCTAGAGACCCTCCGGGCAACAGCAGAAGCTAGAGACCCTCCGGGCAACAGCAGGATCTAGAGACCATCCGGGCAACAGCAGGAGCTAGAGACCCTCAGGGAAACAGCAGGAGCTAGAGACCCTCTGGGAAACAGCAGGAGCTAGAGACCATCAGGGAAACAGCAGGACATTCATGAGAGTTCAGTGTTACTGTTCTCCTTATTCCAGAAGTCCGTCTGAGCGCTGCCACCAGACGTAATCGACTTTAGAGCATTTTTAGACCCAGACTTTCCCCTCGTTCTCCACTTAAGACAACGGAGTTCCAGCTCGACCGGAAATGCCGATCCGTAGCAAAAAAGAGTAAAAAGTGGTCGTGGTGGAATAAGGTGAATACGGTCGACCGATACATCTGCACCGACACAAACGCTTATCGTGTCCCATGTGGTTCGGAGGAAAGCCATGATACAGGCATGACCAGCGTGTGCTCATGTGTCCCGTGTCCACACCAGAGCTATGGATTTAATAAAAACAGAATATGAAATGTGTGGGCACGATATATCACCTTTGTGTTTCCAAATACATGACTCCTGTATTTGAAATGACAACACACTATGTTTATGATGTGATTCTAACCGGATTGTGTCACCTGCCCATAAATACTACTGTGATTGGGGTTTCTTTCCCAAAAACATACATTTTTTAGCTAAAATTGTACTCCAACCGGTTTTTCCCAAATGCTTTTTTGATTTTTTGGCCTATTATTTAAACATTGAATGAGTTATAAACTTAACAGTTTTATTTTCATGATGTGTGTCGCTCAGAACGTCAAGTTTGAATTGTATGAGAGGAAACAGTAGCCTAGCACCCTCTAGTGGTCAAAGACAAACCGTTTTGAATGTGACAATGCAGGTCTGCATAGGAGTCATTAAAATTGAGTCATTTTGGATGTTCTGCTTTTGTCCAGCACTGATTCTACACAGAATACAAAGAACATCTCTTCAGATTCCACTTGTAAAATCGTTTGGCAAATCCACGTTTTTATACTGGAATAAAAGCCTGGAATCAATGACCTCGTCATGTACAGAATGCTCAAAATAAGTCTCATTTTAAATATCTAGTCAAAACCTTATTATTTGAATGTCTAAATAGCAGGAATCAAACTTGTGTTTCATCAACATGTTTTACATTTCCTTTTTACTTTATTATACAAGGACCACAATGGAAATAAGTGCTTGCGCTTTTTTGTGTTATCCTGGCTTTTTAAATTGTATTTACATGTGATTATATATATATATATATATATATATATATATATATATATATATATATGTTTACAACCATTTGTTTATTTGTTTATGTTATGTTTATGTATTACATGCTCATGCACTTTATGCCAAATAAATCAAATCAAAAACGTTCAAACTTTGATTTTTGTTCAAATGAAACACATTTCTCGTAAAAGCGGGCGTGAAATGAACAAAGATCATGAACAGCGGCAGAAATAATTCGAGGTCTTTAAAGCAAACTCACTGGAGAAGCTGCTGCAAAGACGCCACTGACAAACTGTCGGTCTCACTGTGCAGGTTTAAGGAGTCACTTATAACTGAACATCACCCACAGCGTCTGTCGCTTATTGTGTCCCATCTGGTTCAGATCATGTCATTGTTGGGGATAATTAGCATCATTTACTCTAAATCTGTGGTTTTATGAAGAACTTTTTATGTTCTATTTCGTGGTTTGTTTTCTCCAGGTGCACATGTGTCCACCAGAGGGCAGCAACGCTCTTACGGTCACCATGGCAACAGTGACACGGGTTGACTTTAGATCAGGGGTGTCCAAACTGTGGCCCGGGGGCCGAATGCAGAACTCAGACCAATTTTTGTTGGCCCTCAGACTTCCTACTAACTTGGCCCAAACAACAAAAGTAGTACTTTTTACTGTAAAATTTGGAAAATTCAAACATGTTTATGTCATATTAACCTAATATTAATGTTCCAAGTCTTATTAAAGGTGTGGATCAAAACAATATCAAATGCAAAATTTCGAAGGGTTCACTTCATTGTCGGGTTGTCTGTGGCCCTCTGCTCCATACGAGTTTAAAAATGTGGTCCTTGGTGAAAAAAGTCTGGACATCCCTGCTTTAGATGGAATCATGTTCAAAATAATAAATTCTTTGATTTTGTACAGAAAAAAGGAATTTTATTGAAATAATGAAGACTAAATACATTTGCTCTCCTAAAACTATGACTATTAAAGTACTGATATTTCCATAGAATAATACAAACTCAACATAAATTAATGAAAATAATCCTCAAACCGGAACATAAACAAGCAATTATTCACAATTTATCATAGCTTTAGAATAAAATAAGAATACAGGAGATTTACTAAAACTATCATGGATTTGCACGACATTTTCATGAACTAAAACTTGACCAAAAATAAGTATTGGACTAAATCTTCAGACTAAAATTAAACTAGAATTCCTTGTCAAAATGGAGAGAGATGAACGGTTTTGTAAAGTTTTGCATCTTTATTTCTGTTGTTATGAAATGTTAAGAAAAGCCCTTAAACGTGTTCTGAAGTGCATTCTTGGATCAGATTGTGGTCCGGTTGTAGACCAGGTCCCTCCTCCAGCTCGGGTCCTTAAAAGGCCAGACCGGACCAGCCTCGGTGACTTTGTCTTCACACAAACGTCATGTCTCACGGCTGGGGCTACGGACCCGACAACGGTAAGAAAACTGCCCACGCTCAGAGTTTGTTCAAGGTTTTACGGCCGATTTCAACTGCAGTCAACATTTAATCCTGTTTGGACCTAACTTAGGCTCATTGAGGTCAAAGGAGAGAGGGGTTAAATACAAGCCTGAGCTGGAGCCATTGCTAAAATAATGCACAAATATTAACAATGCTGACATTTAAATAGAAAAATACAATAATACTGTCATTTCTTCTTCTTTTAAATTTTTGTCTGTGTTTATTTATCTTTTATGTTTTCATTTATGAAAAAAAATCTACTTTTTCCAAAATGAAAAAAAAAAACAAGCCAAACCAATCCAGAAAGAACAAATTAGGTAAAAATAAAACTGTAAAATGAGAATGTGAGGCATCCAAAGAAAAGAAAGTTAAGGCACAAAGTTCAAAATAAAAGTCAAATTTGTCAAATGTGATTTACAGACATTTTTCTGCGTCAAAAGGTCCAAACAAGCAATAAAACAATTTACTGAAAAAGTGACTTGAAATACGTTTTATTTTCCATGAGTTTTATTTTCAGACTTAAGAGATGGTGTCGTGTAGATCTGCAGATAATCATGACTTCTGTCGAGACTTTTAAAATATCATCATCAAATAAAGGTGTAAATACAGTGACTGAAGACTTCCACAGACAGAAGATTTGTGTATTGTTCATGAAAATCTGAAATACTTTAACCTTTTTTGACTTTTTGATTTAAAAACGCCCCTGTCTTCGTCATAAAAGGTATTTTCCGTATGAGTTTTTGAGTCAGAGTCCAGACAAACTTTACCATGATCAAAATACAATGATTATTTTACATAGTCGACTTATATCCAACTCCGGATTTTGATGGATCCTCAAAACTACTCATAATAAACATTTGAATTGAATATAATGTCATTTTTCCAAACACAATTCAATAATCAAATGAAGACCATTCCAAAACTAAAACAGGAAATATTAAAATGTCTCATATAATTGATTAATATCTGGGTATTTTGGTCAATACTCACATTATTACAACATTTGAAGATCTTTACACATTTGTTTTTTTTTAATGTCATTTCCATGTTTTTATTCATATTTTAAAGGTAAATGGTTAGACTCTCATCGTTTCAGCTGAGTGAACGTGCAAAGTGCAAAACACGACTCGGACTCAAAGGTTGTGCTGTTCCCCAGGCCCCGACACTTGGGCGGAGGGCTTCCCGGTGGCAAACGGGCCCCGGCAGAGCCCCATAAACATCGTCCCCAAAGAGGGCGTGTACGACCCGAGACTGAAGCCCCTGAAGCTGACCTACGACCCCAGCGATGCCAATAACATCCTCAACAACGGGCACTCCTTCCAGGTCGACTTTGTGGACGACACCGACTCCTCCAGTGAGAACACAAACGCCATTTAAGACGTTTTTTACGACGCACTCATGTGATCCAGGCCCTTTAACATCTCCAAAAGTCAGAATTGAGCAATAAATAGGCCTGTAACGATAATGAATACGTCCACTCATCGGTCAATATCTGAGAAAAAGGACAATAATATGTTTATCATGATGTTTTCTTTGCACTTTGGGGAACTTTAACCTTTTTAAAAATCATTATCATCATCATTAAGTGTTTCATTGTGCTGTTTTCTTTTTTTTTTGGAGGGGATTCTCTTAATATAAGCATAAAGTAGCTTCAATATCGCTCTTCAAAATGTGTATCTGTGACAGGTCAGACGATACGCTCCACTGGCCGTTAAACATGACAAATAGCAGCGATACGGCAATAATAAGCGTGTCAGGAACTTTAATGATGTCGATTTTTAGCACGTCAGGAAAAGGCAAAAAGGCGAGTCCCACGGCCCGTCCAGTCCGAGAGCGACACGGTCAGAGCGTGTGGAAAACTGCCCAGTCCAGTGGCCAAAACGGATCAAGATGTTGCCTGAATAATTTCCTTTCTGTTCTCAGATGTGACACATACATTTCATTTTCCTTTTGCGGCTTTTCAATGTGACTTTTAAAACTTAGGGTTTCATCGATTTGTAACACTGGACCCTATCAATTGGAATACGTCCTATTATTATTATTATTTATTTGTTATTATTATTATCATTATTATTATTATTATTGTTTATTATCATTTATTATTATTTATTATTATTATTTATTATTATTTATTATCATTTATTATTATTTATTATTATTTATTATTATTTATTATTATTTATTATTATTATTATTATTTATTATTATTTATTATTATTGTTTATTATTATTTATTATCATTATTATTATTATCATTATTATTATTTTGCTATTATTTATTATTGTCATTATTATGTAGTTATTGTTTTTATTATTTTTTATTATTATTATTATTAGTCGTAGTAATAATAGTAGTAGTAGTTGTAGTAGTATTAGTATTATAATGTCCTCAGAATTAATGACTTGATCTTCCAAAGAGTATTGCATTGTTTATTCTGGACTTAGAACAAGTTTATTTTTTTATTTTTAAGTTCTGCAAAGTGTGTAAATCTTACTTCAAGTTGCATAATGAAACTGAGTTATTAAAGAAATGAATCCACCAGAGCCACAAACCACTGGAGAGTAATCAGGATACTCTGTTTACAGACCACAATATACAGAGTTTCCATGTTTCTCATAATCTGAATATGTTTTCTTATCCCGCACACTGAGCTCAGGAAACTGTTCAAAACACCGCGATGCTCAAGTAAACTCACGTAAACTCACGTAAACTCAAGTAAACTCACGTAAACTCACGTAAACTCACGTAAACTCAAGTAAACTCAAGTAAACTCACGTAAACTCACGTAAACTCACGTAAACTCACGTAAACTCACGTAAACTCAAGTAAACTCACGTAAACTCAAGTAAACTCAAGTAAACTCACGTAAACTCACGTAAACTCAAGTAAACTCAAGTAAACTCAAGTAAACTCACGTAAACTCACGTAAACTCACGTAAACTCAAGTAAACTCACGTAAACTCACGTAAACTCACGTAAACTCACGTAAACTCACGTAAACTCAAGTAAACTCAAGTAAACTCAAGTAAACTCACGTAAACTCAAGTAAACTCACGTAAACTCACGTAAACTCAAGTAAACTCAAGTAAACTCAAGTAAACTCAAGTAAACTCACGTAAACTCAAGTAAACTCAAGTAAACTCACGTAAACTCAAGTAAACTCACGTAAACTCACGTAAACTCACGTAAACTCACGTAAACTCACGTAAACTCAAGTAAACTCAAGTAAACTCAAGTAAACTCACGTAAACTCACGTAAACTCACGTAAACTCAAGTAAACTCACGTAAACTCACGTAAACTCAAGTAAACTCAAGTAAACTCACGTAAACTCAAGTAAACTCAAGTAAACTCAAGTAAACTCAC
>NW_027315746.1:2420146-2427646 GCF_026437365.1 Eucyclogobius newberryi | reverse complement strand
TGGTCTGTGACTCTCTGGTCTGTGGCTCTCTGGTCTGTGACTCTCTGGTCTGTGGCTCTCTGGTCTGTGACTCTCTGGTCTGTGACTCTGTGGTCTGTGACTCTCTGGTCTGTGACTCTCTGGTCTGTGACTCTCTGGTCTGTGACTCTGTGGTCTGTGACTCTCTGGTCTGTGACTCTCTGGTCTGTGGCTCTCTGGTCTGTGACTCTCTGGTCTGTGACTCTGTGGTCTGTGGCTCTCTGGTCTGTGACTCTCTGGTCTGTGACTCTGTGGTCTGTGACTCTCTGGTCTGTGGCTCTCTGGTCTGTGACTCTCTGGTCTGTGACTCTCTGGTCTGTGACTCTGTGGTCTGTGACTCTCTGGTCTGTGACTCTCTGGTCTGTGGCTCTCTGGTCTGTGACTCTCTGGTCTGTGACTCTGTGGTCTGTGGCTCTCTGGTCTGTGACTCTCTGGTCTGTGACTCTGTGGTCTGTGACTCTCTGGTCTGTGGCTCTCTGGTCTGTGACTCTCTGGTCTGTGACTCTCTGGTCTGTGGCTCTCTGGTCTGTGACTCTCTGGTCTGTGACTCTGTGGTCTGTGGCTCTCTGGTCTGTGACTCTCTGGTCTGTGACTCTGTGGTCTGTGGCTCTCTGGTCTGTGACTCTCTGGTCTGTGACTCTGTGGTCTGTGACTCTCTGGTTTGTGGCTCTCTGGTCTGTGACTCTCTGGTCTGTGGCTCTCTGGTCTGTGACTCTCTGGTCTGTGACTCTCTGGTCTGTGGCTCTCTGGTCTGTGACTCTCTGGTCTGTGACTCTGTGGTCTGTGACTCTGTGGTCTGTGACTCTGTGGTCTGTGACTCTCTGGTCTGTGACTCTGTGGTCTGTGACTCTCTGGTCTGTGACTCTGTGGTCTGTGACTCTCTGGTCTGTGACTCTCTGGTCTGTGACTCTCTGGTCTGTGACTCTGTGGTCTGTGACTCTCTGGTCTGTGACTCTCTGGTCTGTGACTCTGTGGTCTGTGACTCTCTGGTCTGTGGCTCTCTGGTCTGTGACTCTCTGGTCTGTGACTCTCTGGTCTGTGGCTCTCTGGTCTGTGACTCTCTGGTCTGTGACTCTGATCCCGTTGTGTCTGTGGTGCAGCTCTGAGCGGGGGTCCCATCTCTGGAGTGTATCGGCTAAAGCAGTTCCACTGTCACTGGGGCGGCAGCGACGACCGCGGCTCCGAACACACGGTCAACGGCATCAGCTTCCCCTGTGAGGTACAGTGAGAGTGTCATTGTGACTGTGAGGTACAGTGAGAGTGTCATTGCCCCTGTGAGGTACAGTGAGAGTGTCATTGTGACTGTGAGGTACAGTGAGAGTGTCATTGTGACTGTGAGGTACAGTGAGAGTGTCATTGTGACTGTGAGGTACAGTGAGAGTGTCGTTGCCCCTGTGAGGTACAGTGAGAGTGTCATTGTGACTGTGAGGTACAGTGAGAGTGTCATTGTGACTGTGAGGTACAGTGAGAGTGTCATTGTGACTGATGAGGTACAGTGAGACTGTCATTGTGACTGTGAGGTACAGTGAGAGTGTCATTGCCCCTGTGAGGTACAGTGAGAGTGTCATTGTGACTGTGAGGTACAGTGAGAGTGTCATTGTGACTGTGAGGTACAGTGAGAGTGTCATTGTGACTGTGAGGTACAGTGAGAGTGTCATTGTGACTGTGAGGTACAGTGAGAGTGTCATTGCCCCTGTGAGGTACAGTGAGAGTGTCATTGTGACTGTGAGGTACAGTGAGAGTGTCATTGTGAAATGTGAGGTACAGTGAGAGTGTCATTGTGACTGTGAGGTACAGTGAGAGTGTCATTGTGACTGTGAGGTACAGTGAGAGTGTCATTGCCCCTGTGAGGTACAGTGAGAGTGTCATTGTGACTGTGAGGTACAGTGAGAGTGTCATTGCCCCTGTGAGGTACAGTGAGAGTGTCATTGTGACTGTGAGGTACAGTGAGAGTGTCATTGTGACTGTGAGGTACAGTGAGAGTGTCATTGCCCCTGTGAGGTACAGTGAGAGTGTCATTGTGACTGTGAGGTACAGTGAGAGTGTCATTGTGACTGTGAGGTACAGTGAGAGTGTCATTGCCCCTGTGAGGTACAGTGAGAGTGTCATTGTGACTGTGAGGTACAGTGAGAGTGTCATTGCCCCTGTGAGGTACAGTGAGAGTGTCATTGCCCCTGTGAGGTACAGTGAGAGTGTCATTGCCCCTGTGAGGTACAGTGAGAGTGTCATTGTGACTGTGAGGTACAGTGAGAGTGTCATTACCCCAGTGAGGTACAGTGAGAGTGTCATTGCCCCTGTGAGGTACAGTGAGAGTGTCATTGCCCCTGTGAGGTACAGTGAGAGTGTCATTGCCCCTGTGAGGTACAGTGAGAGTGTCATTGCCCCTGTGAGGTACAGTGAGAGTGTCATTGCCCCTGTGAGGTACAGTGAGAGTGTCATTGCCCCTGTGAGGTACAGTGAGAGTGTCATTGTGACTGTGAGGTACAGTGAGAGTGTTATTGTGACTGTGAGGTACAGTGAGAGTGTCATTGTGACTGTGAGGTACAGTGAGAGTGTCATTGCCCCTGTGAGGTACAGTGAGAGTGTCATTGTGACTGTGAGTCACAGTGAGAGTGTCATTACCCCTGTGAGGTACAGTGAGAGTGTCATTGCCCCTGTGAGGTACAGTGAGAGTGTCAGTGTGACTGTGAGGTACAGTGAGAGTGTCATTGTGACTGTGAGGTACAGTGAGAGTGTCATTACCCCTGTGAGGTACAGTGAGAGTGTCATTGCCCCTGTGAGGTACAGTGAGAGTGTCATTGTGACTGTGAGGTACAGTGAGAGTGTCATTGCCCCTGTGAGGTACAGTGAGAGTGTCATTGTGACTGTGAGGTACAGTGAGGGTGTCATTGCCCCTGTGAGGTACAGTGAGAGTGTCATTGCCCCTGTGAGGTACAGTGAGAGTGTCATTGTGACTGTGAGGTACAGTGAGAGTGTCATTGCCCCTGTGAGGTACAGTGAGAGTGTCATTACCCCTGTGAGGTACAGTGAGAGTGTCATTGTCATTGTGACTGTGAGGTACAGTGAGAGTGTCATTGTGACTGTGAGGTACAGTGAGAGTGTCATTGTGACTGTGAGGTACAGTGAGAGTGTCATTGCCCCTGTGAGGTACAGTGAGAGTGTCATTGTGACTGTGAGTCACAGTGAGAGTGTCATTACCCCTGTGAGGTACAGTGAGAGTGTCATTGCCCCTGTGAGGTACAGTGAGAGTGTCATTGTGACTGTGAGGTACAGTGAGAGTGTCATTGTGACTGTGAGGTACAGTGAGAGTGTCATTGCCCCTGTGAGGTACAGTGAGAGTGTCATTGTGACTGTGAGGTACAGTGAGAGTGTCATTGCCCCTGTGAGGTACAGTGAGAGTGTCATTGTGACTGTGAGGTACAGTGAGAGTCTCATTGTGACTGTGAGGTACAGTGAGAGTGTCATTGCCCCGGTGAGGTACAGTGAGAGTGTCATTGTGACTGTGAGGTACAGTGAGAGTGTCATTGTGACTGTGAGGTACAGTGAGAGTGTCATTGCCCCTGTGAGGTACAGTGAGAGTGTCATTGTGACTGTGAGGTACAGTGAGAGTGTCATTGCCCCTGTGAGGTACAGTGAGAGTGTCATTGCCCCTGTGAGGTACAGTGAGAGTGTCATTACCCCTGTGAGGTACAGTGAGAGTGTCATTGCCCCTGTGAGGTACAGTGAGAGTGTCATTGCCCCTGTGAGGTACAGTGAGAGTGTCATTGCCCCTGTGAGGTACAGTGAGAGTGTCATTGTGACTGTGAGGTACAGTGAGAGTGTCATTGTGACTGTGAGGTACAGTGAGAGTGTCATTGCCCCTGTGAGGTACAGTGAGAGTGTCATTGTGACTGTGAGGTACAGTGAGAGTGTCATTGCCCCTGTGAGGTACAGTGAGAGTGTCATTGCCCCTGTGAGGTACAGTGAGAGTGTCATTGCCCCTGTGAGGTACAGTGAGAGTGTCATTGTGACTGTGAGGTACAGTGAGAGTGTCATTGTGACTGTGAGGTACAGTGAGAGTGTCATTGTGACTGTGAGGTACAGTGAGAGTGTCATTGTGACTGTGAGGTACAGTGAGAGTGTCATTGCCCCTGTGAGGTACAGTGAGAGTGTCATTGTGACTGTGAGGTACAGTGAGAGTGTCATTGTGAAATGTGAGGTACAGTGAGAGTGTCATTGTGACTGTGAGGTACAGTGAGAGTGTCATTGTGACTGTGAGGTACAGTGAGAGTGTCATTGCCCCTGTGAGGTACAGTGAGAGTGTCATTGTGACTGTGAGGTACAGTGAGAGTGTCATTGCCCCAGTGAGGTACAGTGAGAGTGTCATTGTGACTGTGAGGTACAGTGAGAGTGTCATTGTGACTGTGAGGTACAGTGAGAGTGTCATTTCCCCTGTGAGGTACAGTGAGAGTGTCATTGTGACTGTGAGGTACAGTGAGAGTGTCATTGCCCCTGTGAGGTACAGTGAGAGTGTCATTGCCCCTGTGAGGTACAGTGAGAGTGTCATTGTGACTGTGAGGTACAGTGAGAGTGTCATTGTGACTGTGAGGTACAGTGAGAGTGTCATTGCCCCTGTGAGGTACAGTGAGAGTGTCATTACCCCTGTGAGGTACAGTGAGAGTGTCATTGTCATTGTGACTGTGAGGTACAGTGAGAGTGTCATTGTGACTGTGAGGCACAGTGAGAGTGTCATTGCCCCTGTGAGGTACAGTGAGAGTGTCATTGTGACTGTGAGTCACAGTGAGAGTGTCATTACCCCTGTGAGGTACAGTGAGAGTGTCATTGCCCCTGTGAGGTACAGTGAGAGTGTCATTGTGACAGTGAGGTACAGTGAGAGTGTCATTGTGACTGTGAGGTACAGTGAGAGTGTCATTGCCCCTGTGAGGTACAGTGAGAGTGTCATTGTGACTGTGAGGTACAGTGAGAGTGTCATTGCCCCTGTGAGGTACAGTGAGAGTGTCATTGTGACTGTGAGGTACAGTGAGAGTGTCATTGTGACTGTGAGGTACAGTGAGAGTGTCATTGCCCCGGTGAGGTACAGTGAGAGTGTCATTGTGACTGTGAGGTACAGTGAGAGTGTCATTGTGACTGTGAGGTACAGTGAGAGTGTCATTGCCCCTGTGAGGTACAGTGAGAGTGTCATTGTGACTGTGAGGTACAGTGAGAGTGTCATTGCCCCTGTGAGGTACAGTGAGAGTGTCATTGCCCCTGTGAGGTACAGTGAGAGTGTCATTGCCCCTGTGAGGTACAGTGAGAGTGTCATTGTGACTGTGAGGTACAGTGAGAGTGTCATTGCCCCTGTGAGGTACAGTGAGAGTGTCATTACCCCTGTGAGGTACAGTGAGAGTGTCATTGCCCCTGTGAGGTACAGTGAGAGTGTCATTGCCCCTGTGAGGTACAGTGAGAGTGTCATTGCCCCTGTGAGGTACAGTGAGAGTGTCATTGCCCCTGTGAGGTACAGTGGGAGTGTCATTGCCCCTGTGAGGTACAGTGAGAGTGTCATTGCCCATGTGAGGTACAGTGAGAGTGTCATTGTGACTGTGAGGTACAGTGAGAGTGTCATTGTGACTGTGAGGTACAGTGAGAGTGTCATTGTGACTGTGAGGTACAGTGAGAGTGTCATTGCCCCTGTGAGGTACAGTGAGAGTGTCATTGTGACTGTGAGGTACAGTGAGAGTGTCATTGTGACTGTGAGGTACAGTGAGAGTGTCATTGCCCCTGTGAGGTACAGTGAGAGTGTCATTGTGACAGTGAGGTACAGTGAGAGTGTCATTACCCCTGTGAGGTACAGTGAGAGTGTCATTGCCCCTGTGAGGTACAGTGAGAGTGTCATTGCCCCTGTGAGGTACAGTGAGAGTGTCATTGCCCCTGTGAGGTACAGTGAGAGTGTCATTGTGACTGTGAGGTACAGTGAGAGTGTCATTGCCCCTGTGAGGTACAGTGAGAGTGTCATTGCCCCTGTGAGGTACAGTGAGAGTGTCATTGCCCCTGTGAGGTACAGTGAGAGTGTCATTGTGACTGTGAGGTACAGTGAGAGTGTCATTGCCCCTGTGAGGTACAGTGAGAGTGTCATTACCCCTGTGAGGTACAGTGAGAGTGTCATTGCCCCTGTGAGGTACAGTGAGAGTGTCATTGCCCCTGTGAGGTACAGTGAGAGTGTCATTGCCCCTGTGAGGTACAGTGAGAGTGTCATTGCCCCTGTGAGGTACAGTGGGAGTGTCATTGCCCCTGTGAGGTACAGTGAGAGTGTCATTGCCCATGTGAGGTACAGTGAGAGTGTCATTGTGACTGTGAGGTACAGTGAGAGTGTCATTGTGACTGTGAGGTACAGTGAGAGTGTCATTGTGACTGTGAGGTACAGTGAGAGTGTCATTGCCCCTGTGAGGTACAGTGAGAGTGTCATTGTGACTGTGAGGTACAGTGAGAGTGTCATTGTGACTGTGAGGTACAGTGAGAGTGTCATTGCCCCTGTGAGGTACAGTGAGAGTGTCATTGTGACAGTGAGGTACAGTGAGAGTGTCATTACCCCTGTGAGGTACAGTGAGAGTGTCATTGCCCCTGTGAGGTACAGTGAGAGTGTCATTGCCCCTGTGAGGTACAGTGAGAGTGTCATTGCCCCTGTGAGGTACAGTGAGAGTGTCATTGTGACTGTGAGGTACAGTGAGAGTGTCATTGCCCCTGTGAGGTACCGTGAGAGTGTCATTACCCCAGTGAGGTACAGTGAGAGTGTCATTGCCCCTGTGAGGTACAGTGAGAGTGTCATTGCCCCTGTGAGGTACAGTGAGAGTGTCATTGCCCCTGTGAGGTACAGTGAGAGTGTCATTGCCCCTGTGAGGTACAGTGAGAGTGTCATTGTGACTGTGAGGTACAGTGAGAGTGTCATTGTGACTGTGAGGTACAGTGAGAGTGTCATTGTGACTGTGAGGTACAGTGAGAGTGTCATTGTGACTGTGAGGTACAGTGAGAGTGTCATTGCCCCTGTGAGGTACAGTGAGAGTGTCATTGTGACTGTGAGTCACAGTGAGAGTGTCATTACCCCTGTGAGGTACAGTGAGAGTGTCATTGCCCCTGTGAGGTACAGTGAGAGTGTCATTGTGACTGTGAGGTACAGTGAGAGTGCCATTGCCCCTGTGAGGTACAGTGAGAGTGTCATTACCCCTGTGAGGTACAGTGAGAGTGTCATTGCCCCTGTGAGGTACAATGAGAGTGTCATTGCCCCTGTGAGGTACAGTGAGAGTGTCATTGCCCCTGTGAGGTACAGTGAAAGTGTCATTGCCCCTGTGAGGTACAGTGAGAGTGTCATTGTGACTGTGAGGTACAGTGAGAGTGTCATTGCCCCGGTGAGGTACAGTGAGAGTGTCATTGTGACTGTGAGGTACAGTGAGAGTGTCATTGTGACTGTGAGGTACAGTGAGAGTGTCATTGCCCCTGTGAGTTACAGTG
>NW_027315746.1:2353521-2420046 GCF_026437365.1 Eucyclogobius newberryi | reverse complement strand
GACTGTGAGGTACAGTGAGAGTGTCATTGCCCCTGTGAGGTACAGTGAGAGTGTCATTGCCCCTGTGAGGTACAGTGAGAGTGTCATTGCCCTTGTGAGGTACAGTGAGAGTGTCATTGCCCCTGTGAGGTACAGTGAGAGTGTCATTACCCCTGTGAGGTACAGTGAGAGTGTCATTGCCCCTGTGAGGTACAGTGAGAGTGTCATTGCCCCTTTGAGGTACAGTGAGAGTGTCATTGCCCCTGTGAGGTACAGTGAGAGTGTCATTGCCCCTGTGAGGTACAGTGAGAGTGTCATTGCCCCTGTGAGGTACAGTGAGAGTGTCATTGTGACTGTGAGGTACAGTGAGAGTGTCATTGTGACTGTGAGGTACAGTGAGAGTGTCATTGTGACTGTGAGGTACAGTGAGAGTGTCATTGTGACTGTGAGGTACAGTGAGAGTGTCATTGCCCCTGTGAGGTACAGTGAGAGTGTCATTGTGACTGTGAGTCACAGTGAGAGTGTCATTACCCCTGTGAGGTACAGTGAGAGTGTCATTGCCCCTGTGAGGTACAGTGAGAGTGTCATTGTGACTGTGAGGTACAGTGAGAGTGTCATTGTGACTGTGAGGTACAGTGAGAGTGTCATTGCCCCTGTGAGGTACAGTGAGAGTGTCATTGTGACTGTGAGGTACAGTGAGAGTGTCATTGCCCCTGTGAGTTACAGTGAGAGTGTCATTGTGAATGTGAGGTACAGTGAGAGTGTCATTGTGACTGTGAGGTACAGTGAGAGTGTCATTGCCCCTGTGAGGTACAGTGAGAGTGTCATTGTGACTGTGAGGTACAGTGAGAGTGTCATTGTGACTGTGAGGTACAGTGAGAGTGTCATTGCCCCTGTGAGGTACAGCGAGAGTGTCATTGTGACTGTGAGGTACAGTGAGAGTGTCATTGCCCCTGTGAGGTACAGTGAGAGTGTCATTGCCCCTGTGAGGTACAGTGAGAGTGTCATTGCCCCTGTGAGGTACAGTGAGAGTGTCATTGTGACTGTGAGGTACAGTGAGAGTGTCATTGCCCCTGTGAGGTACAGTGAGAGTGTCATTACCCCTGTGAGGTACAGTGAGAGTGTCATTGCCCCTGTGAGGTACAGTGAGAGTGTCATTGCCCCTGTGAGGTACAGTGAGAGTGTCATTGCCCCTGTGAGGTACAGTGAGAGTGTCATTGCCCCTGTGAGGTACAGTGAGAGTGTCATTGCCCCTGTGAGGTACAGTGAGAGTGTCATTGTGACTGTGAGGTACAGTGAGAGTGTCATTGTGACTGTGAGGTACAGTGAGAGTGTCATTGTGACTGTGAGGTACAGTGAGAGTGTCATTGCCCCTGTGAGGTACAGTGAGAGTGTCATTGTGACTGTGAGTCACAGTGAGAGTGTCATTACCCCTGTGAGGTACAGTGAGAGTGTCATTGCCCCTGTGAGGTACAGTGAGAGTGTCATTGTGACTGTGAGGTACAGTGAGAGTGTCATTGTGACTGTGAGGTACAGTGAGAGTGTCATTACCCCTGTGAGGTACAGTGAGAGTGTCATTGCCCCTGTGAGGTACAGTGAGAGTGTCATTGTGACTGTGAGGTACAGTGAGAGTGTCATTACCCCTGTGAGGTACAGTGAGAGTGTCATTGTGACTGTGAGGTAAATTGAGGGTGTCATTGCCCCTGTGAGGTACAGTGAGAGTGTCATTGCCCCTGTGAGGTACAGTGAGAGTGTCATTGCCCCTGTGAGGTACAGTGAGAGTGTCATTGTGACTGTGAGGTACAGTGAGAGTGTCATTGCCCCTTTGAGGTACAGTGAGAGTGTCATTACCCCTATGAGGTACAGTGAGAGTGTCATTGTGACTGTGAGGTACAGTGAGAGTGTCATTGCCCCTGTGAGGTACAGTGAGAGTGTCATTGCCCCTGTGAGGTACAGTGAGAGTGTCATTGCCCCTGTGAGGTACAGTGAGAGTGTCATTGCCCCTGTGAGGTACAGTGAGAGTGTCATTGCCCCTGTGAGGTACAGTGAGAGTGTCATTGTGACTGTGAGGTACAGTGAGAGTGTCATTGTGACTGTGAGGTACAGTGAGAGTGTCATTGCCCCTGTGAGGTACAGTGAGAGTGTCATTGTGACTGTGAGGTACAGTGAGAGTGTCATTGCCCCTGTGAGGTACAGTGAGAGTGTAATTGTGACTGTGAGGTACAGTGAGAGTGTCATTGCCCCTGTGAGGTACAGTGAGAGTGTCATTGCCCCTGTGAGGTACAGTGAGAGTGTCATTGCCCTTGTGAGGTACAGTGAGAGTGTCATTGCCCCTGTGAGGTACAGTGAGAGTGTCATTACCCCTGTGAGGTACAGTGAGAGTGTCATTGCCCCTGTGAGGTACAGTGAGAGTGTCATTGCCCCTGTGAGGTACAGTGAGAGTGTCATTGCCCCTGTGAGGTACAGTGAGAGTGTCATTGCCCCTGTGAGGTACAGTGAGAGTGTCATTGCCCCTGTGAGGTACAGTGAGAGTGTCATTGTGACTGTGAGGTACAGTGAGAGTGTCATTGTGACTGTGAGGTACAGTGAGAGTGTCATTGTGACTGTGAGGTACAGTGAGAGTGTCATTGTGACTGTGAGGTACAGTGAGAGTGTCATTGCCCCTGTGAGGTACAGTGAGAGTGTCATTGTGACTGTGAGTCACAGTGAGAGTGTCATTACCCCTGTGAGGTACAGTGAGAGTGTCATTGCCCCTGTGAGGTACAGTGAGAGTGTCATTGTGACTGTGAGGTACAGTGAGAGTGTCATTGTGACTGTGAGGTACAGTGAGAGTGTCATTGCCCCTGTGAGGTACAGTGAGAGTGTCATTGTGACTGTGAGGTACAGTGAGAGTGTCATTGCCCCTGTGAGTTACAGTGAGAGTGTCATTGTGAATGTGAGGTACAGTGAGAGTGTCATTGTGACTGTGAGGTACAGTGAGAGTGTCATTGCCCCTGTGAGGTACAGTGAGAGTGTCATTGTGACTGTGAGGTACAGTGAGAGTGTCATTGTGACTGTGAGGTACAGTGAGAGTGTCATTGCCCCTGTGAGGTACAGCGAGAGTGTCATTGTGACTGTGAGGTACAGTGAGAGTGTCATTGCCCCTGTGAGGTACAGTGAGAGTGTCATTGCCCCTGTGAGGTACAGTGAGAGTGTCATTGCCCCTGTGAGGTACAGTGAGAGTGTCATTGTGACTGTGAGGTACAGTGAGAGTGTCATTGCCCCTGTGAGGTACAGTGAGAGTGTCATTACCCCTGTGAGGTACAGTGAGAGTGTCATTGCCCCTGTGAGGTACAGTGAGAGTGTCATTGCCCCTGTGAGGTACAGTGAGAGTGTCATTGCCCCTGTGAGGTACAGTGAGAGTGTCATTGCCCCTGTGAGGTACAGTGAGAGTGTCATTGCCCCTGTGAGGTACAGTGAGAGTGTCATTGTGACTGTGAGGTACAGTGAGAGTGTCATTGTGACTGTGAGGTACAGTGAGAGTGTCATTGTGACTGTGAGGTACAGTGAGAGTGTCATTGCCCCTGTGAGGTACAGTGAGAGTGTCATTGTGACTGTGAGTCACAGTGAGAGTGTCATTACCCCTGTGAGGTACAGTGAGAGTGTCATTGCCCCTGTGAGGTACAGTGAGAGTGTCATTGTGACTGTGAGGTACAGTGAGAGTGTCATTGTGACTGTGAGGTACAGTGAGAGTGTCATTACCCCTGTGAGGTACAGTGAGAGTGTCATTGCCCCTGTGAGGTACAGTGAGAGTGTCATTGTGACTGTGAGGTACAGTGAGAGTGTCATTACCCCTGTGAGGTACAGTGAGAGTGTCATTGTGACTGTGAGGTAAATTGAGGGTGTCATTGCCCCTGTGAGGTACAGTGAGAGTGTCATTGCCCCTGTGAGGTACAGTGAGAGTGTCATTGCCCCTGTGAGGTACAGTGAGAGTGTCATTGTGACTGTGAGGTACAGTGAGAGTGTCAGTGCCCCTTTGAGGTACAGTGAGAGTGTCATTACCCCTATGAGGTACAGTGAGAGTGTCATTGTGACTGTGAGGTACAGTGAGAGTGTCATTGCCCCTGTGAGGTACAGTGAGAGTGTCATTGCCCCTGTGAGGTACAGTGAGAGTGTCATTGCCCCTGTGAGGTACAGTGAGAGTGTCATTGCCCCTGTGAGGTACAGTGAGAGTGTCATTGCCCCTGTGAGGTACAGTGAGAGTGTCATTGCCCCTGTGAGGTACAGTGAGAGTGTCATTGTGACTGTGAGGTACAGTGAGAGTGTCATTGTGACTGTGAGGTACAGTGAGAGTGTCATTGCCCCTGTGAGGTACAGTGAGAGTGTCATTGTGACTGTGAGGTACAGTGAGAGTGTCAATGCCCCTGTGAGGTACAGTGAGAGTGTCATTGCCCCTGTGAGGTACAGTGAGAGTGTCATTGTGACTGTGAGGTACAGTGAGAGTGTCATTGTGACTGTGAGGTACAGTGAGAGTGTCATTGCCCCTGTGAGTTACAGTGAGAGTGTCATTACCCCTGTGAGGTACAGTGAGAGTGTCATTGCCCCTGTGAGGTACAGTGAGAGTGTCATTGCCCCTGTGAGGTACAGTGAGAGTGTCATTGCCCCTGTGAGGTACAGTGAGAGTGTCATTGCCCCTGTGAGGTACAGTGAGAGTGTCATTGTGACTGTGAGGTACAGTGAGAGTGTCATTGTGACTGTGAGGTACAGTGAGAGTGTCATTGTGACTGTGAGGTACAGCGAGAGTGTCATTGTGACTGTGAGGTACAGTGAGAGTGTCATTGCCCCTGTGAGGTACAGTGAGAGTGTCATTGTGACTGTGAGTCACAGTGAGAGTGTCATTACCCCTGTGAGGTACAGTGAGAGTGTCATTGCCCCTGTGAGGTACAGTGAGAGTGTCATTGTGACTGTGAGGTACAGTGAGAGTGTCATTGTGACTGTGAGGTACAGTGAGAGTGTCATTACCCCTGTGAGGTACAGTGAGAGTGTCATTGCCCCTGTGAGGTACAGTGAGAGTGTCATTGTGACTGTGAGGTACAGTGAGAGTGTCATTGCCCCTGTGAGGTACAGTGAGAGTGTCATTGCAACTGTGAGGTACAGTGAGAGTGTCATTGCCCCTGTGAGGTACAGTGAGAGTGTCATTGCCCCTGTGAGGTACAGTGAGAGTGTCATTGTGACTGTGAGGTACAGTGAGAGTGTCATTGCCCCTGTGAGGTACAGTGAGAGTGTCATTGCCCCTGTGAGGTACAGTGAGAGTGTCATTGCCCCTGTGAGGTACAGTGAGAGTGTCATTGCCCCTGTGAGGTACAGTGAGAGTGTCATTGCCCCTGTGAGGTACAGTGAGAGTGTCATTGCCCCTGTGAGGTACAGTGAGAGTGTCATTGTGACTGTGAGGTACAGTGAGAGTGTCATTGTGACTGTGAGGTACAGTGAGAGTGTCATTGCCCCTGTGAGGTACAGTGAGAGTGTCATTGTGACTGTGAGGTACAGCGAGAGTGTCATTGTGACTGTGAGGTACAGTGAGAGTGTCATTGCCCCTGTGAGGTACAGTGAGAGTGTCATTGCCCCTGTGAGGTACAGTGAGAGTGTCATTGTGACTGTGAGGTACAGTGAGAGTGTCATTGTGACTGTGAGGTACAGTGAGAGTGTCATTGCCCCTGTGAGGTACAGTGAGAGTGTCATTGTGACTGTGAGGTACAGTGAGAGTGTCATTGTGACTGTGAGGTACAGTGAGAGTGTCATTGCCCCTGTGAGGTACAGTGAGAGTGTCATTGTGACTGTGAGTCACAGTGAGAGTGTCATTGCCCCTGTGAGGTACAGTGAGAGTGTCATTGTGACTGTGAGGTACAGTGAGAGTGTCATTGCCCCTGTGAGGTACAGTGAGAGTGTCATTGCCCCTGTGAGGTACAGTGAGAGTGTCATTTTGACTGTGAGGTACAGTGAGAGTGTCATTGTGACTGTGAGGTACAGTGAGAGTGTCATTGCCCCTGTGAGGTACAGTGAGAGTGTCATTGCCCCTGTGAGGTACAGTGAGAGTGTCATTGTGACTGTGAGGTACAGTGAGAGTGTCATTGCCCCTGTGAGGTACAGTGAGAGTGTCATTGCCCCTGTGAGGTACAGTGAGAGTGTCATTGCCCCTGTGAGGTACAGTGAGAGTGTCATTGTGACTGTGAGGTACAGTGAGAGTGTCATTGTGACTGTGAGGTACAGTGAGAGTGTCATTGCCCCTGTGAGGTACAGTGAGAGTGTCATTGTGACTGTGAGGTACAGCGAGAGTGTCATTGTGACTGTGAGGTACAGTGAGAGTGTCATTGCCCCTGTGAGGTACAGTGAGAGTGTCATTGCCCCTGTGAGGTACAGTGAGAGTGTCATTGTGACTGTGAGGTACAGTGAGAGTGTCATTGTGACTGTGAGGTACAGTGAGAGTGTCATTGCCCCTGTGAGGTACAGTGAGAGTGTCATTGTGACTGTGAGGTACAGTGAGAGTGTCATTGTGACTGTGAGGTACAGTGAGAGTGTCATTGCCCCTGTGAGGTACAGTGAGAGTGTCATTGTGACTGTGAGTCACAGTGAGAGTGTCATTGCCCCTGTGAGGTACAGTGAGAGTGTCATTGTGACTGTGAGGTACAGTGAGAGTGTCATTGCCCCTGTGAGGTACAGTGAGAGTGTCATTGCCCCTGTGAGGTACAGTGAGAGTGTCATTTTGACTGTGAGGTACAGTGAGAGTGTCATTGTGACTGTGAGGTACAGTGAGAGTGTCATTGCCCCTGTGAGGTACAGTGAGAGTGTCATTGCCCCTGTGAGGTACAGTGAGAGTGTCATTGTGACTGTGAGGTACAGTGAGAGTGTCATTACCCCTGTGAGGTACAGTGAGAGTGTCATTGCCCCTGTGAGGTACAGTGAGAGTGTCATTGCCCCTGTGAGGTACAGTGAGAGTGTCATTGCCCCTGTGAGGTACAGTGAGAGTGTCATTGCCCCTGTGAGGTACAGTGAGAGTGTCATTGTGACTGTGAGGTACAGTGAGAGTGTCATTGTGACTGTGAGGTACAGTGAGAGTGTCATTGTGACTGTGAGGTACAGTGAGAGTGTCATTGTGACTGTGAGGTACAGTGAGAGTGTCATTGCCCCTGTGAGGTACAGTGAGAGTGTCATTGTGACTGTGAGTCACAGTGAGAGTGTCATTACCCCTGTGAGGTACAGTGAGAGTGTCATTGCCCCTGTGAGGTACAGTGAGAGTGTCATTGTGACTGTGAGGTACAGTGAGAGTGTCATTGTGACTGTGAGGTACAGTGAGAGTGTCATTACCCCTGTGAGGTACAGTGAGAGTGTCATTGCCCCTGTGAGGTACAGTGAGAGTGTCATTGTGACTGTGAGGTACAGTGAGAGTGTCATTACCCCTGTGAGGTACAGTGAGAGTGTCATTGCGACTGTGAGGTACAGTGAGAGTGTCATTGCCCCTGTGAGGTACAGTGAGAGTGTCATTGCCCCTGTGAGGTACAGTGAGAGTGTCATTGTGACTGTGAGGTACAGTGAGAGTGTCATTGCCCCTGTGAGGTACAGTGAGAGTGTCATTGCCCCTGTGAGGTACAGTGAGAGTGTCATTGCCCCTGTGAGGTACAGTGAGAGTGTCATTGCCCCTGTGAGGTACAGTGAGAGTGTCATTGTGACTGTGAGGTACAGTGAGAGTGTCATTGTGACTGTGAGGTACAGTGAGAGTGTCATTGCCCCTGTGAGGTACAGTGAGAGTGTCATTGTGACTGTGAGGTACAGTGAGAGTGTCATTGTGACTGTGAGGTACAGTGAGAGTGTCATTGCCCCTGTGAGGTACAGTGAGAGTGTCATTGCCCCTGTGAGGTACAGTGAGAGTGTCATTGTGACTGTGAGGTACAGTGAGAGTGTCATTGTGACTGTGAGGTACAGTGAGAGTGTCATTGCCCCTGTGAGGTACAGTGAGAGTGTCATTGTGACTGTGAGGTACAGTGAGAGTGTCATTGTGACTGTGAGGTACAGTGAGAGTGTCATTGTGACTGTGAGGTACAGTGAGAGTGTCATTGCCCCTGTGAGGTACAGTGAGAGTGTCATTGTGACTGTGAGGTCACAGTGAGAGTGTCATTGCCCCTGTGAGGTACAGTGAGAGTGTCATTGCCCCTGTGAGGTACAGTGAGAGTGTCATTGCCCCTGTGAGGTACAGTGAGAGTGTCATTGTGACTGTGAGGTACAGTGAGAGTGTCATTGTGACTGTGAGGTACAGTGAGAGTGTCATTGCCCCTGTGAGGTACAGTGAGAGTGTCATTGTGACTGTGAGGTACAGTGAGAGTGTCATTGTGACTGTGAGGTACAGTGAGAGTGTCATTGCCCCTGTGAGGTACAGTGAGAGTGTCATTGCCCCTGTGAGGTACAGTGAGAGTGTCATTGTGACTGTGAGGTACAGTGAGAGTGTCATTGTGACTGTGAGGTACAGTGAGAGTGTCATTGTGACTGTGAGGTACAGTGAGAGTGTCATTGTGACTGTGAGGTACAGTGAGAGTGTCATTGCCCCTGTGAGGTACAGTGAGAGTGTCATTGTGACTGTGAGGTACAGTGAGAGTGTCATTGCCCCTGTGAGGTACAGTGAGAGTGTCATTGTGACTGTGAGGTACAGTGAGAGTGTCATTGTGACTGTGAGGTACAGTGAGAGTGTCATTGCCCCTGTGAGGTACAGTGAGAGTGTCATTGCCCCTGTGAGGTACAGTGAGAGTGTCATTGTGACTGTGAGGTACAGTGAGAGTGTCATTGCCCCTGTGAGGTACAGTGAGAGTGTCATTGTGACTGTGAGGTACAGTGAGAGTGTCATTGTGACTGTGAGGTACAGTGAGAGTGTCATTGCCCCTGTGAGGTACAGTGAGAGTGTCATTGCCCCTGTGAGGTACAGTGAGAGTGTCATTGTGACTGTGAGGTACAGTGAGAGTGTCATTGTGACCTGTGAGGTACAGTGAGAGTGTCATTGTGACTGTGAGGTACAGTGAGAGTGTCATTGCCCCTGTGAGGTACAGTGAGAGTGTCATTGTGACTGTGAGGTACAGTGAGAGTGTCATTGTGACTGTGAGGTACAGTGAGAGTGTCATTGTGACTGTGAGGTACAGTGAGAGTGTCATTGCCCCCTGTGAGGTACAGTGAGAGTGTCATTGTGACTGTGAGGTACAGTGAGAGTGTCATTGCCCCTGTGAGGTACAGTGAGAGTGTCATTGTGACTGTGAGGTACAGTGAGAGTGTCATTGCCCCTGTGAGGTACAGTGAGAGTGTCATTGTGACTGTGAGGTACAGTGAGAGTGTCATTGTGACTGTGAGGTACAGTGAGAGTGTCATTGCCCCTGTGAGGTACAGTGAGAGTGTCATTGCCCCTGTGAGGTACAGTGAGAGTGTCATTGTGACTGTGAGGTACAGTGAGAGTGTCATTGTGACTCTGAGGTACAGTGAGAGTGTCATTGTGACTGTGAGGTACAGTGAGAGTGTCATTGCCCCTGTGAGGTACAGTGAGAGTGTCATTGTGACTGTGAGGTACAGTGAGAGTGTCATTGTGACTGTGAGGTACAGTGAGAGTGTCATTGTGACTGTGAGGTACAGTGAGAGTGTCATTGTGACTGTGAGGTACAGTGAGAGTGTCATTTCCCCTGTGAGATACAGTGAGAGTGTCATTGTGACTGTGAGGTACAGTGAGAGTGTCATTGCCCCTGTGAGGTACAGTGAGAGTGTCATTGTGACTGTGAGGTACAGTGAGAGTGTCATTGCCCCTGTGAGGTACAGTGAGAGTGTCATTGTGACTGTGAGGTACAGTGAGAGTGTCATTGTGACTGATGAGCACATGCAGAATCATGACACATAAATCCCTCCAGATAAGTGATTTTGTGCTCCTCCATTCTCTCTCTCTCTCTCTGTTTATTTCTCTCTTTCTTTCACAACAACAAAAACAACAACAACAACAACAAGTTCTTTATGTAAGACTACACTTGAATATTTATGGTTTTCTTTTAGCCATTTAAATGTGTAAGTCTTTCTAAAAGACAGGTCCAGACATTGAACCAACCTCATGAAGCAAATGCATGATATTTCGGGTTTGGACATCGTCTGCGTAGCATCGTCACCATAAACTGTTTTCCAGTTGTCTAATATATTCAGCCAATGGTTCCAAGTACAAGGCGAACAACAGAGGGGACCAGGCACAGCCCTGTCTCACCCCTCTCTCCAAAGTCAGTGAGTCTGTCATGTGACCGTTAATGTTGATTCTTGATGCTGGAACATCGTCATCAACGTCGTCAACATTATCAAATCATCTATTTAGCTACAGCAACAGAATCAAAAGCTTTCTCAGTGTCCAGACTTTGTTTTGTGGTCTTTGTATTTGGTTCATTCTGTGTAAGGATCGTCTTATGTTGTCTTGAGTCCTATCTGATCATTGACCTCCTGGACCTAGAGCAATGACCTATGGGACACTCACACATCCTGGACCTAGAGCAATGACCTATGGGACACTCACACATCCTGGACCTAGAGCAATGACCTATGGGACACTCAAACATCCTGGACCTAGAGCAATGACCTATGGGACACTCACACATCCTGGACCTAGAGCAATGACCTATGGGACACTCACACATCCTGGACCTAGAGCAATGACCTATGGGACACTCACACATCCTGGACCTAGAGCAATGACCTATGGACACTCAAACATCCTGGACCTAGAGCAATGACCTATGGGACACTCACACATCCTGGACCCAGAGCAATGACCTATGGGACACTCACACATCCTGGACCCAGAGCAATGACCTATGGGACACTCACACATCCTGGACCCAGAGCAATGACCTATGGGACACTCACACATCCTGGACCCAGAGCAATGACCTATGGGACACTCACACATCCTGGACCTAGAGCAATGACCTATGGGACACTCACACATCCTGGACCCAGAGCAATGACCTATGGGACACTCACACATCCTGGACCCAGAGCAATGACCTATGGGACACTCACACACCCTGGACCTAGAGCAATGACCTATGGGACACTCACACATCCTGGACCCAGAGCAATGACCTATGGGACACTCACACATCCTGGACCCAGAGCAATGACCTATGGGACACTCACACATCCTGGACCTAGAGCAATGACCTATGGGACACTCACACATCCTGGACCCAGAGCAATGACCTATGGAACACTCACACATCCTGGACCTAGAGCAATGACCTATGGGACACTCACACATCCTGGACCCAGAGCAATGACCTATGGGACACTCACACATCCTGGACCCAGAGCAATGACCTATGGGACACTCACACATCCTGGACCTAGAGCAATGACCTATGGGACACTCACACATCCTGGACCCAGAGCAATGACCTATGGGACACTCACACATCCTGCTCCTCTGTGCTCTGCAGCTCCACATGGTGCACTGGAACACCAAGTACGCCACCTTTGGGGACGCAGCCAAAGAGCCTGATGGGCTGGCCGTGGTCGGAGTCTTCCTCAAGGTACCGCACTGAGTTAGAACTACGTCATTGATCTGGACTCGACATTCAGGCGGGGAAAGTGTGTGGGGCAGACGGGCTTATGGGTGAACAACTTCTGCCCCAAGACACAAGAAACAAAACATATAAAGACATCCATGCTCTGTGCACCAGTTAGTTGTCAGTAAAAGAGCGCTGGCAAAAGCCTGTCTATGATCCAACAATACAAGTAAAATACAAGTAAACTGCGTCTTTGTGCACAAAAAGGCGGTCAGCTCCAGCACATCATTCATACGTGTTTTCTGCTCCTTAAAATCACAATCAAATACGTATAAACAACCTACAGCTCCAATAAGATCCTTGCTCGTTTCACATCAGAAGTATCTAAACTTTTTTAAAATCAAAATATTGTAACATGAAACCAAATGAAAGGCCAGACAAGTGGTCAACACTGTGAATCATTCAGAAAAGATGCATTTATCAGAGGTTTTAAGTGCTACTGCACCTTAACCCTAACTCTTTAAACTCAAGTCTCACACCAGGATGTACTGTTAGTTATTCAGGGTTTCTACACCGTGACGTGACATTCATTTATGCCTTGTAACCACGGCGTCTACAAACACATTACCAGCTTTATTATACAGTCTGTGGAACCCTGTTATTGTGTTACAAGCGTTTTAAACTTGCAGTCGAAAGTACTTCTCAGGATAATGACGCACGCAGTAGATGGTGAACGAGCCACTATGAGGGACTAAATGTATAACGTTTGTGTTTGTGTTCTTCATCAGATCGGTGCGGCCAACCCCACTCTGCAGAGAATCTTGGACTGCTTCGAGTCCATCAAGACCAAGGTACGATCTGCAAACGTGACGTCGTCCGTCTGAAAAGCACCGTTTCTTCCCCTCTGTCTGTGTAAATACGTGCGTCGTGTTCAGGGCAAGCAGAGCGGTTTCGGAGAATTCGACGCCCGGACCCTTCTGCCGCCGTCGCTCGAGTTCTGGACGTACGAGGGCTCTCTGACCACGCCTCCTCTGCTGGAGAGCGTGACCTGGATCGTTCTGAAGCAGGCCGTTAGCGTCAGCCCCGCTCAGGTCAGACGCCAGAGAAGGGTTTGAGTGTGTGGTAAAAGTACCACATGGGGTTTTTCAAGAGTCTGTCGCTACAAAATGTCAATAATGACTTTGGTCTCTTTAATGTAGAGGTCCACGGTCAAATGCTCTGTGAGTAAAAGCACGGTTTGGAGCAGAGTTCAACCAAATATTAAAAGCCATTTGTACTTGTTTTTTTTAAATAAACAACTAGATGATACTTTAAACCAACACGTTAAGACCCAAGGACAAGATGCCCACAGAAAAACAGAGTCATGTAGTCGTGCATCGTGAGGAAGACGGCCGTGAAACACCAAACCACCACTGCACAAAAGACTCAACGCAGAAGGCACTCGAGTTCTGGTTTACAATCAGTCGTCCACCTTCATGTTAAAGCTTCTGAACACACTTCTGAAGACAGTGAGGTTACATATTACAGTTTTTCACAATTGTTAACACCCGTTTCTCAAAACAATAACGGCTTTTTTCAAACTGAACACACAGATCTGAAAACCTCACGCACAAAATGCTAAACCTGAGACACCCTTTGCAAGATGACTCTTTGCCATCAAATTTCTTACCTGTTCACAAAATGGAACTCGAGTTTTCATTTCGTTCACACAGCCATTTTTTTCAAATGACACACACATACCATTCATTGAGTACACACAACTAAGCATTTGTCTGCACACTACCAAGCATTTACAGCACACTTAGGTGCAAAGCTGAAAACACAATTATAGAAACAGAACACACCATATGAATGACAATGTGGAAAATGTGCCATTTCTCCTTTTGTAAAATGTCTGTAGGCCGACTTTTGTAAACTTTTGTAGTCAAACATAAAACAACACACAAATATGCAACCAAAAAAAGTTTACAGTATTTTTTAACACACACAGTACAGTACAGTACAGTAAACCGTCCCCCCCCTCACAAAAAAAAATGACCCATCATGCCTCCGGTTCCTGTGTGCTCCCTGTCCAGCCAGTGTGCTCCCTGTCCAGGCAGCGTTGGAAGAATCGCCTTGAGTGGCGCATGAAGCCCTGACAGGCCTCCACACTGACGTCGCCACAAGATTTTACTTGAGAAGTGTGTTCAACGACTGAACATTGTGTGTAGTGTTTTGAATATTTGTGTGTTGTAGTTTGATGCTTTGAGATTTTACTTGAGAACTGTGTGCAACAACCGAAAATTGTGTGTAGTGTTTTGACAGAAGGTGATTTGTAATTGACATCAGAGTGTAAAGAAGGAAAGTCAGAGTCTAATGCAGATAAGGGAGTGTGAAGTGCCAACTTGGGGCAAGTGATTGGTACATGAAGGGAAGGTTGTGCAAATTGTGCCAAATTGTGCCAAATTTTTGCTTTTTGGGTGTTAGCAACTGTGAAAAACTGTAAGCAGGAGAAGAGATGTTTTTTTAGCCTTCTTCACAGTGTTCACCAGCCTCTTAACACCGTGGCCCCAATCAAACCGGTCCAAAGATAATGAAATGCTTTGTGTGCCACGGTAGCACAGCGGTTAATGTTCTCGCTTCACAAGAAGAAGGCCCCGGGATCCATGGCCTTTTCTTCTAGTGATTGCATGTTCTCCCTGTGTCGGTGTATATTTCCTCTGACAGTAAAAACGCTCGCTCTCTGCTCCTCGTTCAGATGGAGATGTTCCGCGCTCTGCAGTTCTGCGGCGAGGGCGAGTCGGCCTGTGACATGGTGGACAACTTCAGGCCTCCTCAGCCGCTGAAGGGACGCCAGCTCCGCGCCAGCTTCAAAATATAACCACCTTCATATTTCAACAGAACTGCAAATGAAAACATGAGGTCAAAGGACTGGATGTGAGCACGTTTTAATAATCACTTCATTATTCAAGTCAAATCTCCTTAAAACACGTCGTATTAACTCCAGGTGTTCATCTTTGCAGTGCATGAAATGATGCTTTTAGTTTCAGCTGTGGTTTAATCAAGTCTTTATGTTTTTATTTGAGATGTTAAAAGTGCACAGTGCAATGTCCACACCAATCACACAAGAGTTTTTCTGCAGATTTTGTCCAAACCTGACTCAGTTTGACAAGTTTAATCCTGTTTCTGTTTGAGATGTTTGTATTTACAGTGAAAACTGCAGCTGCACATTTATCTGCAGGAGTTTGGCCTGTTTTGAATTGAATAAAAGAGAAAACAGTGACTTATTCTTTTACTTTTACTGATATAAGCCAGTGTGCTGCTGTTAAATCCTCAAAAACACCACATTAAGACGTGATTGTTTTATTATCATTTACAGCACAGCTTTAACAATGAGTGAACTATTTGAATAAACACAAATATATGGATAATGAATGTGAGTTTGTGTGTCTGCTGTGTGATTCTGTTTACCACTGTTTATTTGTTTGACTTAAAACAATGTTTTATTTCATTTTGGCCTTAATAAGTTGTCATTTCTGAGACGGTGTGAAGCGTTAATGCAGCAGAACTATTATTATTATGAGTAGAAGTAATGTGCAGTTGTAGGCGTGGCCTGTTCTACACATTTAAGGTGTTTTCTTGTCCTCTTTATCAGTACAGGACAGCTCTATACTCGGATACAGCCTTCACTTCCTCCAAACTCTACTTTGAGTATCTTCTCTGTCTCCTGCTCGAGCCACAAAGTCAATGCAACACAATGTTTTAATAGTTTTTCATCTGATGCAACACAGAAACTCCAAATGTCACAAACTTCAGATTGTGGACAAACTTAAACCTTCCCCCTGGCTTCACTTTTAAGATAAGATAAGATAAGCCTTTATTTTTCCCACAATTGGGAAATTCCAGAGTTGCAACACAAAGTAGGTACAGAGTAAATAATAAAAAAAACAGATAACTTATAAAAAACATTCTTGTATAAAAACTCTTATAAAAAAACCCTCTTACACTCTTAATAAAATAAAAATTACAATAACAATAGTAACACTCTTATTTACAGCTGTCAATTGGACAGAGACGAGTTGGCCACTGCCCGAAGTCACTGGGATAGGAGACAGAGAATATTGCACTAAGATGATTGCCATTATGTCAAATTATTGCACATGAATATGACAGTATTGCACATGATTATGAATATGAGTGACACGTGTTCAGGGCTAACAGTGTTTGCTGTAAAGTTTGACAGCAGCATAAGGAAAGAGTGGTGGGTCAGTCTCTCACTGAAGCTGCTCTCCAGAGCAGACAGAGTGCCCTGCAAGGGACAGAGTGTCCTGCAGGGGACAGAGTGTCCTGCAGGGGGCGACACTCATGGTCCAGCATAGATGTGAATCTAGCCAGGACCCTTCTGTCCCCCACCTCCTGCACCGAGTCCAGAGCACAGCCCAGGACGGAGCTTTGTCCAGTCTCTCCCTCTCTGTGATGCTGCTGCTCCAGCAGACCACACCTACAGGAGCTGATGCACCGCAGAGTCAGAGAAGGTCTTCAGAGATTTTATGGGACACTGCTCAATTTAGGGGCTCGTTTTTTACCGTAAGTGTGAAATCCAGGTTTTTCTTGCCCAAATCTGGAATGTTCCACAGTGAAGCATTAAACTGCCCTGTATTTATTCAATTGCAGGTGCTTTTATGTAAATCCGTTTTTCACTGTCGCCCTCCAAGGCAACTGCTGTTGTGATTTTTGGGCGTTACAAAAATAAATGTAATTTAATTGAATGTGATCGTACTTCCTGGTTCTAGTCAGGACTTGAGCAGCAGCTTTAATGCCGTTACAGTAGTCTAATCTACTGGAGACAAACGAATGGAGAAGTCTCTCCAAGTCTGGTTTAGACACTATAATTTAGATTTTTGCAGTATTTTGTATTTACGTTATTGATTTGATGTGGCTGTTAAAATTCAAGTCTGAGTCCCCCCATTTGTTCCTGTGGGCCAATGACCATGATTTCAGTCTTGTCTGAATTCAGCTCGGAGTCAACACTCTGACATTAGCACAGTACCGCATAAGTTCTATTTTGAAGTCAATCATCATGTGTTAACAGTGTTGTACCACTCCATGCATTCCTCTCATTCATGCTATTGTAGCCATTGAATGAGGGGTCTGGATATGTACCAACATAGTTTTCGTTTGCTCTAGTGTTGAACTTGTGGGTAAAGATCCTTTTTCAAGGTCCTTAAAGCCAAGGGCATCAGGTGTCTTTAATAGACGCATGAGTAGAAAGCTGAAGGAATCAGACCAGCGTGTGGATTTTTGGTCATACATGTGAACATCCGTAGTACCTTTAACTGTAAGCAGGGGTTTAAACCCTGGGTGGCAAGATATTCCGACAACAATTAGTTATCAAAGCCAGTGGCATTATGAGCAATTTGATTTAAGGTGTTTTCTTGTCCACTTTCTCAGTACAGGACAGCTCTGTACTCGGATACAGCCTTCACTTCCTCCAAACTCTACTTTGACTGGGTATCTTCTCTGTCACTTGCACACGAGCCACAAAGTCAACACAGCACAATGTTTAAAAAGTTTTTAATCTGACAGAAAAACTCCAAATGTCAAATACATTAGATTGTGAATAGAGTTTCCTCCGCCGGTGGCTGGGCTCTCCCTTAGAGATAGGGTGAGGAGCTCAGGCACATGGGAGGAACTTGGAATATAGCCGCTGCTCCTCCAGCTGAGGTGGCTCGGGCATCTGTTCCGAATGCCTCCTAGGCGCCTCCGTGGGGAGGTGTTACTGGCATGTCCCACCGGGAAAAGTACCCTTGCAATACCCAGGACACGCTAGAGGGACTATGTATCTCGGCTGGCCTGGGAATGCCTCTGGATCCTCCTGGAGGAGCTGGAAGAAGTGTCTGGGGAGAGGGAAGTCTGGGAGACCCTGCTTGGACTGCTGCCCCCGCGACCCGGCCCCGGATTAGCAGAAGAAGATGGATGAATGGAAATAAATGTCCTCACCTTAAATCTGCTGAAAATAAAGTCTTCTTTTCACATGTTGCTTTGAACTGAGGCCCAAATAAATCCTGGTGGTTCCAAATGCTTTGCAGAGCTTCAGTTCTTGTCAGTGTTAGAACATCTCCTTTACCACAGACACAGTGGAGCTTCCAGGACTTGTGTTTCCTTCTGTTTTCACTGAACTTGATGATGCACTTGATGAACATGACCTAAAGGACAAGTTGATGTTAGAATTGGATGTTTTCTTCACAAGAGACGATGGTCCAATCAGAGAGCAGCTTCAGCACAGGTTCAGCTGTGATTGGAGGAGCTTTTCTACAACAGTAAGAGTGCAGTAGGGCTGCAAGAAATCATCATTTTGCTCATCACTTCATCCAGACGTTCTTTTTTGATTCATCGATTCGTTGTTTACGTCGAGAAAGGCCCGAAATTTGACCCAATGAAGCTGAAATGAAGCTCCAGGACGTCATTTTGACCCAAAACATCAACATTGACACATTCTTTCATCATTTTGGTGTAATTACTGTTCAGGCCGAGCCATAAAAGCTCTTTTTTCAGCTCATGGCTCGTTATGGAGCAGTTAACGATTATTGGATGAGTCAATCAGTTCATGACTATTTCAACACTGGCTCAGTTGTGATTCATGGATTGACTTGTTGTGACCTCACAGCAGGCGACATACCGTGCCTTTAAGATGGAAACCTCATTCATGACTTTGTTCATTCACCTCATCATTTCTAGATGTTGTAATTAAATGAATGCTTCAGTTGTAAATAATGTCGTGCTCCTTTCCACTCTCGACAAACCGTTTGAAACCACGTCATTTAGGCCGATAAAACAAGTGTCCAAAACGTGTGACAAATAAAGCCATGAACAGCGTTAGAAGAAAGATCTGATCACAAACCTGTTTGAGATGGAAATGAAGGTGAGTCCTGTGTCCAAACGGCACCAAAACACCTCCTTTAAAACACAATCAAACAGAGGAAATCAACTCTAAAGATGCTGCTAAAGTGGAGCCAGTTCAAGAGAACTGTACAAACTGTAACACATTAGCCCCTTTAATTTATTAAAAGTTAAATTATACTACGTAAATCATCATGAAACTCCAGCTGAACATTTACAAAATACAAATACAATTATCTGTATGAATTCATAGATCAAACACTGACTTTATTTATGTTTTTAACCGTGAGAATCATCAAAGTAAAGTTTTTAACACAGTGAAGCTTTAAACTGTCCTGAGTTTATTCAATCACAGCTGTTTTTATTGATCCAAAATCAGCTGAAAGTGCTGCCCAGTGGTGGAGTGGTTAAGGCACAGCACACTGACCGTGGATAAAGCAGTTACAAGTCTACCCAGAGACATTTTGAGTTATTCAAAGCTTTCCAATGATGTCTCACTCATGTAGATCTGATAATATTTGAGTAAGTTGTGGTCATTTGAATGTATACAACTCTCAAAACCTTTCACTGAGAAAACGGCCTCTAAAGTTTCTCACCGGAGTGAGCCCAGAGTCACAGGGGGCGGGGCTCATTTGCATCTCATTGAGATAAGCCCTCCCCCCTGTCACACTGACACCACCTCCCACTACAGCTGTCACTCAAGACTCAAGAGGAGTGTTGTTATTGATGGTAACTGGACTTGAATCAGAATTAGAAGTTACTATATTAAAATGGAAATACTTTGATGCTATTCAGGGCCTTTTATAATCCAAGAATCAGAATCAGAATAGGGTTTATTGCCATTTGTCGATAAACAGAATTCACAGGTGCAACACAAACAGCAAAACATTGAACACTGAGCACTAAACGGCATGATATGTACATAATGAAATATAAAGGTATAAAGTTATGTAGTGCAATAGGAAGTGGTGATATTTACATCATAACAATGTATTAATTAATGAGATAATAGATATGATATGTACAATTACATCAGAGATCACAGCCATATCGTCTTCTGTGCTGTGACTCTCGGCGCTGGGCATGTGATGTCTTTTGCCTCGTCAGCACAGAAAGGTCTGATTTTTTCATGCAGATAGGTCTGCCTGTCAATGTTCAGTCCAGGTGGGACCAGGACATGGAGATTGTCAACCGGAGGCAGAACAGCTGAATTGTGTAGTAGATGAAATTCCACTGGTTCTGCTTCACAGTGACTTTTTGCACCACACCTGGTCTCTTGGCATCAAAGCTGTAAACAAATAACAGGACATTTAAGAAATGGCTAACTATTTCACATAAAACACTCATTAACTATTTATTCACAATGTGAGAGTTTCAATCTAAATACCTGAAGTGCTGATAACTCTTGATCTTTGGAAGCCGTCTGAAGAAGGGACTCAGATGCTTCTGCCAGTCCAAGTTCTTGACGAACACTTTGCCATCCGCCGTTCCAACAAGCTGTGGGATATTGAGGTGAGACTCAGGAGAGCTGTTTTCCACTACCTGATGACAAGGGCGACACTGTAAAACAAATGAGAACAGAAGAAACATATCTTAAGCAGAGAGCAGCACTGAAGTTTTGCCAGACTAATGTTTACACATTACAGTAGTCAAATAATATAAACTAACCTCAGCGATGTCTTCCAAAGTGTCAACCCTGGTCTTCATGTATGCTCGCTTTGAGGAAAGTGTATCTGTAGAAGACAGAGAGAGAGAGGGAAGGAATTAAATGAAGACAATGTGACATTTGATAATATATTCCTTTATTGTCCACACATGGAGAAATTTCATTGTTGCAACGCAGTAGATACAGAGGAAAAGGACAGAAAACTTATAGGAAGTTTAAAAAACACTCTTAATAGAAAAACTCTTATAAACAAAATCTCCTATAGACAGAACCTCTCATTTCTCAATAAGGAATGGAGGGGAAAATAAAGATAAAATAAAAACAGCTAGCGCAAGACAAAATAATACTAATAAAAATGGTAAAATAAACATTATTTACATCAGTTATATGCACATGAATGTGACATTATTGCGTGTGATAAAGACATTTATGTATATTCATACTGTATAATTGCTATTCTGCATTTGCACTTCATTGTACATTTAATAAAGTGAAGTGAAGTAAATGATGTGTAATAAATAGTACCTGCTGTGCAAAGTGGAAGCTGTAATGCAATGGACTTCTGCATAGTTTTTGATAAACTCCAGCTGTGAGCGCTTCTTCTGAAAAGTGAAACAAAAAAGTTTGAAACGAGCTAAAGCAGCTAACGCGAGCTACAGTAAAAAACAGTAAAAAAAACACGAAGCTACAGACATTACACCGTCCCAAAACAGCTAGTTTCAAGAGAGTACGTGATTCAAGCCCGTATTTATAATGTAGAGTGCACTGAAGCAGCATGTTAGTTTAGCATTGCTCTGTCTCGAGGCAAAAGTGACGATGCTAAAGCAACACAACACAACACAGCAAGCAATACTTTAGAGTAAAAGTACTTCAGTTCCGTTGCAATGTAGTCCAGGGAATCATCTCTGGAGAAAGTCTGGAGTATGAATAATGTCTCTGAGAGGAGAACACACAGTCCCTCCCGTGAATGCATGAGGAGCATGAGCAGAACACGGTGGACACGTAGCTGTAGCCATGTGGTTCGCAGCTGATTGGTGGAAAAAGATCAACAGTACACTGCTGAAAAAAGTGTAACGCCCCCCGCGCGGCACACGAAAACTACCCATTTTTAACAGCTTAATGTGTACTTTTAAGGTAATGAATACTGATATCTGAAGCACGGAGCGGCTCCTTTATAACTTCAACTTTCACATAATGCAAAAAAACAAGAATCACAAATTTGGGGAAAAAAACCTAAAACACTGTTTATCTCAGTTTCACCGAGGCCGACATGTTCCGGCATTTACGCTGCTCCGTCACATATGCCAGGCTCTAAGTGCAGCCGCGGCGTCGCCAGTTCAAATCCCGACTCAGACAAGTTACTGCATGTCCTCCCTTCTCTCAGCCCCATTTCACTCTGTCCTTTCCTGTCTAATAAAGACTACAGGAAACAAAGTGTTAAATAACAAACTGGAAAAACCTGCCACTGCACCTGTCACAGAGACAGGTGCGGTGCAGGTCACGTGACTGTTGGAAGTCAAAGTAAAGTTGTTCAGAGACGACGCTGACGCAGTGAGTATTTCTTATGATTAACACATGAAATAATGGAACAAAGATTGATCCTTTTTCATATATTTGTATTTGTAAAACAATAACTCTGATGTAAATGAGACGAGCTTTGGTCCTTGTTTACAGTGAGCTTAGTGTGAATGAACTCTACGTATGTCACATCTGTCCAACCAGGAAGTCACATTAGAACCTTCAACATGTCAAACTAAAGACATTTAGTCTGTTTGTGCTTTTGTCAAACGACTTCTGTGTTTGTGGAAAAGAATTTCCCCTGAGGAACAATAAAGTCTAAAGTCTAAAACTAGACGACATGTTTAGAAAAGTCTGACATATGAATCCAGTAAAACAGGTTTGAAGCCTCCTGTTGGGACCTGGTGTCGACTCTTTTAAACATGGTTTTGGTTCATACCAGCTCAAGTATTTGATCACAACTAGTTTAGGTTAAAAACAATACATTTAAGATAAGATATGCCTTTAATGCCCACACAATAATGGGGTTATTTCGGTGTTACAACGCAGGTAGATACAGAGCAAAAGGACAAATAACTTAAAGGGAGTTTTTTTTCAACTTTTTTTTTTTTTTTTAAACGCTCTTAATAGAAAAACTCTTACAAACAAAAACAAAGACTCTTATCAACAAAACTCCTGTAAACAGGTCCTCTCATATCTTAATAGGGAATGGAGGGCAAAAAAATAAAGGTGAAATAAAATAAAATAAAAGTAGCTGTGATGAGACAAATAATACTAATAATAATGGTAAAGTAAACACTCTTATTTACATCAGTTATATCCACCTGAATATGATGGTATTGCACATGGTTAAGTCAGTATTACACATGTTCAGGACGAACAGTGTTTGTTATAAAGTCTGACAGCAGCAGAAGGAAAGACCTGTGAAACTTTTCACACAGCGAGGGTGGATCAGTCACTGAAGCTGCTCTCCAGAGCTGACAGAGTGTCCTGCAGGGGACAGAGTGTCCTGCAGGGGGCGACACTCATGGTCCAGCATAGATGTGAGTTTAGCCAGGACCCTTCTGTCCCCCACCTCCTGCACCGAGTCCAGAGCACAGCCCAGGACGGAGCTGGACTTCTTGATGACTCTGTCCAGTCTCTTCCTCTCCCTCTCTGTGATGCTGCTGCTCCAGCAGGCCACACCTACAGGAGCTGATGCCACCACAGAGTCGTAGAAGGTCTTCAGGAGTGGCCCTGTCACTCCAAAAGACCTCAGTCTCCTCAGGAGGTAGAGCCGACTCTGGCTCTTCCTGTACAGTCTGTGTTATGAGTCCAGTCCAGTTTGTGGTTCAGATGAACACCCAGGTACTTGTATGAGTCACTCTCTCAATGTCCCGTCCCAGGATGTTCACTGGTGAGGGGGGCGTGGGGTGGCGTCTGCGGAAGTCCACCACCATCTCCTTGGTCTTTGATGAGGAGGTGGTTCCGCTGACACCAGTCCACAAAGTCCTGCTCCAGTCCTCTGTACTCCGCGTCATCGTCGTCCGTGATGAGTCCGATGATGGCAGAGTCATCAGAGAACTTCTGCAGGACACAGCTGTCCGTGTCATGTCTGAAGTCTGCAGTGTAAAGGGTGAAGAGAAAGGGCGCAAGGACAGTGCGCTGGGGCGCCCCCACACTGCAGGTCAGAGTGTCAGACCCCGCCCCCTTCACGCCTCCCACGTCAAGCCCCTTCCCCTCCACGCCTCCAAAAACACCACTCACAAACACGGGTCGGTCCGTGAGGTAGTCCAGGATCCACTCTGCAGGTCATACACACCAGCCGTCTCCAGCTTGTCCCTCAGGAGCTGATGGTGTTGAAGGCGCTGGAGAGATCGAAGAACAGGATCCTCACAGAGCTGCCAGGCTTCTCCAGGTGAGAGAGAGAGAGGTGCAGCAGGGAGATGACGGCGTCCTCCACTCCGATGCCAGGCCGATATGCAAACTGCAGCGGGTCCATGGCTGAGCTCACGGTGGAGCGGAGGTGGTCCAGGACCAGCCGCTCCAGTGTCTTCATCAGGTGGGACGTGAGAGCCACTGGCCTGAAGCTGTTGAGGTCTTTGGCGCGCGGTATCTTAGGCACAGGTACCAGACAGGAGGTCTTCAGACCTGTGGTACCACCCTCAGCTTCAGGCTCATGTTGAAGACATGCTCCATAACTCCACACAGTTCATCTGCGCAGGACTTAAGGAGCCTGGGGCTGATGCCGTCAGGTCCTGTTGCCTTCCTCACTTTAATCCTCTTCATCTCTCTCTTCACCTGTGCTGCTGAGACACAGTCCCTGGATGGCAGGGGGACCGTGTGCTGGGGGGATCGGTGAGTCCAGGTGAAGTGGGGAGCTGATGGGCCGGAGCAGAGGTGTGAAGAGGAAAGGGTGTAGGCCACTGTCCAGCTGTGGAAGAGGGAGCAAGCAGCTGTGCAGGGGGAGGGGTTGGTGATCAAATCTCAGGAAGTGAGAATTCAGTTAATTCACCCACTGTAGATCCCCTTCTGTCTGGACAGGGGTGACCTTGAAGCCTGAGAAGGTTTTCAGGCTCCTCCACACTCGCTGAATGTTCTTCTGCTGCAGCTGCTCCTCCATCCTCCTCTTGTAGCCGGCCTCAGCCTGCCTGATCTTCCTCCTCATCTCCCTTTGTACAGTCCTCAGCTCCTCCTTGTTCCCTGATCTGAAGGCTCTCTTCTTCTCCTTCAGCAGAGCCTTCAGTTCACGGTTAATCCATGGCTTGTTGTTTGGAAAACACTGCACCGTCCGGGAGGGAACGTTGTTCTCAAAACAGAAGTTGATGTAGTCCGTGATGCACTCTGTGATGGTGTTGATGTCCTCCCCATGTGGGTCATAAAGCTCAGTCCAGACAGTGGTGCTGAAGCAGTCCCTCAGAGCCTCCTCGCTCTCAGCAGACCACATCCTCACCTCACGGGACACCACAGGCTGCCTGCGCACGATGGGTTCATACACAGGCCTCAGATGTACAAGGTTGTCCGAGCTGCCCAGGGGAGGGAAGGGGGAGGTGGAATTAGCCTCCTTGGTGTTGGAAAAGAACAAGTCCAATGTTCTATTGTCTCTGGTGGGGCAGGTAACATACTGGGTGTATGTGGGTGTACACTATGTGTATGTGTACACCACTTCTCATAAACAAACACCGCCAGGCCTCCCCCTCTTTTCTTTCCACTCTCCCTCGTCCGGTCTGCGCGCAGGAGGTGAAAATGGTCCAAAGCTGGGGTTAACCAGGTCTCTGTGAGCAAAATGATGCTAGAGTCTCTGTATTCCCGTTCGTACCTTGTGAGACTCGCCAGCTCCGCTGTCTTATAGTGGAGCGACCTCACGTTTCCCATGACGATCTTTGGGAGTGCAGGTCTGAAACGGCGCTTCTTTTCCCGGAGCTTGGCACCAGCTCGCCGGCTCTTCCGTGTCTTTCTTAATATCTCCCACGTATGGAGTGTTTTCCTCCGGGAGAGACCGCACCAGCTCCGGCGCCACCTCGCAGGTAAATCAGCTGTTCCTTTGCGTACACCCGCCGGGGGAGGGGCGCGAGTCCAGCGCACATCGCGGCACAAAAATAAAACACAATAATCCTGGCGAATAAAGTTTGAATCAACGTGTGTCAAGCGCGTGTCGGTGTGTACACATCCAGCAAGTGGATGTATGTAAAAATATGCTAAAAAAAATACAATAAATAGGGCATAAAAAGTTTGGAAAAGTTTGGAAAAGGAAGAGCGCGTTGTAACCCAGCAGCCAGCCTCACCGGCGCCGGAATTAGTATTGTCTTTCATATCTCCTTTAAATTAAACAAATGCTGTGAAATCCAGTGTTAAATGTGTTTAAAGCAGCTCTGATGTCACTCACACGTCTCTGAGGCTTTCACTTTGACTCAAACACCTGGATTTGTCATATTTTGTGATATTCTGAGGTTAATCCCAGTTTCTCCAGTGAAATCACATTATGTTCCACTGAAACTTTTGCTCCGTTCAGGAATTTAGAATGTTTGTTTACAGACTTTAAAGGTCTTTATATAGTCCCGCTTTAATCACAGTCTAATCATTTATAATACACTATTAAGGAGGAAGAATATTTGTACAAAGTGACAGGCAGTTGAGTGTAATGTGGTCATGTGACCAGCAGAGGGAGACACAGTAAGTCCACATCTGGAGAACAGAGCTTCTAAACAGGAGACATCTCTGTATGTTCTGTTCAAATGGACTCTTCTTCTGATTCCAGCTCCTACAACATGGACCCACCTGGACCTGGCCCCGGGTCTAAACCCAGACCTGGACCTGGACCTGGACCCGGACCTGGACCTGGACCTGGACCTGGACCCAGACCTGGACCTGCTCCCAGCTCTCTGTCTCTGAAAAGTGACCGCTCTAAGGGTCTTCCTCCATTATTTAAAGAAGCTCCTCCTGAAGACCAGAGGTGAGACATTTGAACAGTTCTTTTCACTCTGATAAACAGAGACAAAGTGAGTGGGGCTGTTACTGTACGACTGCCTCCTCAATCAAACACGTTCTTCAAGTTGATCTTCTTTCCTGCTTTGTCATGTTCATGTGCTCCAGAGGGTCAGACTTAGACATAAAGAAAAGTCTGGACACGCCTTTTCATTCAATGTTTATGTTTACTACATTGACATAGTAGATAAACTGTAGGCATCAAATATATGAAGCAAGATGTATGGAATCATGAAGCATGGAAATCAAGATAAATAACATTTGTGACCATCTTACCACTTGTTCCCTTTCGGGGTCACGGGTGACTGGAGCCTATCCCAGTGACTTCGGGCCTTAGGCGGGGTACACCCTGGACAGTGGCCAACTCGTTGCAGGGTCAACACAGAGACATAGACATGACAGACAAACATTCACCCTCACATTCATTCACTAAGGCCAATTTAGAGTTACCAGTTAAGCCTAACACATCCATGTCTTTGGACGGTGGGAGGAGCCGGAGAACCCGGAGAGAACCCACGGTAACACGGGGAGAACATGCAGACTCCACCCAGAGAGATCATGTGATGTTGGTCTCAGCTATGCAATGATGTCTCAGTCATGCACATCTGATAATATTTGAATAAATTGTGGTCATTTGAATGTAAACCCCTCTGAGAGTTTTTTACAGAGAAAACGGCCTCTAAAGATTGAGCCCAGAGTCACAGGGGGGCTCATTTGCATCTCATTAAGATAAGCCCTCCCCTCCTCACACTGTCACACTGTTTTTGGTGCATTCAGAAATACCTTAGATTTAAAGGTGCCATTACATGCTTTTTTTCACGTTTCATAGTCTATCCTAAGTGTATAATTCATAATAATAAGTGTTGTGCAACACCCTTAACATAATAGTTTATAAATATCACCCAGACCTTGGACCCCCTCACCCACCCGGAAATGCAGACGGCTTGGTTTGATATTTGCCCCACCCTTGTGAAGAGCGATCTGGCTCCCCCGCCCAACCCGTGACGTAGTCTCAGAGCGCGTGTGTGCCCCGCCCACCCGTGACGTAGGCCCCACAGCTGTGTGCTGTAAGCTCCGCGGAGCAGCGCGGAGTGAGTGAGAGAATCTACTTTGAGACTGAATAAAAACGTGTTTATTCTACAGCGTGCGCAGAACAGATATAATTTTATATATATATATATATATATATATATATATATATGTATATATATGGACATAAGTCTTATGTCCATTGCGCTCTTATTTCCTGGTTTTTCGGTATCGGATAGAACTTCTCTCCGTTTATTTTCCCGGTTGCTGCATCAACTGCCACATAAACCTTCACCATTGTGATAATAGTAAAGAGTGCGATATCATTAATGACGTTTTGGGCCTCTTTGAACCGTGTTTCGTAGTAAATCGAAGCAGAAAAACTCCGGAATGGGCTTGTAGGGAGACACAGCCTGCAGCAGCGCAGCGCGGAGCCGGGGAGGAAGGGGGCGGGAGGCGACAGGCGAGGGGGTGAGGGGGGATGACGCGTGCTTGCCCTTATGACGCGGTCTTGCCCCACCGCCCGTCAGTTTGGAGATTGGAGGAAAGGAGATAGTCTGTTATAGAAACACTGCGGGAATCAATCAAAAAAACACTCTGGACAAATATGAAGCACAAATAGCAATGTAAGAAGGTTAAAAGCTCTGAAAAGAAAAAAAATTATGGCACCTTTAAGAAATGTTTATCACACTAAACACTAACTGTAACAATCTACACAAACACAGAGTTAAATTAAACTGTATTTTCACATTAACAAATCACATCTTGTTTTGCCAAAACTTAAAACCAGTTCATTAAGAGCATCTTGAACCATTAAATATTCGCCATTTTCAATAAAACTCTGCATTGTCCGTTTAATATTAGAGGCCTTATTTATTAATGATTTCCTATTAGTCTGCAGACTATCAAGTTTACCAGAGAGCCCTTTGGCGGTCAGTTTAACTGCTGAAGCAGCGTTTTAGCTTCGCTTAGCTCTGCTCTGCTCCGGTGCCCGAGGCAAAAGTGACGAGAATCACGAAAACTAACACCAAACCACCATAAAACACAGCGTTAAAGCAATCCTTTAGAGTAAAAGTACCTCAGTTCCGTTGCAATGCAATGCAGGGGTCCAGTGCTGCAGATCTCACAGTGCTGAACAGTGCAGGGTTTTAGCTTAGCTTAGCTCCGCCCGGCTCCGGTCGGAACAACAAGCCGAACTCAGCGGGTAGCGCAGGAACAAACGCCACGAGGACCGGGGGCACTTTCGTCTTAGGCATTTGGTGGATGTAGTAGTGTAGAATCATAAGCTCTGGAGAAAGTCTGGAGAAATGAATGAAATGTCTCCGAGGAACACGTAGCTGCTGCTGAATAAGTAGCTGAATAAGTAGCCATGTGCTTCCAGCTGAAAAATAACAACATTGCGCTGCTGGAAATATGTAACGCGCCGAGCGGAGAGGTGGACCCATTTTTAACAGCTTAATGTATACTTTTAAGACAACCAATAGTGTTATCTGAAGCACGGAGGGGGAGGGGCTCCTTCATAACTTCAACTTCCCACATTTGAAAAAAAACAGCTAAATTGGTCTTTTTCTCCGTTTGGTCGGGGCCGATGGTTTTAAGGGTGGCGAGTCACATTTACATCTGCCTTTTTCCCCACATTTTGCTCTCAACCCTGTTTTTTTGTAAATACATTTTATAAAGTTTTGGCACACATAATGTCTTTGCTTTAATTCACTTTTTGTCCTTTTCTTTCTTGCCTGGATGAAGTGTATTAGAGCCTCTTGTAGATGAAGAGAAGAAAAAAGGATGAAATATTTTCTAGTTCAAACACACTAATCTTCCATTAAAAAAGTTGAATTTTGTGAGATTTTAATAGTCCAAATATTCCAGAAAATGTCTAATTTGTACTAAGTGGACTGGAGTAAGGTAAGGTAACTTTATTGGTACCCGAGGGTAGATTTGGTTGCAGGTTATAAAGAGTGGGCTGCTCACACACACATGGACAGTGACATAACAGAGACGACTAGTGCTCCAGACACAGAGACATGGATAACAAGTATACAAACAGTTATAAGTGTAAAAATACAGCAGATGAAATACAGAGTAAAAGCCATCATAGATACAAAACACTAGTCCAGAATAAATAAATAAATAGATTAAGAAGGCTGTACAGTCCATAAGTTAATAAAATAGTACGTAGTCTGACCATTTGTAGACTATAGTCTGGCTAAAGTTGGAAGTTGGTTTGTTTTGGATGTTTGACTTACAGGAGGAATAATGACTTTTGTGACTTTTGTCTTGGATAAACTATAAGAATGTAGTTTGTGACATTTGGCCGATCTGAGCTCGTCTTTGGACTTTGAGAAGTTTGACGGTCGACGCTGCTGTGGATCATTTACACTTTGACCTGAACTGGGACGGACCAAGTTGAAAGTGGCTCATGAAGATGGGCCATTTCCAGCTGTTGTGTTGTTTGACTGTAAATGCACTGCACAGTATTGAGAAAAGAAGAGCCAGAAGTAAGACTCTCATTTGTGACTCAGTGGAACAGGAGCCTCGTGCTCTCATGAAACTATTGTACAAATGTGTGAGTTTGACTATTTTTACCTGTGGAACTTTGGCTTGTTTATGATGTCATAAACCCACAAGATTAATGAGTCACTAATAAGTTTCTACTCATAATAATAAGGTCAAGTAAAGCGTACGTTCTTCTCCTCAGACGTTCCAGAGCTCTAGTATAAGTCGTGTCAGTAGTTTTGTCCTGGAATCCTCCTGAACATCAGAGACATCTCTGTATGTTCTGTTCAAATGGACTCTTCTTCTGATTCCAGCTCCTACAACATGGACCCACCTGGACCTGGCCCCGGGTCTAAACCCAGACCTGGACCCAGAGCTGGACCTGGACCTGGACCTGGACCCAGACCTGGACCTGGACCTGGACCTGGACCTGCTCCCAGCTCTCTGTCTCTGAAAAGTGACCGCTCCAATGAACATCCTCCGACCTTTACAGAAGTTCCTCCTGAAGACCAGAGGTAAGACCTGCTTCATCCAGAGCTCTGGACATGTTCTCAGGACAGCGCCACCTGCTGCTCATCCTTCATCAGTGCAAACAGTGATCCTGTGTTTGAATGGAGCTGCTCTCAGTGTGAGACAGATGAGTTCAGGTGGGACAGGATCACAGGGTCTTCTACAGATTGTACAGAGTCTCAGAGAATCATCTGTTCTGAACCAGGACTGAACACATGAGAGTCAAACAACTGGACCACTGTAGATGATGGATTTGGATTTATGATTCACATTGTTTTTCAGCTGCATTTGACCAAAGAACCCACACACTGTAAGAAAAAGTAGTGTTTCTATACGGTAAAGAGCAGAATGTAGAATGCTGTAAATCTGCAGTAAACTTACAGTGATGAGAGAACTGCTTCTTACTGATGCATGTGGACAGTATCTTACATTAAGAGTTGTATTTTTACACCCGCTACTGTTGCATTTATACTGGGAAAGGCTATTGTGCTTTTCAAAATAAAACACCCTCATGCACAGTAGCTTAGAAACTGATTATTTGATTAAACATTAACATTTTAAAATACACTCATTAAAAGACAAGATAGACAGTTAATATAATCCTCTGACGACTCATCTTCAGCTCACATATGTATTACTTCTCTTCTAAAACTCTGTTACTATAGTTACAGAAAAGCTGTAAATTCATAATGAATTAATTATCTCCAATTCACCTTTTGTCCAACACTTAAAAGCCCCTGAACACATGAAACAAGGAGCACAATCATTCCTCAAACTCTTCTATTGGAATACTGTAGTTCTTTTCAAACAGTTCCCTCTCAAGTGAACTCCAGGGTTCTTCTGCCTCTGCACGTGATTTAACATGAAGCAGTCTGAGAACACACAAGTTATAAGTCACTCTCTGTCCTAAATGTTTGTGCTTGTTTTCTGTGTGAAACACTTTGAGTTGTCTGTGTGCATGAAAGGTGCTCTACAAATAAACTTGACTTGACTCAGAATGCTGGTGAAAAAGCCCAGGGCCAGTAGTGCCAGGCTCCTGTTCTGTCAGGCTCTTGTCAACACTTTTCACACTCTCATGACAAACCTGATGTATAAATTCATGTGTGGCCTAAATGACTCTATGAACTCTCTGGTGGCGATGCTGGTGAGTCCCAGGTTTAGTGCTGTTCAGTATCACTGCTCTTTATCAAACACTGAGCTGTCTTTTAGGACCCTTTTATTCTTGTCTCCTGTCTTATTGTGTTCTTTTATGGACCATGAGTCTGAAACAAAGAAATAATGATGATTTTATGGTTTGACAGGGAGCCAGTCCCAAAGGAGCAGCTGGACGCCATCTTCAGAGTGAGTAGCCCACGGCCGCAGCATGTGTGGGGTTCTCTGGGGCGCTCCTCAGGTTCTCTCTGTGACTCAAACTATTCTCTTATTGTTCTGTTCCAGCGTCTAGAGGAGGACGTCCTGACTTTTGTCAAAGAGCAGCTGCAGAGGCTCCACAGGCTCCTGGCCTCAGATTACCCAGAATGCTCTGAGAGTGAGGGGGAGGAGCTGAGCAGCAGAGAGGCGGTTCTGAACATCACCCTGGACTTCCTGAGGAGGATGGACCAGGAGCAGCTGGCCCAGCGCCTGCAGGACAGTAAGAACTCTGTTACTGTCCATCTGAGGAACAGCTCCAGGCTCTGATCTGTTTAACTTTACAATTAAAAGTAGATCATTTGACATTTTAGTGAAGACGTTTTCACAAATCAGAAGGAGCTTGAGTTGACAGTTGTTTGTGTCTTTATTCAGGAAACACTGTTGGAGTTTGTGGAGATAAACTGAAGTCTCATCTGCAGCAGAAGTTCAGCTGTGTGTTTGAGGGTGTGGCCAAAGCAGGAGACTCCGCCCCCCTGACCCAGATCTACACAGAGCTCTACATCACAGAGGGCGGAGCCTCAGAGGTCAACCAGGAACACGAGGTCAGACACATGGAGAGTGCGTCCAGGAGAGCGGCCGCTCCAGAGACCACCATCACATGTGAAGACATCTTTAAACAGCCTGACCACAACTGCCCGATTCAAACAGAACAGAAGAACAGAATAAAGACACCACTTTTAATATTCAAAAATATTTTTGCTGGACTTTGGCCAGTAAGAGAAGACCAGACCAAGCAACTAACGAGAAAAGAGACAAAAGCACCAATCAGAGCGGTGCTGACCAAGGGCGTGGCCGGCGTGGGGAAAACAGTGCTGACTCAGAAGTTCAGTCTGGACTGGGCTGAAGGCAGGGCCCATCAGGAGCTCCAGCTGCTGTTCCCGTTCACTTTCAGAGAGCTCAATGTGTTCAGAGACACACAGTTCAGCCTGGTGGAGCTGCTGCACCACTTCTTCAGTCCATCCAAAGATCTCTGCAGCTTCCAACAGCTCCAGGTGCTCTTCATCTTTGACGGTCTGGACGAGTGCAGACTTCCTCTGGACTTCAGCCGAACCCGGGTCCTGAGCGACCCCACAGAGTCCGTCTCAGTGGACGTGCTGCTGGTAAACCTTATCAGGGGGAGCCTGCTTCCCTCCGCTCGCCTCTGGATAACCACGCGCCCCGCGGCGGCCAATCAGATCCCTGCTGAGTGCATCTCCATGGTGACAGAGGTGCGAGGGTTCACCGACCCGCAGAAGGAAGAGTACTTCAAGAAGAGGTTCAGAGACGAGGCCACAGCCGTCATCTCCCACATCAAGAGCATCCGCAGCCTCCACATCATGTGCCACATCCCGGTCTTCTGCTGGATCCTCTCCACAGTTATACAGAAGTTTCTGGAACAAACAGAGAGACCAGAGCTGCCCCGGACTCTCACACAGATGTACGTCCACTTCCTGGTGGTGCAGGCCAAAGTCCAGAACATCAAGTATCACCAGGGATCAGGGGCAGACCTTCACTGGACTCCAGAGACCAGGGAGATGGTGCGGTCTCTGGGAAAACTGGCCTTTGAGCAGCTGCAGAAAGGAAACCTGATCTTCTATGAGTGTGACCTGAGCGAGTGTGGGCTTAACGCTGCAGCGGCCTCAGTGTACTCCGGAGTGTTCACACAGGTCTTTAGAGAGGAGCCAGGCCTGTACCAGGACAAGGTCTACTGCTTCATCCATCTGAGTGTGCAGGAGTTTCTGGCTGCTCTTCACGTCCATCAGACCTTCTTCAGCTCTGGAGAGAACCTGCTGTCACCACCACACTCCTCTGAGAGTCCTGAGTCTGAGGCAGACTTCTACTGCTCTGCTGTGGACCAGGCCATACAGAGTCCAAACGGACACCTGGACCTGTTCCTGCGCTTCCTTCTGGGGCTGTCTCTGTCGACCAATCAGAGCCTGCTGCAGGGTCTGCTAACACAGACAGGAAGTAGCTCAGGGACCAATCAGGAGACAGTAAAGTACATCAAAGAGAAGCTGAATGAAAAGGGTCTGTCTGCAGAGAGAAGTCTGAACCTGCTCCACTGTCTGAACGAGCTGAACGACCTCAGTCTGATGGAGGAGATACAGGACTACATGAGAGGAGAACGTCTCTCCAGGATAAGTTCTCCTGCTCAGTGGTCAGCTTTGTCCTTCCTTTTACTATCCTCAGACTCAGACCTGGAGGAGTTTGACCTGAGGAAATACCGGGCCTCAGAGACAGCTCTCCTGGGTCTGCTGCCGGTGATCAAAGCCTCCACCAAAGTCCTGTGAGTCCAGACTGTATTTAAAGTGCATATGACAGGTCAGATTATACTTTTCACATAAACATAGTGAACATGATTATATTTAAGTTTTGACTCAACATTTAGTCTGTTTTTCTCCAATTTGACCATTTTGATGTTTATAATGTTACTTCCTGGTTGGACATGAGCAGCAGATGTGACGTATGTAGAGATGATTCCACAACTGTTGCCTGGCAACCATAATGTTAACAAGGGCCAAAATCCATTAAATTGATTATGATTATGGTTATGATTTGACAAATAATAATTCCTGATAACACCTTCAGTTTGTTAAATGATTGTTTAAACTGTCAGAATAAGTGTCAGTGCATCTGAAGGTCCACACTTTTTCCTACAGAGGGCGCTATTTAAGGATCACGCCATTTAAGTGAAAGGTTAAACAATTTTAAAAGCAATGTCCAGCGCTGGTCACTAGAGCGGTCAATATAGACCAGAATGCATTGCGAGTGTGTGAAAAACCACAGCGACAGGTCTTTACCTGGACACAACACGACTGAATGAAGCAAAAGAGCTGTTTAAACAAAGCACTGTCCAGCCCAGATTATGAAGAAACCACTGTTAAATAAAGCCTTAGCTGTAAAGTCACCAACGTTAGCCGCTTAGCTTAGCTTGAGCTGGAAAAAGAGCTCCATCACAGGCAAAAAGATGAATAATTAGTTTGTTTTTGTTTAATGTGAGATCCATGACTTGTTTTGTGATTATTTGTCCATAACTATGTGTGAGTCAGACGCATTTGACCAATATTTATGACACAAATACTGTCTGAAGCAGTTCAATCAGTGAAAAAGGTTAAATCCCCTGGATGTGACGTCTCACAGTGGAATTTTATCTGCACTTTTGGATCCGAGTTGAAAAGAGACTTTTGGAGCTTTTTCACATTAGTTTTAAGAGAGAAGAAATGTGAACAAGTCTGAAGCAGAGAACAATCTGTCTTATTCCCAAACCAGGCAAAGATCTCTTTATGTTGGAAACTGGAGACAAAAACATTGTGAAATATTGATGACAAAATTCTATCTCAAATACTTGAATGAAAACAGTTTAAATGAAATAATAAATGAAACACAAACTGGATTCATGGCCAAAAGGCTCAAATATGAGACTGATTTTGATTGAATCCATCACTCTGAATATATTGACAAAGACTCATTCTTTTTCTGGACTTTTACAAAGCATTTGATTATGTTGAGCATGACTTTATTTGTAAAACTATTTTAGTTTTGGCTCCAGATTTGTCTGAACAGTTAAAATGCTGCACAAAAACATAAACAGTTGTATCATGTTCTATCCAAACACTACATCGAGATTCTCTGTATCACGTTCAGAACGCCAAGGAAGTCCTCCAGCTCCATTTCTATTTCTGTTGTCTAGGAAACGCTCCAGACTCATGTCTCCTGCTCTCTCTCTATATGTTAAATATATATATTTATATGTTAAAGACTCAACATATGATTAATTTAACTACAGGGACCAACTGAGTCAGAATTAGAGAAACATGAAATTCATCTGCACTTTAAACTCTTGTGTCATGGTTCTAGTCTCTAATGTCCCTCTCTGTCCTCAGTCTGCCCCTCTGTGGACTGTCCCCTCACAGCTGTGGTCCTCTGGCCTCAGTCCTCAGCTCCTCCAGTCTCACACTCCTGGATCTGTCTCACAACGACCTCCAGGACTCAGGAGTGGAGCTGCTGTGTTCTGGACTGAAGAGCGCCACCTACAGACTGGAGACTCTCAGGTGATTTGCGCAACATCGCCAAAATCAGAAGAATCCTGCCTAAAAGTGATGCCGAAAAACTTATCCATGCATTTGTAACGACTAGATTAGACTACTGTAACTCCCTGCTTGCAGCGTGTCCTAAAAGCTCCATAAAAAGCTTTCAACTGGTTCAAAATGCAGCAGCAAGATTACTAACAGGAACAAAAAGAAGAGAGCACATTACGCCAGTGCTGAAGTCTCTTCACTGGCTCCCCGTCGAGTCTAGAATCAAATTCAAAATTCTACTCTTGACCTACAAAGCCATAAATGACATGGCCCCATCCTACCTCAAAGATGCTATAGAACCATATCATCCAAACAGAGCTCTTCGCTCTCAGAATGCTGGCCTTCTGGTGGTGCCAAGAGTCTCTAAAAGTACTGTAGGAGGTAGAGCGTTTAGCTACCAAGCTCCTGTGTTATGGAATCAGCTCCCGACCCATGTTAAATATGCTGACACAGTCTCTTCATTTAAGTCCAGGCTTAAAACGTTCCTCTTCGAAATCGCTTATGGTCAGAGTAGTTAGGAACATAAAGATAAACCCACAGCTTCAGCTACGCTGCCCTAGGAGTAACTATGCTGGGGGAAGTATGACAGCTTGAGCACTATCCTCTTCTTCTTCTGACTACTTATGCTATCAAACAATATTTATTTTTTGATTCCACTTGCAAACTGTTCACCGCCTTCTTTTCTTTCTCTCACTTCTGAGGACCTGTGGACCCAGATGCCCCTCCCCTGGTGAAGTGGTCCCTGCCCTGTGTGGACGGTCCCTCATCTGCCTGAAGAGTGGCTCCAGTTCGCCTCAGTCGGTCCCTCATCTGCCTGAAGAGTGGGTCCAGCTCGCCTCCGACGGTCCCTCGTCTGCCTGAAGAGTGGGTCCAGCTCGCCTCCGACGGTCCCTCTTCTGCCTGAAGAGTGGGTCCAGCTCGACTCAGACGGTCCCTCTTCTGCCTGAAGAGTGGGTCCAGCTCGACTCAGACGGTCCCTCTTCTGCCTGAAGAGTGGGTCCAGCTCGCCTCCGACGGTCCCTCTTCTGCCTGAAGAGTGGGTCCAGCTCGACTCAGACGGTCCCTCTTCTGCCTGAAGAGTGGGTCCAGCTCGACTCAGACGGTCCCTCTTCTGCCTGAAGAGTGGGTCCAGCTCGACTCAGACGGTCCCTCATCTGCCTGAAGAGTGGGTCCAGCTCCAGTCTCCTTGTGTCCGTCTGTCCGTCTGTGAGAGTTGGATCTCTCCTTCACTGGAACTCCTCCAGGTTTCTACGCTTTTTTCCCAAAGAGGTTTTTTTTGTAGTTTTTCCTGGCCGAGAAGGAGAGTCTAAGGACAGAGGACCCTGGGACATCGTCCCTCGCCACCACAGACATTGTCTGACTTCATCGCCACCACAGACATTGTCTGACTTCATCGCCACCACAGACATTATTGATTAATTTCTCCCTGTGGCCCTCAGAGGCAACTGTTGTTGTGATTTTGGGCCTTACAAAAATAAATTGATTTGATTTGATTTGATTTGAGACGCTCCCATGATGCACTCTGTCCCTTGTGTCCACATGAGTGTAACGCTGCCCCTTGTGTCCACATGAGTGTAACGCTGCCCCTTGTGGCCACATGAGTGTAACGCTGTCCCTTGTGTCCACATGAGTGTAACGCTGTCCCTTGTGTCCACATGAGTGTAACGCTGTCCCTTGTGTCCACATGAGTGTAACGCTGTCCCTTGTGTCCACATGAGTGTAACATTGCCCCTTGTGTCCACATGATGTAACGCTGTCCCTTGTGTCCACATGAGTGTAACGTTGCCCCTTGTGTCCACTTGAGTGTAACGCTGTCCCTTGTGTCCACATGAGTGTAACGCTGCCCCTTGTGTCCACATGAGTGTAACACTGCCCCTTGTGTCCACATGAGTGTAACGCTGTCCCTTGTGTCCACATGAGTGTAACGCTGTCCCTTGTGTCCACATGAGTGTAACGCTGTCCCTTGTGTCCACATGAGTGTAACGCTGTCCCTTGTGTCCACATGAGTGTAACGTTGCCCCTTGTGTCCACTTGAGTGTAACGCTGTCCCTTGTGTCCACATGAGTGTAACGCTGCCCCTTGTGTCCACATGAGTGTAATGCTGTCCCTTGTGTCCACATGAGTGTAACACTGTCCCTTGTGTCCACATGAGTGTAACGCTGTCCCTTGTGTCCACATGAGTGTAACGCTGTCCCTTGTGTCCACATGAGTGTAACACTGCCCCTTGTGTCCACATGAGTGTAATGCTGCCCCTTGTGTCCACATGAGTGTTACGCTGTCCCTTGTGTCCACATGAGTGTAATGCTGTCCCTTGTGTCCACATGAGTGTAACTCTGTCCCTTGTGTCCACATGAGTGTAATGCTGCCCCTTGTGTCCACATGAGTGTAACACTGTCCCTTGTGTCCACATGAGTGTAATGCTGTGTGTCTTTAGGTTGTCTGGATGTCTTGTCTCAGAAAGGGGCGGGGCTTCTCTGGCCTCAGCTCTAAGCTCCTCCCACTCCCATCTGACAGAGTTAGACCTGAGCTACAACCATCCAGGACCCTCAGCAGAGCTCCTGACCGCTCTACGGGACGACCCCCACTGCCCCCTGGACTCTCTCAGGTCTGGGTCCTGGTTCAGTCTCTGGTCCATGGTTGGTCCAGGTCTGGGTCTGTGGTCTGGTCTAAACTGGACTTGTGTGTTTCAGGTTGGATCCTGCTGGAGAACAGTGGATGGTCCCAGGTCTGAGGAAGTGTGAGTCCCTGTATTTCATTCAGGCCACGACAGGGCCACGTCAGGGCCACGTTTGAGTCACATCAAAGTCACGACAGGGCCACGACAGGAACATGTCAGGGCCACGGCAGCGCCACGACAGAGCCACGACAGGGCCACGACAGGGCCACGACAGGGCAACGTCAGAGCCACGTCAGGGCCACTTCTGAGCCACGACAGGGCCACTTCTGAGCCACGACAGGGCCACGACAGGGCCACTTCTGAGCCACGACAGGGCCACTTCTGAGCCACGACAGGGCCACTTCTGAGCCACGACAAGGCCACGTTAGATCCACGACAGGGCCACGACAGGGCCACTTCAGAGCCACAACAGGGCCACGACAGGGCCACTTCAGAGCCACAACAGGGCAACGACAGGGCCACGATAGGGCCACGTCTGAGCCACAACAGGGCCAGTTCTGAACCAAGACAGGGCCAAGACAGGGCCACGACAGGGTCATGTTAGAGCCACGACAGGGCCACAACAGGGTCACAGTAGAGCCACGTCAGGGCCATGACAGGGCCGCGACAGGGCCACATTAAAGCCAAGACAGGGCCACTTCTGAGCCACGACAGGGCCACGAGAGGGCCACGTCAGACCAACGACAGGGCCACGTCAGGGCCACGACAGGGCCACATTAGAGCCACGTCAGGGCCATGACAGGGCCACATTAGAGCCAAGACAGGGCCACGACAGGGCCAAGACAGGGCCACTTCTGAGCCACGACAGGGCCATTACAGGGCCACGACAGGAACACGTCAGGGCCACGTCAGGGCCACGACGGGGCAACAACAGGGCCATGACAGGGCCACGACAAGGCCACGACAGGGCCACGACAGGGCAACGTCTGAGCAAATTCAGGGCCACGACAGGGCCACGATAGAGTCACGTCAGGGCCACGACAGGGCCATGACAGGGCCACGTCAGGGCCACGACAGAGTCACGTCAGGGACACGACAGGGCCACGTCAGGACCACGTCAGGGCCACGAAAGGGCCACGACAGGGCCATGTCAGGGCCACGACAGGGCCACGTCAGGGCCACGTCAGGGCCACGACAGGGCCACGACATGGCCACGTCAAGGCCACGACAGGGACACAACAGGGCAACGACAGGGCCCCGTCAGAGCCACGTCAGGGCCAAGACAGATCAAAGTCAAGACAGGGCCAAGACAGGGCCAGAGCCACGTCAGGGCCACGACAGGGCCACGACAGGGCAACGTCAGAGCCACGTCAGGGCCACTTCTGAGCCACGACAGGGCCACTTCTGAGCCACGACAGGGCCACGACAGGGCCACTTCTGAGCCACGACAGGGCCACTTCTGAGCCACGACAGGGCCACTTCTGAGCCACGACAAGGCCACGTTAGATCCACGACAGGGCCACGACAGGGCCACTTCAGAGCCACAACAGGGCCACGACAGGGCCACTTCAGAGCCACAACAGGGCAACGACAGGGCCACGATAGGGCCACGTCTGAGCCACAACAGGGCCAGTTCTGAACCAAGACAGGGCCAAGACAGGGCCACGACAGGGTCATGTTAGAGCCACGACAGGGCCACAACAGGGTCACAGTAGAGCCACGTCAGGGCCATGACAGGGCCGCGACAGGGCCACATTAAAGCCAAGACAGGGCCACTTCTGAGCCACGACAGGGCCACGAGAGGGCCACGTCAGACCAACGACAGGGCCACGTCAGGGCCACGACAGGGCCACATTAGAGCCACGTCAGGGCCATGACAGGGCCACATTAGAGCCAAGACAGGGCCACGACAGGGCCAAGACAGGGCCACTTCTGAGCCACGACAGGGCCATTACAGGGCCACGACAGGAACACGTCAGGGCCACGTCAGGGCCACGACGGGGCAACAACAGGGCCATGACAGGGCCACGACAAGGCCACGACAGGGCCACGACAGGGCAACGTCTGAGCAAATTCAGGGCCACGACAGGGCCACGATAGAGTCACGTCAGGGCCACGACAGGGCCATGACAGGGCCACGTCAGGGCCACGACAGAGTCACGTCAGGGACACGACAGGGCCACGTCAGGACCACGTCAGGGCCACGAAAGGGCCACGACAGGGCCATGTCAGGGCCACGACAGGGCCACGTCAGGGCCACGTCAGGGCCACGACAGGGCCACGACATGGCCACGTCAAGGCCACGACAGGGACACAACAGGGCAACGACAGGGCCCCGTCAGAGCCACGTCAGGGCCAAGACAGATCAAAGTCAAGACAGGGCCAAGACAGGGCCAGAGCCACGTCAGGGCCACGACAGAGCCACGACAGAGCCACGTCAGGGCCACGACAGAGCCACGTCAGGGCCACGACAGGGCCACGTCAGGGCCACTTCTGAGCCACGCCAGGGCCACTTCTGAGCCACGACAGGGCTACGACAGGGCCACGACAGGGCTACAACAGGGCCACTTCTGAGCCACGCCAGGGCCACTTCTGAGCCATTTCTGAGCCACGACAGGGCCACGTTAGGACCACGACAGGGCCACGACAGAGCCATAACAGGGCCACGTTAGGGCCACGACAGGGCCACGACAGAGCCACGACAGGGCCACTTCAGAGCCACGACAGGGCCACGTCAGAGCTGTGACAGGGCCAGGACAGATTCACGACAGGGCCACGTCTAAGCCACTTGAGACGTGGCCCTCATGTGTCTCACGTCAGGGCCACGTCAGGGTCACGACAGGGCCACGTCAGAGCCACGACAGGGCCACGTCAGGGCCACGACGGGGCCACTTCTGAGCCACGTCAGGGCCACGACAGGGCTACGTCAGGGCCACGTCAGGGCCACTTCAGGGCCACAACAGGGCCACGTTAGAGCCACGACAGGGCCACATTAGAGCCACGTCAGGGCCATAACAGGGCCACGACAGGGCCACATTAGAGCCAAAACAGGGCCACTTCTGAGCCACGACAGGGCCACAACAGGGCCACGTCAGACCAACGACAGGGCCACGAGAGGGCAAAGTCAGAGCCACGTCAGGGCCACGTTTGAGTCACATCAAAGTCACGACAGGGCCACGACAGGAACATGTCAGGGCCACGGCAGCGCCACGACAGAGCCACGACAGGGCCACGACAGGGCCACGACAGGGCAACGTCAAGGCCACGTCAGGGACACGTCAAGGCCACGACAGGGCCACTACAGGGCCACTTCTGAGCCACGTCAGGGCCACTTCATTAAATATAAATATTTCAAATCTGTTGTTAAATCTTTCCAACAGGATAAACATCATCTTTTAAAATCACATGTAAAATGTCAGAAAAGTACAAACTAAAAACATCATCATTAAATGGAACAGATCCAAAATCCATCCATCCATTTTCTGCCCCTTTATCCGGGGCCGGGTCGCGGGGGCAGCAGTCTGAGCAGGGACTCCCAGACTTCCTCCTCCCCAGACACTTCCTCCAACTCCTCCGGGGGGATCCCGAGGCGTTCCCAGGCCAGCCGAGAGACATAGTCTCTCCAGCGTGTCCTGGGTCTTCCCCGGGGCCTCTTCCCGGTGGGACATGCCTGAAACACCTCCCGAGGGAGGCGCCCAGGAGGCATCCGGAACAGATGCCCGAGCCACCTCAGTTGGCTCCTCTCGACGTGGAGGAGCAGCGGCTCTACTCCGAGCTCCCCCCGTGTGGCCGAGCTCCTCACCTTATCTCTAAGGGAGCGCCCAGCCACACGGCGGAGGAAACTCATTTTGACCGCTTGTATCCGCAATCTTGTTCTTTCGGTCACTACCCAAAGCTCATGACCATAGGTGAGGTCAGAACGTAGACCGACCGGTAAATCGAGAGCTTTGCCTTTGGGCTCAGCTCCCTCTTCACCACAACGGTCCGATGCAGCGACTGCATCACTGCAGCCGCTGCACCGATCCGCCTGTCGATCTCACGCTCCATCCTTCCCTCACTCCTGAACAAGACCCCGAGATACTTGAACTCCTCCACTTGGGGCAAGGACTCCCCACCCACCTGAAGAGGGCAACCCACCTTTTTTTCCGGTCGAGAACCATGGCCTCGGATTTGGAGGTGCTGATTCTCATCCCAGCCGCTTCACACTCGGCTGCAAACCGTCCCAGTGCATGTTGCAGGTCCGGGTTTGATGGAGCCATCAGGACAACATTGTCTGCAAACAGCAGAGATGAGATCCTGTGGTCCCCAAACCGGACACCCTCCGACCCCTGACTGCGCCTAGAAATTCTGCCCATAAAAATTATGAACAGAACCGGTGACAAAGGGCAGCCCTGGCGGGCTCCAACATGCACTGGGAACAGGTCTGACTTACTGCCGGCAATGCGAACACAGCTCCTGCTCCGGTCATACAGGGACCGGACAGCCCTGAGCAAAGGGCCCCGGACCCCGTACTCCCGGAGCACCCCCCAAAGGACACCCCGAGGGACACGGTCAAAAGCCTTCTCCAGATCCACAAAGCACATGTGGACTGGTTGGGCAAACTCCCATGAGCCCTCGAGCACCCGATGGAGGGTATAGAGCTGGTCCAGTGTTCCACGACCGGGACGAAAACCACTCTGCTCCTACTGAATCCGAGGTTCGACTATCGGTCGGATTCTCCTCTCCAGTCCCTTGGAATAGACCTTACCCGGGAGGCTGAGGAGTGTGATCCCTCTGTAGTTGGAACACACCCTCTGGTCCCCCTTCTTGAACAGAGGGACCACCACCCCGGTCTGCCAGTCCAGAGGCACGGTCCCCGACCGCCACGCGATGTTGCAGAGACGTGTCAACCAAGACAGTCCTACAACATCCAGATACTTTAGGTACTCAGGGCGGATATCATCCACCCCAGGAGCTCTGCCACCGAGGAGTTTGCGAACAACCTCAGTAACTTCAGCTTGGGTGATGGATGAGCCAGCCTCCGAGTCCCCGGTCTCTACTTCCTCTTTGGAAGACGTGACTGAGGGATTAAGGAGATCCTCAAAGTATTCCTTCCACCGTCCGACGACATCCCCAGTCGAGGTCAGCAGGCCTCCACCCGCACCGTAAACGGTGTTGGTGAGGCACTGCTTCCCCCTCCTGAGGCGCCGGACGGTTTGCCAGAATTTTTTTGGTGCCGACCGATAGTCCTCCTCCATGGCCTCCCCGAACTCCTCCCAGGCCCGGGTTTTTGCCTCTGCGACAGCACGAGCCGCGGCTCACTTGGCCTGCCGATACCCGTCGATGACCTCCGGAGACCTACAAGCCAGAGTGGCCTGATAGGCCTCCTTCTTCAGTCTGACGGCATCCCTTACTTCCGGTGTCCACCACCGGGTTCTGGGGTTGCCGCCACGACAGGCACCGGAGACCTTGCGACCAAAACTCCGAGCAGCCGCATCAACAATGGAGGCGGAGAACATGGTCCACTCGGACTCAATGTCCCCAACCTCCCCCGGGACATGGGAGAAGCTCTCCCGGAGGTGCGAGTTGAATACCCTACTGACAGAGGGCTCCACAAGACGTTCCCAACAGACCCTCACAATGCGCTTGGGTCTGCCAAGTCTGTCCGGCTTCCTCCTCCGCCAGCGGATCCAACTCACCACCAGGTGGTGATCGGTTGACAACTCTGCCCCTCTCTTCACCCGAGTGTCCAAGACACGCGGCCGGAGGTCAGATGACACGACAACAAAGTCGATCCTTGACCTCCGGCCTAGGGTGTCCTGGTGCCATGTGGACTGATGGACACCCTTGTGCTTGAACATGGTGTTCGTTATGGACAATCCGTGGCTAGCACAGAAGTCCAATAACTGAACACCGCTCGGGTTCAGATCGGGGAAGCCGTTCTTCCCGATCACCCCTCTCCAGGTGTCACTGTCATTGCCCACGTGGGCGTTGAAGTCCCCCAGTAGAACAACGGAGTCCCCGGTCGGTGCACTGTCCAGTACCCCTCCCAAGGACTCCAAGAAGGCTGGGTACTCTGCACTGCATTTCGACCCGTAGGCCGCCACAACAGAGACCTGTCCCCCACCCGAAGGCGGAGGGACGCGACCCTCTCGTTCACTGGGGTAAACTCCAACACGTGGCGGCTGAGCTGAGGGGCTATAAGCAAGCCCACACCAGCCCGCCGCCTCTCCCCGCGGGCAACACCAGAGAAGTGGAGCGTCCAGCCCCTCTCGAGGAGATGGTTCCAGAGCCCAAACTGTGCGTGGAGGTGAGGCCGACTATATCTAGTCGGTATCGCTCAACCTCCCGCACAAGCTCAGGCTCTTTCCCCCCCAGCGAGGTGACATTCCATGTCCCCAGAGTTAGTCTCTGTGTCTGAAGATCTGGTCGCCGAGGCCCCTGCCGTCGACTGCCGCCCAGATCTCTCTGCACCGGCCCCTTATGGATCCTCCTGCGGGTGGTGGGCCCACGGGAGGGCGGCCCCACGTCGCTCTTTCGGGCTGTGCCCGGCCGGGCCCTGTGGGGTAAGACCCGGCCACCAGGCGCTCCCCATGGAGCACCCATCCCAGGCCTGGCTCCAGGATGGGGCCCCGGTGACGCCGATCCGGGCGACGTAACCGGCCTTGTTCTTTTACTCATCATAGGGGGCTTCTGAACCGATCTTTGTCTGACCCGTCACCTAGGACCTGTTTGCCTTGGGAGACCCTACCAGGGGCTTGAAGCCCCCGACAACATAGCTCCCGGGATCATTCGGGCCCTCAAACCCCTCCACCACCTTAAGGTGTCGGTTCAAGGAGAGGATCCAAAATGCACAAAATAATAATGAAGTGACTGACGAGCCAAAGCAACTTTCACCAGAGGAAGTCTTTTTGGAACAAATCCATTGAAGTGTAAAAAAGCCTGGTCATCTCCTCCAATCGTGTGTTTCAAACAAAGAGAAAGTCATTTCAAATACTACACAATATTTAGCCTTGTAACAGCATCATCTCCAGATCTGACAATATCACTGATAAAAGTACATTCTGTGACAAACTCAAACTGTCCATCATCTCTTTGATTTATGTCATAAACCTTCACATTTTGAACCATGTGACCAGCTATTTTTCTGTTCAAACTCACTACAACTTTATTCAAAGACAAAAGATATTATAACATGCACAGAAATAAACATTAAATCTATGAAGCGTATTGTAAATCTAATTCTACCACTTGGAAAGTTTGATATCCATAAAAGCAACATTTTCAAAATCACTCCAGGATCAATATTTCCCTCATTGAACTTAAAGCATTTATAAAAACATCAAAGATATGAAACATTCTAAACATTTGCCCTAAATCTGTATTTTATTATTTTCTATGATTGTTTCCTTTTATATTTGACTTTTGTGTTTTTGCTGTTTTGATGACGTCATAATTGATGTAACTTATGTCACACTTTATGTCATTTATACGACTTGTGACGAGACTGAACATTGATGTTTCTTACAATCAAAAAGAAAGATTTAGCTTTAATTTAGCCTTTTTACCCCAAACTTTGATTTGAATATTCAAAGTGACAATAAAAGTTGATTTAGACTGAACAATCCAAGCAGCTTCAGAACGATAGAAAAGAATCATAAATAACATAAACAACATTCAGACAAGAGGACGTTCATTCAGCTCAATATTTTCTCTGAAGTCTTAAGGCTCCAGTACAATTCTTTTTATAAATGTATAAAAAGACTTCAGTTCATTCTTGAAAACAATAAAATGAGCTTTTACTTTTATGAATCTACATTTGTGTTTATCAAATATGATAAAGACCTGAATATTCCACATGTATTCAACATGTTTGTAATAAAATGTACAAATGTCATAGTTTTATAACTGATGCAGGTCAAATATGATAAACAAGTCTCTAAATGATTAGAACAGTTTGACAGAGCTACAATCCTAAACATGTCATGTGTTTGTGTCCTCAGATTCCTGTGAGTTCTCTCTGGATCCAAACACAGCTCACAGAAGACTCAAACTGTCTGAGGACAAACGGACAGTTACCATGACGACAGAGGAGCAGCAGTGTCCACATCATGAGGACAGATTTACAGACTGGACTCAGGTCATGAGCAGCACTGGCCTGAGGGGGCGCTGTTACTGGGAGGTGGACTGGAGGGGGAGGAGGGGCTTTAATGTAGCAGTGAGTTACAGAGGAAAGAGACGAAGAGGAAAGAGAGAGGAGAGTGAGTTTGGACTCAATGATCAGTCCTGGAGTCTGAGCCTCTATGATGGACGTTACTCTTTCTATCACAACAACAGACGAACAGTCCTCCCCTCCTCCTCCTCCTCCTCCTCCTCCTCCTCCTCCTCCTCCTCCTCCTCCTCCTCCTCCTCCTCCTCCTCCCCCTCCTCCTCCTCCTCCTCCTCCTCCTCCTCCTCCTCCTCCTCCTCCTCCTCCTCCTCCTCAGGTCGAGTGTCTGTGTTCCTGGACTCTGAGGCTGGATCTCTGTCCTTCTATCAGGTTCTCTCTGATGGAAAACTGTTCCTCCTCCACACCTCCAGCTCCTCCTTCTCTGAGCCTCTGTTTCCTGGGTTTAGTCTGTGGTGTGAAGGTGACTCTGTGTCTGTGGTGGATCTGAGGAGAGCGCCCCCTGGTGGACCTCTGTGACTCTTTTACATCATAAATATTTCAGCTTCTCTTTATTCTTCATAAAGATCTTGAGTCTGTGCTGTGGACGTTCTAAATGCAGCAGGAGGAGGAACACGAGAGCCACAGAAATGAAGTTTAATGTTTAATAAAGAAATACAAACACAGGATCAAATAAACACAATAAAACAGAACAAGAGAGAAAAATCTAAACCAGTCATCAACATCCCATGTTTAGTCCTGACTCTGGCACCAGCAGGAGGCCGGTCCATGTTTAGTCCTGACTCAGGCACCAGCAGGAGGCCGGTCCATGTTTAGTCCTGACTCAGGCACCAGCAGGAGGCCGGTCCATGTTTAGTCCTGACTCTGGCACCAGCAGGAGGCCGGTCCATGTTTAGTCCTGACTCTGGCACCAGCAGGAGGCCGGTCCATGTTTAGTCCTGACTCAGGCACCAGCAGGAGGCCGGTCCATGTTTCGTCCTGACTCTGGCACCAGCAGGAGGCCGGTCCATGTTTAGTCCTGACTCTGGCACCAGCAGGAGGCCGCTCCATGTTTAGTCCTGACTCTGGCACCAGCAGGAGGCCGCTCCATGTTTAGTCCTGACTCTGGCACCAGCAGGAGGCCGGTCCATGTTTAGTCCTGACTCTGGCACCAGCAGGAGGCCGCTCCATGTTTAGTCCTGACTCTGGCACCAGCAGGAGGCCGGTCCATGTTTAGTCCTGACTCTGGCACCAGCAGGAGGCCGGTCCCTGAGCACAGGACTAATCTCATGGTACTTCCTGGTTCTAGTCAGGACCTGAGCAGCAGCGTTCTGGATGAACTCATTGAGCAGCCGTAACAGTCGTTTTATAATTTTCAATTCAATTTATTTTTGTAACGGCCAAAATCACAACAGCGGTCGTCTCGGAGGCGACGGTAAAAAACAAAAAACACAAAGCGTGTTAAACAGTGTTCAGTGTCTAATCTGGAGACAAACGCGTGAATACGTTTCTCAAAGTCTGGTTTAGACACTTTACATTTCATTTTGGCAACGTTTTTTTCGATTGTAAAAAGCTTCTGATGTGATGTATTTCAATAAACAGAATTGGAGTCATGAACCTTGCAGCATGTGGTAAGTGACTGTAGAACAAGGTGAGGAGCTCTGGTTTACATGAACAAACTTTCACCAGAGGAAGTCTTTTTGGAACAAATCCATTGAAGTGTAAAAAAGCCTGGTCATCTCCTCCAATCGTGTGTTTCAAACAAAGAGAAAGTCATTTCAAATACTACACAATATTTAGCCTTGTAACAGCATCATCTCCAGATCTGACAATATCACTGATAAAAGTACATTCTGTGACAATGCGTCTATCAAATGTGAAATATCAAAATAATTCACATTCAGCATTGTAAAAATCATGTGAATGATTCAAACAGTTTGATGGTTTTATAAAGAGTTTTATTCTTCTAATGTCCTCTGAAACCCAGCAATAAACCAACAAAGTATTTATGTATTTGACAAAGTGTCTTCTGTGAGGTTTGAACCTCTGAGCTGCTGATGAGGCTGTCACTGCACCACCAGAGCAGCCAGTACAAGCTGCTGGTGCACGTCACCAGGACGCTTCAGACGGGATTTATACACTTGAATTGTTCAGATCAGTAATACACTTGTGTCGTTTTGACCTGATTTTCACAAAGGGTTCTGGTTTACAAGCTTGAATTAAAAAATGTGATTAGACTGTGAGTGTTTCTTTGGTGTAATAACTCCTTATTTGTAAGTATATTATTTTAAGTTCTAAAGCGATGCAAAAGTAAGGTACAAGAACATGTTTGAAGGCAAAAAACAATACAAATAATGCAGAATATGTGTCTTTTAAAGTCACATTCATGGCGATAATGCAGTGTCCTTGTTGTTGCTGACATTTGACAGAGGCACATGTTCAGACAGAAGAGAGAGACAGAGAGAGTGTGATAGAGAGAGGAGGAGGAGTGAGAGTAAAGCCTCTGCCTGCTCTGGTTCAGTCCAGACCTCAGACCTCAGACGTCCAGCTGCAGCTCCATGTCTCGTCCGTCCTTCTCCTCGTCGCTGCCCCGCTGTGGGCTCCCTCGGGCCCAGAAGAGCGGCTCCGTGCTGCTGCAGAAGGAGCTCCAGGGGAACCGCTCGTGCATGCTGCGTATCGGAGAGAGGCTGATGCGGGCCGGCAGCGAGGGGAACCTGGTCCACAGACCCGGACTGAACCTGGATCAGAACGGACCTCAGCGGCACGAGCACAGGGCAGCCAAAGGTCAGAGGAATGTGAAGGCAAACTGCACCGCCGTCAGCTGCTTTATTTGAGCTGTATGTGATCAACTCTTTGCTTGTTCATGATTAATGGTGATGGGCTGGTGATGACTTTGTGTTCCAATGCTTTTCCTTCTTGTAAAGTGTCAGCCGTGCTTCCTTCTTGTCCTGATTGGCTTTAGCACGTCTTATTGCTCTGCCCTAGAAACTCTGTCCCTCTAATGTCAGTGTGTCATCTCGCCTGTCGCTGCTCAGTCTTCTCACGTCAGAGCTCCACATTCACGAGACCAACATCCATCAGACATCCACAGACAGAGGAGCCAGTTTAACCTCCAGAACAGCACCAAAAGTACTGGTGTGAGAGCTGAAGGAGGAGCACAAACGTCTGTGCTTATTACAGCAGCTTTATGACGAGTCACTTTGTGCTTCTGTCCCACTTTAGAATCATGACGATGATGTGTCGAGCAGAGGAAGCAGAGGAGAGCTGCAGCTAACAGTGTTTTACCACCAATTATAGTCGAATGAGTGTTTCTTTGGACTATTTAGACTTTTAAATGGATTTCTCACCAAATAAAGGTTGAAATATGGAAACTGAAGGATTCTAAATTTGGACTTTTTGACATTTTGATTTAATAACACCACTTCCTTTGTTCTAACAGGTCTTTTCCTGAGTGTTTTAGAGTCTGTTTAGTCCAGATTACCATTACGATCATCAAAATACAACTACTGTTATTTTTTAAACTCGACGAGTCACAGTTAGTTTGTAAGTTGTTAGCTCTGCTGTTGCTTTTAAAGGTCAGTTCAAGACCTTTTTATTTAGTCCAGCCTTTTAATTGCATTTGCTTTAGGGACTGATTTGACTGTTATTGTTGTATATGTGTTGCTCACTGTAAGTTTTTTGTCTTTTATTGTTTTATTCTGTGTTTTTGTGAAGCTCTTTGTGACTTCTGTCTGTGAAAGGTGCTGTACAAATAAGATTTACTTAATTAATTACTTACTAAGTTCATTAATCGTCGCAGGCCAAATGCAGAGAAGTTCAAAAAGAGCCGATGATCCAGAACAATCCAACTTTATTTGTGGCACATCTTATAAACGAGATCATTTCCAAAGTTCTGCAGGAGCAATATAAAACATTTAGCTCTGCACAAGTACATTTCAAACACAACTGGACCTGATAAAGTCGGAACAACAAAACAGACAAAAGAAATATATGAATGAAATAAAACATCAACTAAATCAAATGAGTCAAAGACACAGACGACCACACGACTCTTGCACTGTGAAAAGTCCTTTAGCCAAGTGTTCATAAAGATAATGTTGAATGGACCCTGTGTTTCCACATCTATTTCTGTCTGATTTGTCCGTTTTTCATGTTGTCTTTGGCCCCGCCCCCTTGCTTCACTTCGATTGGTCGATTCATATTTCCCGTGGATAGTTTTGTGTTTGAAGCTGTTGGAGTTTCAACAGTCACGTAAGTCTTTGCATTTACAGTCTCAGTCACATTTTAAACCACATCTTGTCTTTATTTTACATTTATTTTGTTTTGGCGCTCGATTATTTCAAATATTTCACTCTTGTCGGCGCGTGTCCGATTAGCCAGCTAGCCAAAGTGCTGCTTCGGTTTTGGAGGATTCATTGCTGGATTTGACTAAATTGATTTCTTGTCATTTAATGAACACACAGAACTTTATTATTTAAAGACTATTGATTTGAGCCAATGCGTTCAAAGTAATTGTGCAGAATGTTTCATGAGTCTGTTTCCCTGAAAGTGTCCAAAGAGCGTGGAAACACATTTGTGTCTGAGTGGATTCCAGCTGCGCTACATAAGTCGACCCACAGGTGGAAATACAATACAATAAAAACATGTTCTCTTCTGCTCATTTCTGCTCCAGGACCCTGACAACCATGGGCCTGATCCGTCTCCATGGAAACGAGCAGACGACGCCACCAGGCCAAGTCACAGGTCAGATCTGTGGAGAGTCGAGTCTGCTCACTGTAAGAAAGGTGAAGCAATGACATCTCCTTTATACGTCACCTTTAAATCCTTCTCATTGTATCAGTGCAGTTCAGAGTCTGGAGCGCCCCCTGCTGCTCCACCACCACATTACAGCTCACTCTGGAGCTCATGTGCCACGTGCTTTCACTCAAGGACATGTGTGTATTATTTTAGAACAGTTTCACATCCTTTAACCTGCAGAGAGAGAGAGAGAGAGGGCTTGTCTCCATGGAGATGAACTACACTGCGGAACATTCCAGACAAAGCCGTGATAACAGGCTTTAATGAACTCTAAACTGGATGTGGGATTATACAGTTTGTTTTAAGGAGAATAATCATTATCTGTTTGTTTCATCACTGATATTTCTACCTGAGCCAGAGTGTGGCGCCCTCTGCTGGAGCTCACTGCCACTGCACCTGTCACAGAGACGGGTGTGGTTCAGGTCACGTGACTCTTTGAGGTCAAAGTTTAATAAAGCTGTTCAGAGACGACGCTGAAGCAGTGAGTATTTCTTATGATTAACACATGAAATAATGGAACAATGGACTATTTAAATGAAATAATCGTTTGCCTTTGAATTAATTCAAACGGGTAAAAGATTACCCACAATGCCAGTGCTCTTGCTTTGCATGATTTTATCCCATATCGTATGTGTAGTTGTGTTTTTATGTGTTCCTTTAATGTCTTTGATTGTTTCAGTGAAGGTTTTATTGTCATTTTATCTGTAAATCCTGTGTTTATTTAGTCTGTATTTAACTTGACGGGTCGTCACCAAAAGAGTTTCTCTCTTTGAGTTTCCTCTGTTTAAATAAATGATAAATAAATGTATGTCACATCTGTCCAACCAGGAAGTCACATTAGAACCTTCAACATGTCAAACTAAAGACATTTAGTCTGTTTGTGCTTTTGTCAAACGACTTCTGTGTTTGGGACAATAAAGTCTAAAGCAGTGGTTCTTAACCTTTTTGGAGGTACTGAACCCCACCAGTTTCATAAGCGCATTCACAGAACCCTTCTTAATTGGAAAAATAAAATATGATTTTTTCAAATTCAAAACATAGGTATATATTTGACTGGTGCACAAAACGAACCGTGCATCAACATCACTGTGTTCAAAGAACAACATTTCCACACAAAAACAAGCAGGTGGAGCAGTGACAGCAGATTCAGCATGAACAGATGTATTGACACAGTCTGTAGAATGAGGACTGTTGTAGTGGAGGTTCTCCTCCAGGAGGATGGAAGAGAACTGACTCAAGACTCTGGAGAGGCGACTGGCAAAGCACAAACCACAGCAACAGGGAGAGAAGGCGAGTCACCAGAGCTGCAGCGAGACATCATTTTCATAATCCATTAGTCTTTCTTTTATTGATTAGTCGTTTAGAACGCAGAAGTCACGTGACGAAGAGATTTGGACTAAGTTTGACCCGGATGAAGCTGAAGTGAAGCCGTTTGAGGATCCTGCTGCAGCACGTTTATGAACCAAAGAGGTTCTCATCAAATACACTCAATTTTCACATTTTCACTGTCATTTTAATGTTTTGTTGTTGTTGTTGTTGTTGTTGTTGTTGCTTTTCGATTGCGATATTCAGACAAAATTATGTAAATCCAACAGAAATATGTTCAAACTTGTCTTCAAATGTTTAAGTGGATGTTTAATTATCAGACGGATGTGAAATATCAATAAAACGAATCATAAAAGGGCAGAAATATAACTTTATTTGAATATTTACAACATCACTTTTTCCATTTCATTTTTAAAGAGCATTTTTACCCCATAAACAATAAACTCGACATTCAAAATCGTTGCATCTTTTCAAAACAACAGTCATGAAATCTAAAACTCGATATATTGTCCACCTCCAGTTGCAAACGTTCAGATCATGTCATGAGGTGATTTTTCTGCACATTTCACATTCATCTGATAAATAAACCTCGACTAAAACGTTTAAAGACGTGTTTTTAATGAACACGTTTCTATTGGATCGACATGACGTCGTCAGATTCTCCAGAAAAATATTGAGATGATCATTTTTGTCAATATCGTCTGAAGCTTTTCCCAATTTCAGTCCATGAAGTTGATGTTTTTTCTCCAGATCTGTGGTAAAAGCAGCTCTTTGTGAAAGACTCAGTGTGTTTTGATTAAATATGTGACAAAGTGGTAAATATATTCATCTTACAGTAAAAAAAAGTCCTCTTTGGTAGATTTAGCATGTTGTTGCTGTGCCTCTGGTGGTCAGACTGTGAAACAAACACAGAAGGCCACGTAATCCTGATCAAATCTAGCTCAAAGTCTCATGGAAGAGGAAAAAGTAAGAAACAAACGTTCAAATCATTTAATATTGTGACTCGAGGCTTTTATCACTGGATTGACTCACAGCAGGAAGAGGAACCCAAAGTAAGAGTCACAATTAGAGCTGCCACTAACCATCATTCTGCTGATTATTCTTTCCATTAGTAATTTAGAACGTGAAACGCCTGTAAATATCAGACTTTTCCTAAATTTGACCCAGATGAGGTGAAGATGACGCCGCTCGAGGTCGTCCTGATGGAGCGCGTCGCAGATAAAACAGTTCTTGGATGAAAAAGGCTAAAAGTCCACGTGTCCTGTGTCATTTTGGTGTAAATCCTGCTTTGTGCGAGTCATTAAACGTCTCCTCTCACTCGTGGCACGTTTTGGAGTCCGTTTCTAGTCCAGATAAGCATTATTCAGTGACTAAATGAGTGGACAATGAGCTCAATAATGGTTTAGTTGTGATTCATGGATTCACTTGTTGCAGCCGCAGTTACAACGTCAAATGTATTTAAGAGGAAAAGTCTGGTGTCTGAAAAGTACAGTTTTATTAAAGAGTTGGTCCAATGTAACTGGAAAGTGCTCAGTTTGTGCTCCGGACACACTTGACCCCAGCGATAGTGAAGGACGGGTCAAATGCAGGACAAACAGTTCATTTCTACCTGAAAGTCTCACTTCAGCTCGTTACATAAGAAAGAGTTAAAAGTCCTTTTCATTAAACCAAACGACCCGACACAGCTCACATGTTTGCAATGTATATGGTTTTGTCAACGTTTCTTTAAATGAATAATAATTGGGGAAGCACCTGTTCCAGTTTGTTCCCTTTTTAGTTCATTTTTGAACCCTTGTGCTTTTACTGACTGTGAACCTCTGGATTAAAAAGCCCACGATCAGACCAGGCCTGCGACGAACCATTATTTACTCCATTGTTGTTTAGAACTGGAAAGGCCGGTAAATATGACATTTTGACTCCGTTTTACGCAGATAAAGCCGAACTTTGTCCGCGTGAGGAGCTCCTGCTGAAGGTGGAGAACATTTACAGACTAAAACAGTGTCATTTTGTGTGATTCCTGCTCCGTCTGAGTCATGAAAGCTTTTCTCTCAGCTCGTGGCACGTTTCTGGACTCTGCGTATTGACCAGTTCACCATTATTCCATCGCTTTGTCATGGATTAGTTGCGATTAACGGATGAACTTGTGGCAGACGTGACTGGATCTGGATCTGGATGAAAGTGAGGTCAGCAGCCCGGCCGTAATCAGAAGATAAAAGAATGAAAAGCACTCGTGGACTGTCGCTGAGAACTCCTACACTTCCAGAGCTCCGTGAATGCAGCGCGTCTTTATCTGTGTTTACTGTGTCCGACTAAATCACTTCATAAATGTCAATCAAATAGGTTCATTTTTCTCTTTTTCTTTTTAGAGAACAAACTGAGCCTGATTCATCCCAGAATGTTTGATTCGACTGGAAATAAGAGGCTTTCTTTTCTTTGACTTGTCCAGCACTTTCTTTTTATCACATGTGGACAAAAAGGAATAAGAAGAAGAAAAAAGTCCTCATTGTAAGAGGTTAAAAGAAACCAAAATGTTTAGGAGTCATAATGGATGAAGGTCTGAGCTGGAAAGCCATTGCAGGCGTTCAATAAAGTCAAGTTTTAGCATTATTAACGTCATGAAATTCAACAATTGTCCAATATTTGAGCTGCTGTGGAGACGTTTGGGGGTCGACGTGTAAAACATAAATAAAGCCGAGGTTTATTTGACAAAAAAGGCCTTGAGAATTGTCAACAGTCGTTATAGATCCATCAAACCCAATATTTGTCGCATTAAAGTATTAAAAATGAAAGCTATTGCAGACCTAAACTCAAAGTAATATGTAAACAGAGGTGACGGAGGAGCCGTAACTACAGTAAGAGTAAAGTTACTTCAAAAAGATATGACTCAAGTAGAAGTACAAGGTAATGGGCCAAGAAATGACTCAAGTAAAAGTAAAATAAAAATAAAGGATTTGGTGAAATTCAAGTAAGAAAAACTGTCTGGACAAAACATCTGATTTATTTGGAAGTTTAAAGACAGTATGGACGATTTTTCGGCGATTTGAGAACGCAGGTGGAAGTGCACATGCCACTCCCCCGTGTGGACTGATACAACACACACATGCGTTTGTTTATTAACGCAACGGAGCGCATCGCATCGCTCGTCTCCCGTAGATTTCTGTCCACTTCTGCATCAGCTCGAACAGTCTTTCTCCGTCTTCATTTTGCCCCGTACACTGAGGGAACTATATTATGATAGATCCATGCGCTTAGGCACGCGGAAACGTGAGGAGGAACCGCACGCGGCTGCAGGTGAGCGGTAGGTGCGTTTTATGATTGATACGTGGCAAGACTAATGATTTATCCACGTCACGAGGAAATATGATAAAAAATTTGCTGAAAAAAATCATCCATACCACCTTTAAGTAATTGGACGACTGAGAAAAAAAACTAAATCACATCTGAAGAAGAAAAGACACTTTTATTCAATTGAGAGTCTGTTACTTCAATAAAAATATGACTCAAGTAAAAGGAGTGAAAGAAAAAGTGTCAGAAAGTCATTCCAACAATTTCTTGAAATAATGACCAGCATCCCTGTGCTGACAAAGAAAAAGGGCATTAAAGAAATGCATAAAAGCTGTCAGAATCAGTGAGTTTGACAAATAAAATGAGGTTATTGTGGTCTAAAGTTTGTGATGTATTTCTGTGTGTTATTAAAGTAAGTGTGATTTAAAGATCAATTTCATGATGAAAAAGGGCCAGATAACTCTTCTCTCTGCTCCTTTTCATTCATTTGTTTGTATATTTATCTTTTTGGCACTGATGATGTTTTTTTTTTTTATCTTATGAATAAATAATAAAATTATTATATGTAGAATCTTTGAAGGAAGAGTCGGCCCTCTGCGGCTGAACCTGCCCCGGGACGAGCCGTGCGGAGCTGATACAAGACACTACTAGAGCTGGGCTACAGACACATCATTAGTGACAATAAAAGTTTATTTTGAATGAACAATCTAAGCAGCTTCAGAACTGTAGAAAATAATCACAAATAAGATAAAACAACATCTGGCACCAGCAGGAGGCCGGTCCAGGTTTAGTCCTGTCTCTGGCACCAGTAAGAGGCCGGTCCATGTTTAGTCCTGACTCTGGCACCAGCAGGAGGCCGGTCCATGTTTAGTCCTGTCTCTGGCACCAGCAGGAGGCCGGTCCATGTTTAGTCCTGACTCTGGCACCAGTAGGAGGCCGGTCCATGTTTAGTCCTGACTCTGGCACCAGCAGGAGGCCGGTCCATGTTTAGTCCTGACTCTGGCACCAGCAGGAGGCCGGTCCATGGGTAGAAAGCTGAAGGAATCAGACCAGCTTTGTTTGAATTGTTGGTCATACATGTGAACAACTGTACTACCTTTAACTGTAAACAGGAGGTTAAACACTGCAAGGCAAGATTTTCCTTCAGCAAATAGTTATCAAAGCCAGCGGCGTTATGAGCAATAAACTTAAAATCATCCCATTTATTAAGTCTAAAGTGTGTATTTGTGTGTGTGTGTGTGTATGTGCGTGCGTGTGTGTTTTTGTGTATGATTTTGTGTGCGTTTGACTCTGGCACCAGCAGGAGGCCGGTCCATGGGTAGAATGCTGAAGGAATCAGACCAGCTTTGTTTGAATTGTTGGTCATACATGTGAACAACTGTACTACCTTTAACTGTAAACAGGAGGTTAAACACTGCAAGGCAAGATATTCCTTCAGCAAATAGTTATCAAAGCCATACGCGTTATGAGCAATAAACTTAAAATCATCCAATTTGTTAAGTCTAAAGTGTTTGATTGTTTGTGTGTGTTTCTGTATCTGTTTGTGTGTGTGTGTGTGTTTGTGTGTGTATCTGTTTGTGTGTGTCTGTTTGAGTGTGTGCGTTTGTTTGTGTGTGTGATTGTGTGTGTGTGTGTGTGTGTGTGTGTGTGTGTGTGTGTGTGTGTGTGTGTGTGTGTGTGCGTGCGTGCCTTTGTGTTTGTGTGTTTGTTTATGTGTACGCGTGTGTGTGTATGTGCGTGTGTGTGTGTTTTTGTGTATGATTTTGTGTGCGTTTGACGCTGGCACCAGCAGGAGGCCGGTCCATGGGTAGAATGCTGAAGGAATCAGACCAGCTTTGTTTGAATTGTTGGTCATACATGTGAACAACTGTACTACCTTTAACTGTAAACAGGAGGTTAAACACTGCAAGGCAAGATTTTCCTTCAGCAAATAGTTATCAAAGCCAGCAGCGTTATGAGCAATAAGGGAAACGCTGCGGTCCCTGAAACTGCGCAGCTAATCAACCGCGCTGTGGCTCTCCACGGCCTTGTTTGTTTGTGTGTCTGTGTGTGTGTGTGTGTGTGTTTGTGTCTGTGTCTGTGTGTTTGTTTGTGTGCTTGTATATTGTGTCAGTTTGTGAGTGTGTGTGTGCGTGTGACTTTGGCACAAGTAGGACGCCGGTCCATGTTTAGTCCTGACTCTGGCACCAGCAGGAGGCCGCTCCATGTTTAGTCCTGACTCTGGCACCAGCAGGAGGCCGGTCCATGTTTAGTCCTGACTCTGGCACCAGCAGGAGGCCGGTCCATGTTGAGTCCTGACTCTGGCACCAGCAGGAGGCCGGTCCATGTTTAGTCCTGACTCTGGCACCAGCAGGAGGCCGGTCCATGTTTAGTCCTGACTCTGGCACCAGCAGGAGGCCGCTCCATGTTTAGTCCTGACTCTGGCACCAGCAGGAGGCCGGTCCATGTTTAGTCCTGACTCTGGCACCAGCAGGAGGCCGGTCCCTGAGCACAGGACTAATGTCATGGTACTTCCTGGTTCTAGTCAGGACCTGAGCAGCAGCGTTCTGGATGAACTCATTGAGCAGCCGTAACAATCGTTTTATAATTTTCAATTCAATTTATTTTTGTAACGGCCAAAATCACAACAGCGGTCGTCTCGGAGGCGACGGTAAAAAACAAAAAACACAAAGCGTGTTAAACAGTGTTCAGTGTCTAATCTGGAGACAAACGCGTGAATATGTTTCTCAAAGTCTGGTTTAGACACTTTACATTTCATTTTGGCAAAGTTTTTTTCGATTGTAAAAAGCTTCTGATGTGATGTATTTCAATAAACAGAATTGGAGTCATGAACCTTGCAGCATGTGGTAAGTGACTGTAGAACAAGGTGAGGAGCTCTGGTTTACATGAACAAACTTTCACCAGAGGAAGTCTTTTTGGAACAAATCCATTGAAGTGTAAAAAAGCCTGGTCATCTCCTCCAATCGTGTGTTTCAAACAAAGAGAAAGTCATTTCAAATACTACACAATATTTAGCCTTGTAACAGCATCATCTCCAGATCTGACAATATCACTGATAAAAGTACATTCTGTGACAATGCGTCTATCAAATGTGAAATATCAAAATAATTCACATTCAGCATTGTAAAAATCATGTGAATGATTCAAACAGTTTGATGGTTTTATAAAGAGTTTTATTCTTCTAATGTCCTCTGAAACCCAGCAATAAATCAACAAAGTATTTATGTATTTGACAAAGTGTCTTCTGTGAGGTTTGAACCTCTGAGCTGCTGATGAGGCTGTCACTCCACCACCAGAGCAGCCAGTACAAGCTGCTGGTGCACGTCACCAGGACGCTTCAGACGGGATTTATACACTTGAATTGTTCAGATCAGTAATACACTTGTGTCGTTTTGACCTGATTTTCACAAAGAGTTCTGGTTTACAAGCTTGAATTAAAAAATGTGATTAGACTGTGAGTGTTTCTTTGTTGTAATAACTCCTTATTTGTAAGTATATTATTTTAAGTTCTAAAGCGATGCAAAAGTAAGGTACAAGAACATGTTTAAAGGCAAATAACAATACAGATAATGCAGAATATGTGTCTTTTAAAGTCACATTCATGGCGATAATGCAGTGTCCTTGTTGTTGCTGACATTTGACAGAGGCACATGTTCAGACAGAAGAGAGAGACAGAGAGAGTGTGATAGAGAGAGGAGGAGGAGTGAGAGTAAAGCCTCTGCCTGCTCTGGTTCAGTCCAGACCTCAGACCTCAGACGTCCAGCTGCAGCTCCATGTCTCGTCCGTCCTTCTCCTCGTCGCTGCCCCGCTGTGGGCTCCCTCGGGCCCAGAAGAGCGGCTCCGTGCTGCTGCAGAAGGAGCTCCAGGGGAACCGCTCGTGCATGCTGCGTATCGGAGAGAGGCTGATGCGGGCCGGCAGCGAGGGGAACCTGGTCCACAGACCCGGACTGAACCTGGATCAGAACGGACCTCAGCGGCACGAGCACAGGGCAGCCAAAGGTCAGAGGAATGTGAAGGCAAACTGCACCGCCGTCAGCTGCTTTATTTGAGCTGTATGTGATCAACTCTTTGCTTGTTCATGATTAATGGTGATGGGCTGGTGATGACTTTGTGTTCCAATGCTTTTCCTTCTTGTAAAGTGTCAGCCGTGCTTCCTTCTTGTCCTGATTGGCTTTAGCACGTCTTATTGCTCTGCCCTAGAAACTCTGTCCCTCTAATGTCAGTGTGTCATCTCGCCTGTCGCTGCTCAGTCTTCTCACGTCAGAGCTCCACATTCACGAGACCAACATCCATCAGACATCCACAGACAGAGGAGCCAGTTTAACCTCCAGAACAGCACCAAAAGTACTGGTGTGAGAGCTGAAGGAGGAGCACAAACGTCTGTGCTTATTACAGCAGCTTTATGACGAGTCACTTTGTGCTTCTGTCCCACTTTAGAATCATGACGATGATGTGTCGAGCAGAGGAAGCAGAGGAGAGCTGCAGCTAACAGTGTTTTACCACCAATTATAGTCGAATGAGTGTTTCTTTGGACTATTTAGACTTTTAAATGGATTTCTCACCAAATAAAGGTTGAAATATGGAAACTGAAGGATTCTAAATGTGGACTTTTTGACATTTTGATTTAATAACACCACTTCCTTTGTTCTAACAGGTCTTTTCCTGAGTGTTTTAGAGTCTGTTTAGTCCAGATTACCATTACGATCATCAAAATACAACTACTGTTATTTTTTAAACTCGACGAGTCACAGTTAGTTTGTAAGTTGTTAGCTCTGCTGTTGCTTTTAAAGGTCAGTTCAAGACCTTTTTATTTAGTCCAGCCTTTTAATTGCATTTGCTTTAGGGACTGATTTGACTGTTATTGTTGTATATGTGTTGCTCACTGTAAGTTTTTTGTCTTTTATTGTTTTATTCTGTGTTTTTGTGAAGCTCTTTGTGACTTCTGTCTGTGAAAGGTGCTGTACAAATAAGATTTACTTAATTAATTACTTACTAAGTTCATTAATCGTCGCAGGCCAAATGCAGAGAAGTTCAAAAAGAGCCGATGATCCAGAACAATCCAACTTTATTTGTGGCACATCTTATAAACGAGATCATTTCCAAAGTTCTGCAGGAGCAATATAAAACATTTAGCTCTGCACAAGTACATTTCAAACACAACTGGACCTGATAAAGTCGGAACAACAAAACAGACAAAAGAAATATATGAATGAAATAAAACATCAACTAAATCAAATGAGTCAAAGACACAGACGACCACACGACTCTTGCACTGTGAAAAGTCCTTTAGTCAAGTGTTCATAAAGATAATGTTGAATGGACCCTGTGTTTCCACATCTATTTCTGTCTGATTTGTCCGTTTTTCATGTTGTCTTTGGCCCCGCCCCCTTGCTTCACTTCGATTGGTCGATTCATATTTCCCGTGGATAGTTTTGTGTTTGAAGCTGTTGGAGTTTCAACAGTCACGTAAGTCTTTGCATTTACAGTCTCAGTCACATTTTAAACCACATCTTGTCTTTATTTTACATTTATTTTGTTTTGGCGCTCGATTATTTCAAATATTTCACTCTTGTCGGCGCGTGTCCGATTAGCCAGCTAGCCAAAGTGCTGCTTCGGTTTTGGAGGATTCATTGCTGGATTTGACTAAATTGATTTCTGGGTGCACGGTGGCAAAGGCGGTTAGCGCTCTTGCCTCCCAAGAAGGAGATCATGGGTTTGATTCCCGGACCAGACCTACATCACATGATCTCTCTGGGTGGAGTCTGCATGTTCTCCCCATGTTACCGTGGGTTCTCTCCGGGTTCTCCGGCTTCCTCCCACCGTCCAAAGACATGCATGTGTTAGGTAAAATTGGTGACTCTAAATTGGCCCTAGTGATTGAATGTGAGAGTGAACTGTCTGTAATGTCTATGTCTCTGTGTTGGCCCTGCGACAAGTTGGCCACTGTCCAGGGTGTACCCCGCCTAAGGCCCGAAGTCACTGGGATAGGCTCCAGTCACCCGTTACCCCGAAAGGGAACAAGCGGTAGAAAATGGATGGATGGATGGATTTCTTGTCATTTAATGAACACACAGAACTTTATTATTTAAAGACTATTGATTTGAGCCAATGCGTTCACAGTAATTGTGCAGAATGTTTCATGAGTCTGTTTCCCTGAAAGTGTCCAAAGAGCGTGGAAACACATTTGTGTCTGAGTGGATTCCAGCTGCGCTACATAAGTCGACCCACAGGTGGAAATACAATACAATAAAAACATGTTCTCTTCTGCTCATTTCTGCTCCAGGACCCTGACAACCATGGGCCTGATCCGTCTCCATGGAAACGAGCAGACGACTTCACCAGGCCAAGTCACAGGTCAGATCTGTGGAGAGTCGAGTCTGCTCACTGTAAGAAAGGTGAAGCAATGACATCTCCTTTATACGTCACCTTTAAATCCTTCTCATTGTATCAGTGCAGTTCAGAGTCTGGAGCGCCCCCTGCTGCTCCACCACCACATTACAGCTCACTCTGGAGCTCATGTGCCACGTGCTTTCACTCAAGGACATGTGTGTATTATTTTAGAACAGTTTCACATCCTTTAACCTGCAGAGAGAGAGAGAGAGGGCTTGTCTCCATGGAGATAAACTACACTGCGGAACATTCCAGACAAAGCCGTGATAACAGGCTTTAATGAACTCTAAACTGGATGTGGGATTATACAGTTTGTTTTAAGGAGAATAATCATTATCTGTTTGTTTCATCACTGATATTTCTACCTGAGCCAGAGTGTGGCGCCCTCTGCTGGAGCTCACTGCCACTGCACCTGTCACAGAGACGGGTGTGGTTCAGGTCACGTGACTCTTTGAGGTCAAAGTTTAATAAAGCTGTTCAGAGACGACGCTGAAGCAGTGAGTATTTCTTATGATTAACACATGAAATAATGGAACAATGGACTATTTAAATGAAATAATCGTTTGCCTTTGAATTAATTCAAACGGGTAAAAGATTACCCACAATGCCAGTGCTCTTGCTTTGCATGATTTTATCCCATATCGTATGTGTAGTTGTGTTTTTATGTGTTCCTTTAATGTCTTTGATTGTTTCAGTGAAGGTTTTATTGTCATTTTATCTGTAAATCCTGTGTTTATTTAGTCTGTATTTAACTTGACGGGTCGTCACCAAAAGAGTTTCTCTCTTTGAGTTTCCTCTGTTTAAATAAATGATAAATAAATGTATGTCACATCTGTCCAACCAGGAAGTCACATTAGAACCTTCAACATGTCAAACTAAAGACATTTAGTCTGTTTGTGCTTTTGTCAAACGACTTCTGTGTTTGGGACAATAAAGTCTAAAGCAGTGGTTCTTAACCTTTTTGGAGGTACTGAACCCCACCAGTTTCATAAGCGCATTCACAGAACCCTTCTTAATTGGAAAAATAAAATATGATTTTTTTCAAATTCAAAACATAGGTATATATTTGACTGGTGCACAAAACGAACCGTGCATCAACATCACTGTGTTCAAAGAACAACATTTCCACACAAAAACAAGCATGTGGAGCAGTGACAGCAGATTCAGCATGAACAGATGTATTGACACAGTCTGTAGAATGAGGACTGTTGTAGTGGAGGTTCTCCTCCAGGAGGATGGAAGAGAACTGACTCAAGACTCTGGAGAGGCGACTGGCAAAGCACAAACCACAGCAACAGGGAGAGAAGGCGAGTCACCAGAGCTGCAGCGAGACATCATTTTCATAATCCATTAGTCTTTCTTTTATTGATTAGTCGTTTAGAACGCAGAAGTCACGTGACGAAGAGATTTGGACTAAGTTTGACCCGGATGAAGCTGAAGTGAAGCCGTTTGAGGATCCTGCTGCAGCACGTTTATGAACCAAAGAGGTTCTCATCAAATACACTCAATTTTCACATTTTCACTGTCATTTTAATGTTTTGTTGTTGTTGCTTTTCGATTGCGATATTCAGACAAAATTATGTAAATCCAACAGAAATATGTTCAAACTTGTCTTCAAATGTTTAAGTGGATGTTTAATTATCAGACGGATGTGAAATATCAATAAAACAAATCATAAAAGGGCAGAAATATAACTTTATTTGAATATTTACAACATCACTTTTTCCGTTTAAATTTTTAGAGCATTTTTACCCCATAAACAATAAACTCGACATTCAAAATCGTTGCATCTTTTCAAAACAACAGTCATGAAATCTAAAACTCGATATATTGTCCACCTCCAGTTGCAAACGTTCAGATCATGTCATGAGGTGATTTTTCTGCACATTTCACATTCATCTGATAAATAAACCTCGACTAAAACGTTTAAAGACGTGTTTTTAATGAACACGTTTCTATTGGATCGACATGACGTCGTCTGAGACGCTCCAGAAAAATATTGAGATGATCATTTTTGTCAATATCGTCTGAAGCTTTTCCCAATTTCAGTCCATGAAGTTGATGTTTTTTCTCCAGATCTGTGGTAAAAGCAGCTCTTTGTGAAAGACTCAGTGTGTTTTGATTAAATATGTGACAAAGTGGTAAATATATTCATCTTACAGTAAAAAAAAGTCCTCTTTGGTAGATTTAGCATGTTGTTGCTGTGCCTCTGGTGGTCAGACTGTGAAACAAACACAGAAGGCCACGTAATCCTGATCAAATCTAGCTCAAAGTCTCATGGAAGAGGAAAAAGTAAGAAACAAACGTTCAAATCATTTAATATTGTGACTCGAGGCTTTTATCACTGGATTGACTCACAGCAGGAAGAGGAACCCAAAGTAAGAGTCACAATTAGAGCTGCCACTAACCATCATTCTGCTGATTATTCTTTCCATTAGTAATTTAGAACGTGAAACGCCTGTAAATATCAGACTTTTCCTAAATTTGACCCAGATGAGGTGAAGATGACGCCGCTCGAGGTCGTCCTGATGGAGTGTGTCACAGATAAAACAGTTCTTGGATGAAAAAGGCTAAAAGTCCACGTGTCCTGTGTCATTTTGGTGTAATTCCTGCTTTGTCATTAAACGTCTCCTCTCACTCGTGGCACGTTTTGGAGTCCGTTTCTAGTCCAGATAAGCATTATTCAGTGACTAAATGAGTGGACAATGAGCTCAATAATGGTTTAGTTGTGATTCATGGATTCACTTGTTGCAGCCGCACTTACAACGTCAAATGTATTTAAGAGGAAAAGTCTGGTGTCGGACAAGTACAGTTTTATTAAAGAGTTGGTCCAATGTAACTGGAAAGTGCTCAGTTTGTGCTCCGGACACACTTGACCCCAGCGATAGTGAAGGACGGGTCAAATGCAGGACAAACAGTTCATTTCTACCTGAAAGTCTCACTTCAGCTCGTTACATAAGAAAGAGTTAAAAGTCCTTTTCATTAAACCAAACGACCCGACACAGCTCACATGTTTGCAATGTATATGGTTTTGTCAACGTTTCTTTAAATGAATAATAATTGGGGAAGCACCTGTTCCAGTTTGTTCCTTTTTTAGTTCATTTTTGAACCCTTGTGCTTTTACTGACTGTGAACCTCTGGATTAAAAATCCCACGATCAGACCAGGCCTGCGACGAACCATTATTTACTCCATTGTTGTTTAGAACTGGAAAGGCCGGTAAATATGACATTTTGACTCAGTTTTACGCAGATAAAGCCGAACTTTGTCCGCGTGAGGAGCTCCTGCTGAAGGTGGAGAACATTTACAGACTAAAACAGTGTCATTTTGTGTGATTCCTGCTCCGTCTGAGTCATGAAAGCTTTTCTCTCAGCTCGTGGCACGTTTCTGGACTCTGCGTATTGACCAGTTCACCATTATTCCATCGCTTTGTCATGGATTAGTTGCGATTAACGGATGAACTTGTGGCAGACGTGACTGGATCTGGATCTGGATGAAAGTGAGGTCAGCAGCCCGGCCGTAATCAGAAGATAAAAGAATGAAAAGCACTCGTGGACTGTCGCTGAGAACTCCTACACTTCCAGAGCTCCGTGAATGCAGCGCATCTTTATCTGTGTTTACTGTGTCCGACTAAATCACTTCATAAATGTCAATCAAATAGGTTCATTTTTCTCTTTTTCTTTTTAGAGAACAAACTGAGCCTGATTCATCCCAGAATGTTTGATTCGACTGGAAATAAGAGGCTTTCTTTTCTTTGACTTGTCCAGCACTTTCTTTTTATCACATGTGGACGAAAATGAATAAGAAGAAGAAAAAAGTCCTCATTGTAAGAGGTTAAAAGAAACCAAAATGTTTAGGAGTCATAATGGATGAAGGTCTGAGCTGGAAAGCCATTGCAGGCGTTCAATAAAGTCAAGTTTTAACATTATTAATGTCATAAAATTCAACAATTGTCCCATATTTGAGCTGCTGTGGAGACGTTTGGGGGTCGACGTGTAAAAAATAAATAAAGCCGAGGTTTATTTGACAAAAAAGGCCTTGAGAATTGTCAACAGTCGTTATAGATCCATCAAACCCAATATTTGTCGCATTAAAGTATTAAAAATGAAAGCTATTGCAGACCTAAACTCAAAGTAATATGTAAACAGAGGTGACGGAGGAGCCGCAAATAAAGTAAGAGTAAAGTTACTTCAAAAAGATATGACTCAAGTAGAAGTACAAGGTAATGGGCCAAGAAATGACTCAAGTAAAAGTAAAATAAAAATAAAGGATTTGGTGAAATTCAAGTAAGAAAAACTGTCTGGACAAAACATCTGATTTATTTGGAAGTTTAAAGGCGGTATGGACGATTTTTCGGCGATTTGAGAACGCAGGCGGAAGTGCACATGCCACTCCCCCGTGTGGACCGATACAACACACACATGCGTTTGTTTATTA
>NW_027315746.1:2311021-2348521 GCF_026437365.1 Eucyclogobius newberryi | reverse complement strand
TTCTCCTCGTCGCTGCCCCGCTGTGGGCTCCCTCGGGCCCAGAAGAGCGGCTCCGTGCTGCTGCAGAAGGAGCTCCAGGGGAACCGCTCGTGCATGCTGCGTATCGGAGAGAGGCTGATGCGGGCCGGCAGCGAGGGGAACCTGGTCCACAGACCCGGACTGAACCTGGATCACAACGGACCTCAGCGGCACGAGCACAGGGCAGCCAAAGGTCAGAGGAATGTGAAGGCAAACTGCACCGCCGTCAGCTGCTTTATTTGAGCTGTATGTGATCAACTCTTTGCTTGTTCATGATTAATGGTGATGGGCTGGTGATGACTTTGTGTTCCAATGCTTTTCCTTCTTGTAAAGTGTCAGCCGTGCTTCCTTCTTGTCCTGATTGGCTTTAGCACGTCTTATTGCTCTACCCTAGAAACTCTGTCCCTCTAATGTCAGTGTGTCATCTCGCCTGTCGCTGCTCAGTCTTCTCACGTCAGAGCTCCACATTCACGAGACCAACATCCATCAGACATCCACAGACAGAGGAGCCAGTTTAACCTCCAGAACAGCACCAAAAGTACTGGTGTGAGAGCTGAAGGAGGAGCACAAACGTCTGTGCTTATTACAGCAGCTTTATGACGAGTCACTTTGTGCTTCTGTCCCACTTTACAATCATGACGATGATGTGTCGAGCAGAGGAAGCAGAGGAGAGCTGCAGCTAACAGTGTTTTACCACCAATTATAGTCGAATGAGTGTTTCTTTGGACTATTTAGACTTTTAAATGGATTTCTCACCAAATAAAGGTTGAAATATGGAAACTGAAGGATTCTAAATGTGGACTTTTTGACATTTTGATTTAATAACACCACTTCCTTTGTTCTAACAGGTCTTTTCCTGAGTGTTTTAGAGTCTGTTTAGTCCAGATTACCATTACGATCATCAAAATACAACTACTGTTATTTTTTAAACTCGACGAGTCACAGTTAGTTTGTAAGTTGTTAGCTCTGCTGTTGCTTTTAAAGGTCAGTTCAAGACCTTTTTATTTAGTCCAGCCTTTTAATTGCATTTGCTTTAGGGACTGATTTGACTGTTATTGTTGTATATGTGTTGCTCACTGTAAGTTTTTTGTCTTTTATTGTTTTATTCTGTGTTTTTGTGAAGCTCTTTGTGACTTCTGTCTGTGAAAGGTGCTGTACAAATAAGATTTACTTAATTAATTACTTACTAAGTTCATTAATCGTCGCAGGCCAAATGCAGAGAAGTTCAAAAAGAGCCGATGATCCAGAACAATCCAACTTTATTTGTGGCACATCTTATAAACGAGATCATTTCCAAAGTTCTGCAGGAGCAATATAAAACATTTAGCTCTGCACAAGTACATTTCAAACACAACTGGACCTGATAAAGTCGGAACAACAAAACAGACAAAAGAAATATATGAATGAAATAAAACATCAACTAAATCAAATGAGTCAAAGACACAGACGACCACACGACTCTTGCACTGTGAAAAGTCCTTTAGCCAAGTGTTCATAAAGATAATGTTGAATGGACCCTGTGTTTCCACATCTATTTCTGTCTGATTTGTCCGTTTTTCATGTTGTCTTTGGCCCCGCCCCCTTGCTTCACTTTGATTGGTCGATTCATATTTCCCTTGGATAGTCTTTGCATTTACAGTCTCAGTCACATTTTAAACCACATCTTGTCTTTATTTTACATTTATTTTGTTTTGGCGCTCGATTATTTCAAATATTTCACTCTTGTCGGCGCGTGTCCGATTAGCCAGCTAGCCAAAGTGCTGCTTCGGTTTTGGAGGATTCATTGCTGGATTTGACTAAATTGATTTCTTGTCATTTAATGAACACACAGAACTTTATTATTTAAAGACTATTGATTTGAGCCAATGCGTTCAAAGTAATTGTGCAGAATGTTTCATGAGTCTGTTTCCCTGAAAGTGTCCAAAGAGCGTGGAAACACATTTGTGTCTGAGTGGATTCCAGCTGCGCTACATAAGTCGACCCACAGGTGGAAATACAATACAATAAAAACATGTTCTCTTCTGCTCATTTCTGCTCCAGGACCCTGACAACCATGGGCCTGATCCGTCTCCATGGAAACGAGCAGACGACGCCACCAGGCCAAGTCACAGGTCAGATCTGTGGAGAGTCGAGTCTGCTCACTGTAAGAAAGGTGAAGCAATGACATCTCCTTTATACGTCACCTTTAAATCCTTCTCATTGTATCAGTGCAGTTCAGAGTCTGGAGCGCCCCCTGCTGCTCCACCACCACATTACAGCTCACTCTGGAGCTCATGTGCCACGTGCTTTCACTCAAGGACATGTGTGTATTATTTTAGAACAGTTTCACATCCTTTAACCTGCAGAGAGAGAGAGAGAGGGCTTGTCTCCATGGAGATAAACTACACTGCGGAACATTCCAGACAAAGCCGTGATAACAGGCTTTAATGAACTCTAAACTGGATGTGGGATTATACAGTTTGTTTTAAGGAGAATAATCATTATCTGTTTGTTTCATCACTGATATTTCTACCTGAGCCAGAGTGTGGCGCCCTCTGCTGGAGCTCACTGCCACTGCACCTGTCACAGAGACGGGTGTGGTTCAGGTCACGTGACTCTTTGAGGTCAAAGTTTAATAAAGCTGTTCAGAGACGACGCTGAAGCAGTGAGTATTTCTTATGATTAACACATGAAATAATGGAACAATGGACTATTTAAATGAAATAATCGTTTGCCTTTGAATTAATTCAAACGGGTAAAAGATTACCCACAATGCCAGTGCTCTTGCTTTGCATGATTTTATCCCATATCGTATGTGTAGTTGTGTTTTTATGTGTTCCTTTAATGTCTTTGATTGTTTCAGTGAAGGTTTTATTGTCATTTTATCTGTAAATCCTGTGTTTATTTAGTCTGTATTTGTACTTGACGGGTCGTCACCAAAAGAGTTTCTCTCTTTGAGTTTCCTCTGTTTAAATAAATGATAAATAAATGTATGTCACATCTGTCCAACCAGGAAGTCACATTAGAACCTTCAACATGTCAAACTAAAGACATTTAGTCTGTTTGTGCTTTTGTCAAACGACTTCTGTGTTTGGGACAATAAAGTCTAAAGCAGTGGTTCTTAACCTTTTTGGAGGTACTGAACCCCACCAGTTTCATAAGCGCATTCACAGAACCCTTCTTAATTGGAAAAATAAAATAAGATTTTTTTCAAATTCAAAACATAGGTATATATTTGACTGGTGCACAAAACGAACCGTGCATCAACATCACTGTGTTCAAAGAACAACATTTCCACACAAAAACAAGCAGGTGGAGCAGTGACAGCAGATTCAGCATGAACAGATGTATTGACACAGTCTGTAGAATGAGGACTGTTGTAGTGGAGGTTCTCCTCCAGGAGGATGGAAGAGAACTGACTCAAGACTCTGGAGAGGCGACTGGCAAAGCACAAACCACAGCAACAGGGAGAGAAGGCGAGTCACCAGAGCTGCAGCGAGACATCATTTTCATAATCCATTAGTCTTTCTTTTATTGATTAGTCGTTTAGAACGCAGAAGTCACGTGACAAAGAGATTTGGACTAAGTTTGACCCGGATGAAGCTGAAGTGAAGCCGTTTGAGGATCCTGCTGCAGCACGTTTATGAACCAAAGAGGTTCTCATCAAATACACTCAATTTTCACATTTTCACTGTCATTTTAATGTTTTGTTGTTGTTGCTTTTCGATTGCGATATTCAGACAAAATTATGTAAATCCTACAGAAATATGTTCAAACTTGTCTTCAAATGTTTAAGTGGAGGTTTAATTATCAGACGGATGTGAAATATCAATAAAACGAATCATAAAAGGGCAGAAATATAACTTTATTTGAATATTTACAACATCACTTTTTCCGTTTAAATTTTTAGAGCATTTTTACCCCATAAACAATAAACTCGACATTCAAAATCGTTGCATCTTTTCAAAACAACAGTCATGAAATCTAAAACTCGATATATTGTCCACCTCCAGTTGCAAACGTTCAGATCATGTCATGAGGTGATTTTTCTGCACATTTCACATTCATCTGATAAATAAACCTCGACTAAAACGTTTAAAGACGTGTTTTTAATGAACACGTTTCTATTGGATCGACATGACGTCGTCAGATTCTCCAGAAAAATATTGAGATGATCATTTTTGTCAATATCGTCTGAAGCTTTTCCCAATTTCAGTCCATGAAGTTGATGTTTTTTCTCCAGATCTGTGGTAAAAGCAGCTCTTTGTGAAAGACTCAGTGTGTTTTGATTAAATATGTGACAAAGTGGTAAATATATTCATCTTACAGTAAAAAAAAGTCCTCTTTGGTAGATTTAGCATGTTGTTGCTGTGCCTCTGGTGGTCAGACTGTGAAACAAACACAGAAGGCCACGTAATCCTGATCAAATCTAGCTCAAAGTCTCATGGAAGAGGAAAAAGTAAGAAACAAACGTTCAAATCATTTAATATTGTGACTCGAGGCTTTTATCACTGGATTGACTCACAGCAGGAAGAGGAACCCAAAGTAAGAGTCACAATTAGAGCTGCCACTAACCATCATTCTGCTGATTATTCTTTCCATTAGTAATTTAGAACGTGAAACGCCTGTAAATATCAGACTTTTCCTAAATTTGACCCAGATGAGGTGAAGATGACGCCGCTCGAGGTCGTCCTGATGGAGCGCGTCGCAGATAAAACAGTTCTTGGATGAAAAAGGCTAAAAGTCCACGTGTCCTGTGTCATTTTGGTGTAATTCCTGCTTTGTCATTAAACGTCTCCTCTCACTCGTGGCACGTTTTGGAGTCCGTTTCTAGTCCAGATAAGCATTATTCAGTGACTAAATGAGTGGACAATGAGCTCAATAATGGTTTAGTTGTGATTCATGGATTCACTTGTTGCAGCCGCACTTACAACGTCAAATGTATTTAAGAGGAAAAGTCTGGTGTCGGACAAGTACAGTTTTATTAAAGAGTTGCTCCAATGTAACTGGAAAGTGCTCAGTTTGTGCTCCGGACACACTTGACCCCAGCGATAGTGAAGGACGGGTCAAATGCAGAACAAACAGTTCATTTCTACCTGAAAGTCTCACTTCAGCTCGTTACATAAGAAAGAGTTAAAAGTCCTTTTCATTAAACCAAACGACCCGACACAGCTCACATGTTTGCAATGTATATGGTTTTGTCAACGTTTCTTTAAATGAATAATAATTGGGGAAGCACCTGTTCCAGTTTGTTCCCTTTTTAGTTCATTTTTGAACCCTTGTGCTTTTACTGACTGTGAACCTCTGGATTAAAAAGCCCCCGATCAGACCAGGCCTGCGACGAACCATTATTTACTCCATTGTTGTTTAGAACTGGAAAGGCCGGTAAATATGACATTTTGACTCAGACTTGACGTTTTACGCAGATAAAGCTGAACTTTGTCCGCGTGAGGAGCTCCTGCTGAAAGTGGAGAACATTTACAGACTAAAACAGTGTCATTTTGTGTGATTCCTGCTCCGTCTGAGTCATGAAAGCTTTTCTCTCAGCTCGTGGCACGTTTCTGGACTCTGCGTATTGACCAGTTCACCATTATTCCATCGCTTTGTCATGGATTAGTTGCGATTAACGGATGAACTTGTGGCAGACGTGACTGGATCTGGATCTGGATGAAAGTGAGGTCAGCAGCCCGGCCGTAATCAGAAGATAAAAGAATGAAAAGCACTCGTGGACTGTCGCTGAGAACTCCTACACTTCCAGAGCTCCGTGAATGCAGCGCGTCTTTATCTGTGTTTACTGTGTCCGACTAAATCACTTCATAAATGTCAATCAAATAGGTTCATTTTTCTCTTTTTCTTTTTAGAGAACAAACTGAGCCTGATTCATCCCAGAATGTTTGATTCGACTGGAAATAAGAGGCTTTCTTTTCTTTGACTTGTCCAGCACTTTCTTTTTATCACATGTGGACAAAAAGGAATAAGAAGAAGAAAAAAGTCCTCATTGTAAGAGGTTAAAAGAAACCAAAATGTTTAGGAGTCATAATGGATGAAGGTCTGAGCTGGAAAGCCATTGCAGGCGTTCAATAAAGTCAAGTTTTAGCATTATTAACGTCATGAAATTCAACAATTGTCCCATATTTGAGCTGCTGTGGAGACGTTTGGGGGTCGACGTGTAAAACATAAATAAAGCCGAGGTTTATTTGACAAAAAAGGCCTTGATAATTGTCAACAGTCGTTATAGATCCATCAAACCCAATATTTGTCGCATTAAAGTATTAAAAATGAAAGCTATTGCAGACCTAAACTCAAAGTAATATGTAAACAGAGGTGACGGAGGAGCCGCAACTAAAGTAAGAGTAAAGTTACTTCAAAAAGATATGACTCAAGTAGAAGTACAAGGTAATGGGCCAAGAAATGACTCAAGTAAAAGTGAAATAAAAATAAAGGATTTGGTGAAATTCAAGTAAGAAAAACTGTCTGGACAAAACATCTGATTTATTTGGAAGTTTAACGGCGGTATGGACGATTTTTCGGCGATTTGAGAACGCAGGTGGAAGTGCACATGCCACTCCCCCGTGCTCATGCCACTCCCCCGTGTGGACCGATACAACACACACATGCGTTAGTTTATTAACGCAACGGAGCGCATCGCATCGCTCGTCTCCCGTAGATTTCTGTCCACTTCTGCATCAGCTCGAACAGTCTTTCTCCGTCTTCATTTTGCCCCGTACACTGAGGGAACTATATTATGATAGATCCATGCGCTTAGGCACGCGGAAACGTGAGGAGGAACCGCACGCGGCTGCAGGTGAGCGGTAGGTGCGTTTTATGATTGATACGTGGCAGGACTAATGATTTATCCACGCCACGAGGAAATATGATAAAAAATTTGCTGAAAAAAATCATCCATACCACTTTTAAGTAATTGGACGACTGAGAAAAAAAACTAAATCACATCTGAAGAAGAAAAGACACTTTTACTCAATTGAGAGTCTGTTACTTCAATAAAAATATGACTCAAGTAAAAGGAGAGAAAGAAAAAGTGTCAGAAAGTCATTCCAACAATTTCTTGAAATAATGACCAGCATCTCTGTGCTGACAAAGAAAAAGGGCATTAAAGAAATGCATAAAAGCTGTCAGAATCAGTGAGTTTGACAAATAAAATGAGGTTATTGTGGTCTAAAGTTTGTGATGTATTTCTGTGTGTTATTAATGTAAGTGTGATTTAAAGATCAATTTCATGATGAAAAAGGGCCAGATAACTCTTCTCTCTGCTCCTTTTCATTCATTTGTTTGTATATTTATCTTTTTGGCACTGATGATGTTTTTTTTTTTTTTTTTATCTTATGAATAAATAATAAAATTATTATATGTAGAATCTTTGAAGGAAGAGTCGGCCCTCTGCGGCTGAACCTGCCCCGGGACGAGCCGTGCGGAGCTGATACAAGACACTACTAGAGCTGGGCTACAGACACATCATTAGTGACAATAAAAGTTTATTTTGAATGAACAATCTAAGCAGCTTCAGAACTGTAGAAAATAATCACAAATAAGATAAAACAACATCTGGCACCAGCAGGAGGCCGGTCCAGGTTTAGTCCTGTCTCTGGCACCAGTAAGAGGCCGGTCCATGTTTAGTCCTGACTCTGGCACCAGCAGGAGGCCGGTCCATGTTTAGTCCTGTCTCTGGCACCAGCAGGAGGCCGGTCCATGTTTAGTCCTGACTCTGGCACCAGTAGGAGGCCGGTCCATGTTTAGTCCTGACTCTGGCACCAGCAGGAGGCCGGTCCATGTTTAGTCCTGACTCTGGCACCAGCAGGAGGCCGGTCCATGTTTAGTCCTGACTCTGGCACCAGCAGGAGGCCGGTCCATGTTTAGTCCTGACTCTGGCACCAGCAGGAGGCCGGTCCATGGGTAGAAAGCTGAGGGAATCAGACCAGCTTTGTTTGAATTGTTGGTCATAAATGTGAACAACTGTACTACCTTTAACTGTAAACAGGAGGTTAAACACTGCAAGGCAAGATTTTCCTTCAGCAAATAGTTATCAAAGCCAGCGGCGTTATGAGCAATAAACTTAAAATCATCCCATTTATTAAGTCTAAAGTGTGTATCTGTGTGTGTGTGTGTGTGTGTGTTTGTGTGTTTGTGTATCTGTTTGTGTGTGTCTGTTTGAGTGTGTGTGTGTGTGTGTGTGTTTGTGTATGTGTGTGTGTGTTTATGCGTGCCTTTGTGTTTGTGTGTGTTTGTGTGTATGTTTATGCACACGTGTGTGTGTGTGTATGTGCGTGCGTGTGTGTTTTTGTGTATGATTTTGTGTGCGTTTGACTCTGGCACCAGCAGGAGGCCGGTCCATGGGTAGAATGCTGAAGGAATCAGACCAGCTTTGTTTGAATTGTTGGTCATACATGTGAACAACTGTACTACCTTTAACTGTAAACAGGAGGTTAAACACTGCAAGGCAAGATATTCCTTCAGCAAATAGTTATCAAAGCCATACGCGTTATGAGCAATAAACTTAAAATCATCCAATTTGTTAAGTCTAAAGTGTTTGATTGTTTGTGTGTGTGTGTTTGTGTATCTGTTTGTGTGTGTGTGTGTGTTTGTGTGTGTATCTGTTTGTGTGTGTCTGTTTGAGTGTGTGCGTTTGTTTGTGTGTGTGATTGTGTGTGTGTGTGTGTGTGTGTGTGTTTGTGTGTGTGATTGTGTGTGTGATTGTGTGTGTGTGTGTGTGTGTGTGTGTGTGTGTGCGTGCGTGCCTTTGTGTTTGTGTGTTTGTTTATGTGTACGCGTGTGTGTGTATGTGCGTGCGTGTGTGTTTTTGTGTATGATTTTGTGTGCGTTTGACTCTGGCACCAGCAGGAGGCCGGTCCATGGGTAGAATGCTGAAGGAATCAGACCAGCTTTGTTTGAATTTTTGGTCATAAATGTGAACAACTGTACTACCTTTAACTGTAAACAGGAAGTTAAACACTGCAAGGCAAGATTTTCCTTCAGCAAATAGTTATCAAAGCCATACGCGTTATGAGCAATAAGGGAAACGCTGCGGTCCCTGAAACTGCGCAGCTATTCAACCGCGCTGTGGCTCTCCACGGCCTTGTTTGTTTGTGTGTCTGTGTGTGTGTGTGTGTGTGTGTGTGTTTGTGTCTGTGTCTGTGTGTTTGTTTGTGTGCTTGTATATTGTGTCAGTTTGTGAGTGTGTGTGTGCGTGTGACTTTGGCACAAGTAGGACGCCGGTCCATGTTTAGTCCTGACTCTGGCACCAGCAGGAGGCCGCTCCATGTTTAGTCCTGACTCTGGCACCAGCAGGAGGCCGGTCCATGTTTAGTCCTGACTCTGGCACCAGCAGGAGGCCGGTCCATGTTGAGTCCTGACTCTGGCACCAGCAGGAGGCCGGTCCATGTTTAGTCCTGACTCTGGCACCAGCAGGAGGCCGCTCCATGTTTAGTCCTGACTCTGGCACCAGCAGGAGGCCGGTCCATGTTTAGTCCTGACTCTGGCACCAGCAGGAGGCCGGTCCATGTTTAGTCCTGACTCTGGCACCAGCAGGAGGCCGGTCCATGTTTAGTCCTGACTCTGGCACCAGCAGGAGGCCGGTCCATGTTTAGTCCTGACTCTGGCACCAGCAGGAGGCCGGTCCCTGAGCACAGGACTAATGTCATGGTACTTCCTGGTTCTAGTCAGGACCTGAGCAGCAGCGTTCTGGATGAACTCATTGAGCAGCCGTAACAGTCGTTTTATAATTTTCAATTCAATTTATTTTTGTAACGGCCAAAATCACAACAGCGGTCGTCTCGGAGGCGACGGTAAAAAACAAAAAACACAAAGCGTGTTAAACAGTGTTCAGTGTCTAATCTGGAGACAAACGCGTGAATACGTTTCTCAAAGTCTGGTTTAGACACTTTACATTTCATTTTGGCAACGTTTTTTTCGATTGTAAAAAGCTTCTGATGTGATGTATTTCAATAAACAGAATTGGAGTCATGAACCTTGCAGCATGTGGTAAGTGACTGTAGAACAAGGTGAGGAGCTCTGGTTTACATGAACAAACTTTCACCAGAGGAAGTGTAAAAAAGCCTGGTCATCTCCTCCAATCGTGTGTTTCAAACAAAGAGAAAGTCATTTCAAATACTACACAATATTTAGCCTTGTAACAGCATCATCTCCAGATCTGACAATATCACTGATAAAAGTACATTCTGTGACAATGCGTCTATCAAATGTGAAATATCAAAATAATTCACATTCAGCATTGTAAAAATCATGTGAATGATTCAAACAGTTTGATGGTTTTATAAAGAGTTTTATTCTTCTAATGTCCTCTGAAACCCAGCAATAAACCAACAAAGTATTTATGTATTTGACAAAGTGTCTTCTGTGAGGTTTGAACCTCTGAGCTGCTGATGAGGCTGTCACTGCACCACCAGAGCAGCCAGTACAAGCTGCTGGTGCACGTCACCAGGACGCTTCAGACGGGATTTATACACTTGAATTGTTCAGATCAGTAATACACTTGTGTCGTTTTGACCTGATTTTCACAAAGAGTTCTGGTTTACAAGCTTGAATTAAAAAATGTGATTAGACTGTGAGTGTTTCTTTGGTGTAATAACTCCTTATTTGTAAGTATATTATTTTAAGTTCTAAAGCGATGCAAAAGTAAGGTACAAGAACATGTTTAAAGGCAAATAACAATACAAATATATATACCGGGAGAGTTGCCGTCATTAAAATGAACATCTTGCCAAGATTGCTATATCAATGCAGCTTTTACCTCATCATGTTCCTGAAATATTTTTTAAGTCAATTCACCAACGAATCAGGAAATTTCTTTGGAAACGCCCGAGACTGAAGTTAGAAAAACTACAATTACCAGTTGACAAAGGAGGCTTAGCATTAGGGTTAGCATTAGGGTTAGCATTAGGCTTAGCATTAGGCTTAGCATTAGGCTTAGCATTAGGGTTAGCATTAGGGTTAGCATTAGGGTTAGCATTAGGCTTAGCATTAGGGTTAGCATTAGGGTTAGCATTAGGCTTAGCATTAGGGTTAGCATTAGGGTTAGCATTAGGCTTAGCATTAGGGTTAGCATTAGGCTTAGCATTAGGCTTAGCATTAGGCTTAGCATTAGGCTTAGCATTAGGCTTAGCATTAGGGTTAGCATTAGGCTTAGCATTAGGCTTAGCATTAGGCTTAGCATTAGGCTTAGCATTAGGCTTAGCATTAGGGTTAGCATTAGGGTTAGCATTAGGGTTAGCATTAGCATTACCAAACATAAAATACTACTTCTGGGCAGCCCAAATTAAATATATACTAGAATGGATTAGAAATGATACTGACTCTTCATATTTGGATCTTGAAGCGCTGGGACTAAATACAGAACTCTCAGCCGTACCGTTTATTAATAATAATTCCTTGATAAAAGGAATAAATGATAATGTTGTTGTGAAAAATACCCGCAAAACTTGGCAAAATGTGCGCGGACACTTCAGAAGAGTGGAGCAATATTCATTTTTAGCACCAATTTATGATAATCCTGATTTTCCAGTGTCATGCACAGATGCTTTAAATGTGGAGGTATAAGATCCAAGAGCTCTTCTCTGGTGAAACCTACAATCTTTTTCTCAACTTAAGTTAGAATATAATCTCCCACAGACACATTTTTATCGATATTTACAGATAAGAAGCTTTATCTTTTCAATTCCATTCTATAAAAATGGCCCTTATAATAATGAACTTGAAACTATTCGACTTAAGGCTCAATTAAAAAAGAAAAGCTTAGGCTATTTGTATAAACGTATGTTTGTCAAACCCATTTTGATCAAAAGTAAAAATCTTTGGACCGATGACTTTGGACCATTTGGACGAGTCAAAATGGAAACAAGTTTTATTAAATGCAAAGAAAATGACATCTTATGAAACCCAATACAATATAATCCATATGCTTCATGTGACACAGTTATTCACAGTAAATATGATTCTACAGCTCCACCGTGTCCATCATGTGAAGACAGTTTGGGGACATTCTCTCATCTTATGGTTTTGTCCCCAAGTTCAACATTTTTGGCAATGTGTCCGAACAGAAATTAAACGCCTCCGACTCATAAATATCCCAGCAGATCCTTATTGTTTTGTTTTAGGACTAGACACATATTCCGAGAAGAAACATCAATATATTTTGAGAATTTTATTATTTGCAGCCGCTTAACAATCCTACAAAGATGGCAAGACGAGGAACCTCCAGATCTTTATGTGGAGGGAGAAGATCATGTCCTTAATGCCACTGGAGAGGCTCTCACACGTCCCGAGAGGCTCTCACACGTCCCCAGAGGCTCTCACACGCCCCGAGAGGCTCTCACACGTCCCGAGAGGCTCTCACACGTCCCGAGAGGCTCTCACACGTCCCCAGAGGCTCTCACACGTCCTGAGAGGCTCTCACACGTCCCCAGAGGCTCTCACACGCCCCGAGAGGCTCTCGCACGTCCCGAAAGGCTCTCACACGTTCCGAGAGGCTCTCACACGTCCCGAGAGGCTCTCACACGTCCCGAGAGGCTCTCACACGTCCCGAGAGGCTCTCACACGTCCTGAAAGGCTCTCACACGTCCTGAAAGGCTCTCACACGTCCCGAGAGGCTCTCACACGTCCCGAGAGGCTCTCACACGTCCCGAGAGGCTCTCACACGTCCCGAGAGGCTCTCACACGTCCTGAAAGGCTCTCACACGTCCCGAGAGGCTCTCACACGTCATGAAAGGCTCTGTAGGACCATTTGTTAAAAACTGGTCCCCACTAGCCTCTGTCTTTGGAGAGGAATGGAATAAGGTGATTACCATGGGCTTTTCAGATTAAGAAAACTATCACTAAATTTACGGCATAAACTTATGAATCATTAAAGTAGATGTGCTTTAACTTGATAAATTGAAGGATCATGTTGAGCAGATATTACTGTAGATATGGAACTCAAGGTAAAGAACATAATTGGTGCCGCTCCAAAACCTCTTATAGATGTAAAATACAGTACTTACTATTATTATTTGTATTTATTTATTATTTATTATTATGATGATTATGATTGTATTTTATTATTTTTATTATTATTTTTATTATTATTTTTATTATTATTTTTAATTATTATTTTTATTTTTCCCCCCTTTCTCCTCTCCTCTCTTTTTAGGGTGTGTATGTGTGTATGTGTGTATGTGTATATGTGTGTATGTGTGTATGTGTGTATGTGTGTATGTGTATATGTGTATATGTGTGTATGTGTATGTGTGTATGTGTGTATGTGTGTATGTGTGTATGTGTGTATGTGTGTATGTGTGTATGTGTGTATGTGTGTATGTGTATATGTGTGTATGTGTGTATGTGTGTATGTGTGTATGTGTATATGTGTATATGTGTGTATGTGTATATGTGTGTATGTGTGTATGTGTGTATGTGTGTATGTGTATATGTGTATATGTGTGTATGTGTATATGTGTGTATGTGTATATGTGTATGTGTGTATGTGTGTATGTGTGTATGTGTGTATGTGTGTATGTGTATATGTGTATATGTGTGTATGTGTGTATGTGTATATGTGTGTATGTGTGTATGTGTATATGTGTGTATGTGTGTATGTGTGTATGTGTGTATGTGTATATGTGTATATGTGTGTATGTGTATATGTGTGTGTGTGTGTGTGTGTATGTGTGTATGTGTGTATGTGTGTATGTGTATATGTGTGTATGTGTATATGTGTGTATGTGTGTATGTGTGTATGTGTGTATGTGTGTATGTGTGTATGTGTATATGTGTATATGTGTATATGTGTGTATGTGTGTATGTGTGTATGTGTATATGTGTATATGTGTATATGTGTATATGTGTGTATGTGTGTATGTGTGTATGTGTGTATGTGTATATGTGTATATGTGTATATGTGTATATGTGTGTATGTGTGTATGTGTGTATGTGTGTATGTGTGTATGTGTATATGTGTATATGTGTGTATGTGTGTATGTGTATATGTGTGTATGTGTATATGTGTATATGTGTATATGTGTATATGTGTGTATGTGTGTATGTGTATATGTGTGTATGTGTGTATGTGTGTGTGTGTATGTGTGTATGTGTGTATGTGTATATGTGTGTATGTGTGTATGTGTATGTGTGTATATGTGTATATGTGTATATGTGTGTATGTGTATATGTGTATATGTGTATATGTGTATATGTGTATATGTGTATATGTGTATATGTGTATATGTGTATATGTGTATATGTATAGTGCGGTGCTGGAGTCCCAGCTTCGGCTTGGCGCGGGGTAAGAGGCTTGATCCCAACTTCCGTGCCGTCTCTAGGACGGTCGAGTGGATTCCTGGACACGGGATGAAGGCCCTTGTGAGCTCCGCATTTTGGATCAGTACTGGCTCCGGCATGGGTCGGGGCCATGGGTCGGGGCCACCCTGAAGTTAATTGGGGGGGGTCCGGTGTTGGCTTGCCCGTGCGTTTGCCCTCGACACTGGTTCCAGTTGGGGTGGGCCTCAGTTTGGGATGCTAGGTTCCTCGGTCAAGTGGTGGGTACCAATGTTACAGCACCTGATGTGTATATACATGTACATGTACCGGTATATGTGTGTATAGATATGTATACGTTTATGTAACTTATGATTATACTTGCTTTGCACTATGTGGTGTCTTTTAAATGCAAAATCAATAAAAAAAAAAAAAAAAATAAAATAACAATACAAATAATGCAGAATATGTGTCTTTTAAAGTCACATTCATGGCGATAATGCAGTGTCCTTGTTGTTGCTGACATTTGACAGAGGCACATGTTCAGACAGAAGAGAGAGACAGAGAGAGTGTGATAGAGAGAGGAGGAGGAGTGAGAGTAAAGCCTCTGCCTGCTCTGGTTCAGTCCAGACCTCAGACCTCAGACGTCCAGCTGCAGCTCCATGTCTCGTCCGTCCTTCTCCTCGTCGCTGCCCCGCTGTGGGCTCCCTCGGGCCCAGAAGAGCGGCTCCGTGCTGCTGCAGAAGGAGCTCCAGGGGAACCGCTCGTGCATGCTGCGTATCGGAGAGAGGCTGATGCGGGCCGGCAGCGAGGGGAACCTGGTCCACAGACCCGGACTGAACCTGGATCAGAACGGACCTCAGCGGCACGAGCACAGGGCAGCCAAAGGTCAGAGGAATGTGAAGGCAAACTGCACCGCCGTCAGCTGCTTTATTTGAGCTGTATGTGATCAACTCTTTGCTTGTTCATGATTAATGGTGATGGGCTGGTGATGACTTTGTGTTCCAATGCTTTTCCTTCTTGTAAAGTGTCAGCCGTGCTTCCTTCTTGTCCTGATTGGCTTTAGCACGTCTTATTGCTCTGCCCTAGAAACTCTGTCCCTCTAATGTCAGTGTGTCATCTCGCCTGTCGCTGCTCAGTCTTCTCACGTCAGAGCTCCACATTCACGAGACCAACATCCATCAGACATCCACAGACAGAGGAGCCAGTTTAACCTCCAGAACAGCACCAAAAGTACTGGTGTGAGAGCTGAAGGAGGAGCACAAACGTCTGTGCTTATTACAGCAGCTTTATGACGAGTCACTTTGTGCTTCTGTCCCACTTTACAATCATGACGATGATGTGTCGAGCAGAGGAAGCAGAGGAGAGCTGCAGCTAACAGTGTTTTACCACCAATTATAGTCGAATGAGTGTTTCTTTGGACTATTTAGACTTTTAAATGGATTTCTCACCAAATAAAGGTTGAAATATGGAAACTGAAGGATTCTAAATGTGGACTTTTTGACATTTTGATTTAATAACACCACTTCCTTTGTTCTAACAGGTCTTTTCCTGAGTGTTTTAGAGTCTGTTTAGTCCAGATTACCATTACGATCATCAAAATACAACTACTGTTATTTTTTAAACTCGACGAGTCACAGTTAGTTTGTAAGTTGTTAGCTCTGCTGTTGCTTTTAAAGGTCAGTTCAAGACCTTTTTATTTAGTCCAGCCTTTTAATTGCATTTGCTTTAGGGACTGATTTGACTGTTATTGTTGTATATGTGTTGCTCACTGTAAGTTTTTTGTCTTTTATTGTTTTATTCTGTGTTTTTGTGAAGCTCTTTGTGACTTCTGTCTGTGAAAGGTGCTGTACAAATAAGATTTACTTAATTAATTACTTACTAAGTTCATTAATCGTCGCAGGCCAAATGCAGAGAAGTTCAAAAAGAGCCGATGATCCAGAACAATCCAACTTTATTTGTGGCACATCTTATAAACGAGATCATTTCCAAAGTTCTGCAGGAGCAATATAAAACATTTAGCTCTGCACAAGTACATTTCAAACACAACTGGACCTGATAAAGTCGGAACAACAAAACAGACAAAAGAAATATATGAATGAAATAAAACATCAACTAAATCAAATGAGTCAAAGACACAGACGACCACACGACTCTTGCACTGTGAAAAGTCCTTTAGCCAAGTGTTCATAAAGATAATGTTGAATGGACCCTGTGTTTCCACATCTATTTCTGTCTGATTTGTCCGTTTTTCATGTTGTCTTTGGCCCCGCCCCCTTGCTTCACTTCGATTGGTCGATTCATATTTCCCTTGGATAGTCTTTGCATTTACAGTCTCAGTCACATTTTAAACCACATCTTGTCTTTATTTTACATTTATTTTGTTTTGGCGCTCGATTATTTCAAATATTTCACTCTTGTCGGCGCGTGTCCGATTAGCCAGCTAGCCAAAGTGCTGCTTCGGTTTTGGAGGATTCATTGCTGGATTTGACTAAATTGATTTCTTGTCATTTAATGAACACACAGAACTTTATTATTTAAAGACTATTGATTTGAGCCAATGCGTTCAAAGTAATTGTGCAGAATGTTTCATGAGTCTGTTTCCCTGAAAGTGTCCAAAGAGCGTGGAAACACATTTGTGTCTGAGTGGATTCCAGCTGCGCTACATAAGTCGACCCACAGGTGGAAATACAATACAATAAAAACATGTTCTCTTCTGCTCATTTCTGCTCCAGGACCCTGACAACCATGGGCCTGATCCGTCTCCATGGAAACGAGCAGACGACGCCACCAGGCCAAGTCACAGGTCAGATCTGTGGAGAGTCGAGTCTGCTCACTGTAAGAAAGGTGAAGCAATGACATCTCCTTTATACGTCACCTTTAAATCCTTCTCATTGTATCAGTGCAGTTCAGAGTCTGGAGCGCCCCCTGCTGCTCCACCACCACATTACAGCTCACTCTGGAGCTCATGTGCCACGTGCTTTCACTCAAGGACATGTGTGTATTATTTTAGAACAGTTTCACATCCTTTAACCTGCAGAGAGAGAGAGAGAGGGCTTGTCTCCATGGAGATAAACTACACTGCGGAACATTCCAGACAAAGCCGTGATAACAGGCTTTAATGAACTCTAAACTGGATGTGGGATTATACAGTTTGTTTTAAGGAGAATAATCATTATCTGTTTGTTTCATCACTGATATTTCTACCTGAGCCAGAGTGTGGCGCCCTCTGCTGGAGCTCACTGCCACTGCACCTGTCACAGAGACGGGTGTGGTTCAGGTCACGTGACTCTTTGAGGTCAAAGTTTAATAAAGCTGTTCAGAGACGACGCTGAAGCAGTGAGTATTTCTTATGATTAACACATGAAATAATGGAACAATGGACTATTTAAATGAAATAATCGTTTGCCTTTGAATTAATTCAAACGGGTAAAAGATTACCCACAATGCCAGTGCTCTTGCTTTGCATGATTTTATCCCATATCGTATGTGTAGTTGTGTTTTTATGTGTTCCTTTAATGTCTTTGATTGTTTCAGTGAAGGTTTTATTGTCATTTTATCTGTAAATCCTGTGTTTATTTAGTCTGTATTTAACTTGACGGGTCGTCACCAAAAGAGTTTCTCTCTTTGAGTTTCCTCTGTTTAAATAAATGATAAATAAATGTATGTCACATCTGTCCAACCAGGAAGTCACATTAGAACCTTCAACATGTCAAACTAAAGACATTTAGTCTGTTTGTGCTTTTGTCAAACGACTTCTGTGTTTGTGGAAAAGAATTTCCCCTGAGGAACAATAAAGTCTAAAGTCTAAAGTCTAAGCTCTAAAACTAGTGATAAAAGTCATAAAACATGTTCAATATTTAACCAACGTCTGATCTAAAAGTCTTTATATCAAAAGACAAGCAACAATTCTGAATTTTCAAAGGTAAAAAAGTCACTTTGTTACAAAAGATTGAGAAAATATAATTTACTAAACTCAAAATTGTGTTTGAGCTCCACAAAAAGTATAATCTGTGGTAAATTAATATCTGTAGTGACGAAAACATGAACAACTATTGTGGACTCAACATTTCTGTAAGTATTAGTCCAGTAAAACTTATACATATTTAATGCAGTAAAATCCAGTGTTAAATGTGTTTAAAGCAGCTCTGATGTCACTCACACGTCTCTGAGGCTTTCACTTTGACTCAAACACCTGGATTTGTCATATTTTGTGATATTCTGAGGTTAATCCCAGTTTCTCCAGTGAAATCACATTATGTTCCACTGAAACTTTTGCTCCGTTCAGGAATTTAGAATGTGTTTGTTTACAGACTTTAAAGGTCTTTATATAGTCCCGCTTTAATCACAGTCTAATCATTTATAATACACTATTAAGGAGGTAGAATATATGTACAAAGTGACAGGCGGTTGAGTGTAATGTGGTCATGTGACCAGCAGAGGGAGACACAGTAAGTCCACATCTGGAGAACAGAGCTTCTAAACAGGAGACATCTCTGTATGTTCTATTCAAATGGACTCTTCTTCTGATTCCAGCTCCTACAACATGGACCCACCTGGACCTGGCCCCGGGTCTAAACCCAGACCTGGACCCAGACCTGGACCCGGACCCAGACCTGGACCCAGACCTGGACCCAGACCTGGACCCAGACCTGGACCCAGACCTGGACCTGCTCCCAGCTCTCTGTCTCTGAAAAGTGACTGCTCTAAGGGTCTTCCTCCATTATTTAAAGAAGTTGGTCCTGAAGACCAGAGGTAAGACATCTGAACAGTTCTTTTCACTCTGATAAACAGAGACAAAGTGAGTGGGGCTGTTACTGTACGACTGCCTCCTCAATCAAACACGTTCTTCAAGTTGATCTTCTTTCCTGCTTTGTCATGTTCATGTGCTCCAGAGGGTCAGACTTAGACATAAAGACACTCCCAGTCTAAAGTCTGGACACGCCTTCTCATTCAATGTATTTATTCTTTATGTTTACTACTTTCTACATTGACATTGTAGATAAACTGAAGACATCAAATATATGAAGCCAGATGTATGGAATTATGAAGCAAAGAAATCTAGAGAAATAAATGTTTGATATTTTTATTATTTCCCACATTTTTGCTGTCGACCCTTTTTAAAATATATTTAATAAAGTTCTGGCGCACACACACATAATGTCTTTGCTGTAATTCACTTTTTGTCCTTTTCTTTCTTGCCTGGGTGAAGTGTATTAGAGCCTCTTGTAGATGAAGAGAAGAAAACAGGATGTAATATGTTCTAGTTCAAACACACTAATCTGCCATTAAAAAGTTGAATTTTGTGAGATTTTAATAGTGCAAATATTCCAGAAAATGTCTGATTTGCTGTAATGAAGTAGTAATTATACTGGAGGAAGTTGGTTTGTTGATGTTTGACTTACAGGAGGAATAATGACTTTTGTGACTTTTGTCTTGGATAAACTATGAGGATATAGTTTGTCTTTTGGTGGATCTGAGCTCGTCTTTGGACTTGCTGCTGTTGTGAGGACATTTGACTGTAAATGCACTGCACAGTATTGCCACAGTAACACACACAGTCTTCAGTTTATGTTGCTGTGGATCCAGAATGAGGGAAAAAGAAGCAAAGATTAGAACAAAGTCCAGTCACATCTACAGGGGCCACTCCCCCCTGGACATGGACTATTGTCCTGCCCTTCTTCCTTCAGACTGACCATTCACACTGTTCAAGACCAAGAGACTGAAAAACTGCTTTTATCCACAAGCTGTGAAACAATCACTCCTATTCTGTCATTTACACCATTTGCTGCTCGACCTTGAGCTGCTAAACTGTATTTCACTGTTTTACCTGAAAAGGACAAATAAGAGAAAAGAAGAGCCAGAAGTAAAGCTCTCATGTGTGACTCAGTGGAACAGGAGGAACTATTGTACAAATGTGTGAGTTTGACTATTTTTACCTGTGGAACTTTGGTTTGTTTATGATGTCATGGACCCACAAGATTAATGAGTCACTAATAAGTTTCTACTCATGATAATAATGTCAAGTAAAGTGTACGTTCTTCTCCTCAGACGTTCCAGAGCTCTAGTATAAGTCGTGTCAGTAGTTTTGTCCTGGAATCCTCCTGAACATCAGAGACATCTCTGTATGTTCTGTTCAAATGGACTCTTCTTCTGATTCCAGCTCCTACAACATGGACCCACCTGGACCTGGCCCCGGGTCTAAACCCAGACCTGGACCCAGAGCTGGACCTGGACCTCGACCTGGACCCAGACCTGGACCCAGACCTGGACCCAGACCTGGACCCAGACCTGGACCCAGACCTGGACCTGGACCTGCTCCCAGCTCTCTGTCTCTGAAAAGTGACCGCTCCAATGAACATCCTCCGACCTTTACAGAAGCTCCTCCTGAAGACCAGAGGTAAGACCTGCTTCATCCAGAGCTCTGGACATGTTCTCAGGACAGCGCCACCTGCTGCTCATCCTTCATCAGTGCAAACAGTGATCCTGTGTTTGAATGGAGCTGCTCTCAGTGTGAGACAGATGAGTTCAGGTGGGACAGGATCACAGGGTCTTCTACAGATTGTACAGAGTCTCAGAGAATCATCTGTTCTGAACCAGGACTGAACACATCAGAGTCAAACAACTGGACCACTGTAGATGATGGATTTGGATTTATGATTCACATTGTTTTTCAGCTGCATTTGACCAAAGAACCCTCACACTGTAAGAAAAAGTAGTGTTTCTATACGGTAAAGAGCAGAATGTAGAATGCTGTAAATCTGCAGTAAACTTACAGTGATGAGAGAACTGCTTCTTACTGATGCATGTGGACAGTATCTTACATTAAGAGTTGTATTTTTACACCCGCTACTGTTGCATTTATACTGGGAAAGGCTATTGTGCTTTTCAAAATAAAACTCACTCATGCACAGTAGCTTAGAAACTGATTATTTGATTAAACATTAACATTTTAAAATACACTCATTAAAAGACAAGATAGACAGTTAATATAATCCTCTGACGACTCATCTTCAGCTCACATATGTATTACTTCTCTTCTAAAACTCTCAGTTACTATAGTTACAGAAAAGCTGTAAATTCATAATGAATTAATTAGCTTCAATTCCCCTTTTGTCCAACACTTAAAAGCCCCTGAACACATGAAACAAGGAGCACAATCATTCCTCAAACTCTTCTATTGGAATACTGTAGTTCTTTTCAAACAGTTCCCTCTCAAGTGAACTCCAGGGTTCTTCTGCCTCTGCACGTGATTTAACATGAAGCAGTCTGAGAACACACAAGTTATAAGTCACTCAATATTGTCCATCTCATGAGCTCTGGGATCAAATATAACATGAGTTCAAAGCACATTTCATGTTGTGTCTGTGGATGAAAACTGTCTCCTCAAAATCATCTGAATATGTTCTGCAGTCTTGTGTTTTAAGAGTTAAGTCTTTAAGATCAGCTGACCATGCAGCAGATATCTGGAAAAGTACTCATTATATCATCATAATAATATATATGATATGAAACAAGGCATTCATGTTTTGTCCTATGACTGACAAACAAAACATTCAACATTGTCAAACAGAAACAGACAAGATTTGACCTCAGAACATTTGAGAGCTTCTGGACACCTGAAAATATAGAACACAATTATTGATCAACTTGTTCATATTTTAGAAACAAATACTGTGTAAAATAGTCAGATGTAGTTGACTTCAAACATTTCCCTTTCAGTCAAACTCAGGGTTCCTCTGCCTCTTCCACGTGGTTCAACATGAAGCTGCTGCTAACACAAGTTATACCTTTCTTTGGTTTATCTTATCTGTTTGACCTTATGACATCTGATATCAAATATAATCATGAGCTAAAATCACTTTACAAGAGATGAAAGTGTGCGTTCTGTGTAGATTGTCAAAATCCTGTGATACAGTCTTGTGTTACTTAAGTCAGAGTGAAGATGATGAGAAAAGATGAGCTGAGCATTAGCCACCGCAGCAGTTCTCTGGAAATGAACAGAATCAATAACACCTTTTCATCTTTTATCACAACTCAACCAGCAGCACAACATGAAGGTGTTTTCTGTGGAAATACATGTGTCGCACAAATGACACTGCTGCCAACAAAGTGTGTGCAAAGCTGGATTATATTAGTATTATTGCTCGTCACGCACGGACGAGCGTCGGAGAAACTGGCGTTCCAGGTTGTATATGTGGGCATTTAACGACATTTAATGAAACATCATCAAAACCATAATGCCACCAAAGAAATCAGATCCTCTGATGGAAGTTGTCCAAGACTTGGACAAAATCAAGGCAGCGCTAAACGGCTTGTCTAAAGATATTGCCACCGTGACGCGGCAGCAAGTGAAGCTAGTGGCACTGGTGGATGAAGTTGAAAAGCTACGGGAACGTCTAGAGGAAAAAGATCGGGTCATAAATGGATTGGAAAGACGTATCGATGACCTTGAACAATACACACGAATGGAGGACGTGATTATTAATGGGCTAGAAACAAAACATCGCAATTACGCACGAGCAGCTGCTGGCGGCGGTGCCATGGTGGGACCGGACGCACCGGTGGAGGAGTTGCTAACACTGGAGCAACAAGTAGTTACATTTCTCTCAACTAAAGAGATCAAAGTGGATCCGATGGAGATTTCGGCCTGCCACCTGCTTCCCCGAAAGCGTAGCGATGCCAAACCTGCGATTGTGGTTCGCTTTGTGAACAGAAAGCACGAAGTGGATCTGCTGCGCCAGGCACACAAGCTAAAGGGGAGCATGGTGTACATTAATGAACACCTCAGCAGCAAGAACGCAGATATTGCAAGACATGCACGAATACTGTGGAAACAAAAGAAAATACAAGCGACATGGACCAGGAATGCTGGTGTTTTTATTGGTCTAAATGGAACTGAACAAGCACGAGTGATCACAGGGACATCAAAGACTTGGACCAGTACAAATGAGGCAAATACTATTTAAATATGACTTTTCTTTGACTGAAATGACTTATGAGCTTCACGAAGATGATCGTTTGTTTTGGATTATAGGGATGATACTTTCTTATTTAATGGACTATGAACTCTATGAAGATGAACCTTTCGTTTGGATTATGGAACAACTTGTGTTTGGACTAGTGGAGTTTTCCTGACATTTTGCCATTATTATTTTTGTTATTTAGGTTAGCGCTCTTGCCTCCCAAGAAGGAGATCATGGGTTCGATTCCCGGACCAGACCAACATCACATGATCTCTCTGGGTGGAGTCTGCATGTTCTCCCCATGTTACCATGGGTTCTCTCCGGGTTCTCCGGCTCCTCCCACCGTCCAAAGACATGCATGTGTTAGGCAAAATTGGTGACTCTAAATTGGCCCTAGTGAATGAATGTGAGAGTGAGAGTGAGTCTGTAATGTCTATGTCTCTGTGTTGGCCCTGCGACAAGTTGGCCACTGTCCAGGGTGTACCCCGCCTAAGGCCCGAAGTCACTGGGATAGGCTCCAGTCACCCGCGACCCCAAAAGGGAACAAGGATGGATATATTTATTTTTTTTATTTTTTTTCTTACAACATGCCAGAACTTGGACCCATGGTAGAACAAAATACACACTTAAATGATGAGACCATTAATGATATCGATGATCCAACTGATTTCTGCAATAACATAAATTATTTAAATGTAAAACATGGTAAATATGATGTTGAAAAGGAAATAGATACTGATACTTATTGTAGTCAGACAAATTGTCAGTGTTACACAGAAGAACAGTTTAAGAGTGAACATGGAACATGCTTTCTCTGTGATACATTTTAATAGTAGAAGTCTTTGGAGCAATTTCCCATTTATTAAATATTATTTAAGCTTATTCCCAAAGTTTAGTGTAGTTGCTATTTCTGAAACATGGTTCGATGAGGATAAAGTCTCAGCTGTTGAACTGGAAGGACATGAACTGTTTGTAGTGAATAGAAAAGACAAGAGGAGGTGGAGTTCTCTCTCTGTAGATTCTAACCTGCATTGTAATGCTATAGAAAGCATGTCTACTACAGTTGATCATATGTTAGAGTGTGTCACGCTTGAGATTCACATGGAGAAACAAACAAAAATAACTGTTGCATTTATAGAACACCTGGTTCTTCTCTGGATCATTTGAATGACTTTATATCTAATATGTTTCACTCAATTGGAAATAAGTCTTACATTGTCTGTGGTGATTTGAATGTTGAGCTGCTTAACCAGGTGGACACAAGAAAACCACAGACTTTATCAATACTTTTTATAACAGGACATTATTTCCAGTCATAGTAAAACCAACTAGAATAACAACAGAATCAGCAACATTCATTGATAACATATTTACAAATGAAACTGGTCAAATTGATGGAGGTCTTTTAATGACTGATATTAGTGACCATCTTCCTGTTTTTGCAATTCTTCAAAATGTATTTAAAACACGGTGTAATGAGACGAGCGACATAAGAACAGTGAGACATAGAACACCTGAAGACATTGAGACTGTGAAAATGGAATGAAATAAACAAAATTGGGATGAAATTTATAGGTATGAAAATCCTAATGAAGCATATGAACTCTTTTTAGCAAAATTACTTGATATTTATAATAATTGTTGTCCACTTAAGACAATAATTTGTAAAAAACAGATGCTGAAACCCTGGTTCACTAAAGGAATAATTAAGGCAGAAAGAAAAATCAACTATAGGAAATTCCTAAAATCCAGAACGCAAGTTTCTGAAAATAAATATAAAGCATACAAGAATAAATGAGTTAATATAATCAGAAATTTTAAGAAAGAATATTATACAAAATTATTAATGCAACATAGACAAAATATCCAGGGAACATGGAAAATGATGAATGATTTAATACATAAGAGACATAATAATAATAATAATAATAATAATTATCCTAATTATTTGAACAAAGACAATGACAAAATAAGTCATATTAAGGGAATTGTTCATGATTACTTTGTAAACATTGGCTATAAATTGGCAACAAAAATTGTGCCCCTCAAAACAATGACATGGAGATTGGGGTCACGTATGAATAATATATATATATATATATATATATATATATATATATATATATATATATATATATATATATATATAGGGGTCACGTATGAGGGTGTAAATTCATTTTTTCTAAACCCAACAAATGAAAATGAAATATTGAAAATTGTGAAATTGTTTGTTAAAAGATGAGATAACTATGTTGAAGTTAACAATATATTAAATGAGCATCAGTTTGGTTTTAGAGCACACAGGTCCACAACGATGGCAGTTGTTAATCTTGTTGAAAATATTTCCCAATCATTAGATCAAAAACTCCATACCAAAGGTTTATTTTTGGATTTACAGAAAGCATTTGATACAATTGACCACACAATTTTATTTAAAAAATTGGAAAAATATGGCTTTAGGGGAAAAGCAAATTCTTGGTTAAATAATTACTTACCGGATCGATTCCAATATGTTCATCTGAAGGGAGCAGAGTCTAGTTGTCAGCGAATTAGTTGTTGTGAGCCACAAGGCTCTGTTTTGGGCCTAAAATTATTTTTATTATATATTAATGATATCCAAAAAGTATCTGATGTTACCACAGTTTACTGCTCGGGTCAAAATCTTAGTGAGTTGGTGAAGGTGATGGAGAGAGAACTGCATAAACTAAACAACTGCTTTGCATTAAATAAATTATCACTCAACTTAAATAAAACAAAATTTATGGTATTCAGTAACAAACATGTAGATAATGATATCAAAATTAAAATAAATAGTTTTAGAAATTGAAAGAGTCCAATCCAATCCACTTTATTTCTATAGCACGATTTACACAACCAGAGGTTCTAAAGTGCTTCACAGCAGGTAAAAGACTACAGAGGCATAAATAGGATAAAAGTAATAAAATAAGATATAAAAACAAAATCAAATAGAAAATTAAATCAAACAAACACACTAAAATCAATGGAATAAAAATAAACAAAATAAAATAAATAAAAAGGTGCTGCCCTCCCAACACATATAAAACATACAACACACATAAAACATACAACACACATAAAACATACAACACATATAAAACATACAACACATATAAAACATACAACACAAAACATACAACACATATAAAACATACAACACATATAAAACATACAACACATATAAAACATACAATACACATAAAACATACAACACATATAAAACATACAACACATATAAAACATACAACACATATAAAACATACAACACATATAAAACATACAACACATATAAAACATACAACACATATAAAACATACAACACATATAAAACATACAACACACTACATGGAGTTAGGAGCCAGAGAAAACAGATGTTTTTTAGAAGCGATTTAAAAAGAGGCAGTGAGGAGCTTTTCTTATGGGGAGTGGCACTTTGTTCCACAGTTTTGGAGCTGCCACTGCAAAGGCGATAGAGTCAATTATATTAAGTTTCTTGGAGTGATCATAGATTGCAAAATTTCATGGAAAACACATATACAAAATCTACTGAAAAAAGGAAGGCTGAGGGAACATTGTTTGTCTAGTAAAGCAGTTAAATTATGGAACAATTGTTGCGATGAATTAAAAAATGCCACTTCTTTATTTCTGTTTAAAAGGATCTTTAAGGAAACAATCATAGACAAACATTTTAGCAGAATGAAACTGCAGCTTTGTTATAAAACCTTGAATGCTTGTGGAGGAAACTGTGAGCAGACTGTCCAGTATTATGTAGTGTTGTTTGTGTTGATGAACTGTGGCTTGTGAACTATAAAATGTCCACCAATGTTGAGAGTTTGAGAGAAGGGTCGGCACAATAAGCCTTGGCTTCTGCCTTCACCTGGTCCAAAAACATTAATGTATCTCGAATTTAGTTTTGTGCTTGAATGTTGAGCACCTTTTGTTTTTGACCAAACCACAATAAATAAAAAATAAATTAAAAAAAATCAAGTTTGACCAACTTACTACTAATATTGTTGCAAAGCCGTCTCCAAAATGGAGGATACTATTGACTAAAAGAAAACATTTGCACCTAAAACAAATCATGTCAATGATTGAACTTCCCTTTTTGTTAATGAAGAGGCACAGCCAGAAGCACATGTGCATGAAACACACCAAACACATATGAGTCAAGAGAATACATATTGTACAGCACCCTAAATACAAATATGAGAGTCCCTCCAGCCTTGAGGGCGTTACCTTGGGTCATCAACAGTTTTTAATGAAAACAATTCAGAACTGCTGAAAATGAATGTATTTTTACTATAATTTCAGCTGCTACTAGTCTCTTAGTGGACCTAGAGTTTGAACCAAACATGTTGAAGCTTCACTTTGTTTCTATCAATCATAAATGTTGAACTCTCTTCAGGAAAATCTGTGACTTAAAATAAAGCCTGATATTTTCAAATCTAAATTAAAGACTTGTCTTTTTAATATTATTTATGAATAACTTATGATTATGGATTCATACTTTTATCGACTTAAAGTGTTGTAACTGTCATGTTTCTCTGTTGTATTGACTGGATAAGTGTAAATGATGTGAACGTTTCTCTCTTTCCTAAATGTTTGTGCTTGTTTTCTGTGTGAAACACTTTGAGTTGTCTGTGTGCATGAAAGGTGCTCTACAAATAAACTTGACTTGACTCAGAATGCTGGTGAAAAAGCCCAGGGCCAGTAGTGCCAGGCTCCTGTTCTGTCAGGCTCTTGTCAACACTTTTCACACTCTCATGACAAACCTGATGTATAAATTCATGTGTGGCCTAAATGACTCTCTGAACTCTCTGGTGGCGATGCTGGTGAGTCCCAGGTTTAGTGCTGTTCAGTATCACTGCTCTTTATCAAACACTGAGCTGTCTTTTAGGACACTTTTATTCTTGTCTCCTGTCTTATTGTGTTCTTTTATGGGCCATGAGTCTGAAACAAAGAAATAATGATGATTTTATGGTTTGACAGGGAGCCAGTCCCAAAGGAGCAGCTGGACGCCATCTTCAGGGTGAGTATCCCACGGCCGCAGCATGTGTGGGGTTCTCTGGGGCGCTCCTCAGGTTCTCTCTTTGACTCAAACTCTTCTCTTATTGTTCTGTTCCAGCGTCTGGAGGAGGACGTCCTGACTTTTGTCAAAGAGCAGCTGCAGAGGCTCCACAGGCTCCTGGCCTCAGATTACCCAGAATGCTCTGAGAGTGAGGGGGAGGAGCCGAGCAGCAGAGAGGCGGTTCTGAACATCACCCTGGACTTCCTGAGGAGGATGGACCAGGAGCAGCTGGCCCAGCTCCTGCAGGACAGTAAGAACTCTGTTACTGTCCATCTGAGGAACAGCTCCAGGCTCTGATCTGTTTAACTTTACAATTAAAAGTAGATCATTTGACATTTTAGTGAAGAAGAAGTTTTCACAAATCAGAAGGAGCTTGAGTTGACAGTTGTTTGTGTCTTTATTCAGGAAACACTGTTGGAGTTTGTGGAGATAAACTGAAGTCTCATCTGCAGCAGAAGTTCAACTGTGTGTTTGAGGGCGTGGCTAAAGCAGGAGACTCCGCCCCCCTGACCCAGATCTATACAGAGCTCTACATCACAGAGGGCGGGGCCTCAGAGGTCAACCAGGAACATGAGGTCAGACACATGGAGAGTGCGTCCAGGAGAGCGGCCGCTCCAGAGACCACCATCACATGTGAAGACATCTTTAAAGCCCGCCCACATTCACCAGAGCCAATCAGAGCGGTGCTGACGAAGGGCGTGGCCGGCGTGGGGAAAACAGTGCTGACTCAGAAGTTCAGTCTGGACTGGGCTGAAGGCAGGGCCCACCAGGAGCTCCAGCTGCTGTTCCCGTTCACTTTCAGAGAGCTCAATGTGCTCAGAGACACACAGTTCAGCCTGGTGGAGCTGCTGCACCACTTCTTCAGTCCATCCAAAGATCTCTGCAGCTTCCAACAGCTCCAGGTGCTCTTCATCTTTGACGGTCTGGACGAGTGCAGACTTCCTCTGGACTTCAGCCGAACCCGGGTCCTGAGCGACCCCACAGAGTCCGTCTCAGTGGACGTGCTGCTGGTGAACCTCATCAGGGGGAGCCTGCTTCCCTCCGCTCGCCTCTGGATAACCACGCGCCCCGCGGCGGCCAATCAGATCCCTGCTGAGTGTGTCTCCATGGTGACAGAGGTGCGAGGGTTCGCTGACCCGCAGAAGGAAGAGTACTTCAGGAAGAGGTTCAGAGACGAGGCCACTGCCGTCATCTCCCACATCAAGAGCATCCGCAGCCTCCACATCATGTGCCACATCCCGGTCTTCTGCTGGATCCTCTCCACAGTTATACAGAAGCTTCTGGAACAAACAGAGGGACCAGAGCTGCCCCGGACTCTCACACAGATGTACGTCCACTTCCTGGTGGTGCAGGCCAAAGTCCAGAACATCAAGTATCACCAGGGATCAGGGGCAGGCCTTCACTGGACTCCAGAGACCAGGGAGATGGTGCGGTCTCTGGGAAAACTGGCCTTTGAACAGCTGCAGAAAGGAAACTTGATCTTCTACGAGTTTGACCTGAGCGAGTGTGGGCTGGACGCTGCAGCGGCCTCAGTGTACTCCGGAGTGTTCACACAGGTCTTTAGAGAGGAGCCAGGCCTGTACCAGGACAAGGTCTACTGCTTCATCCATCTGAGTGTGCAGGAGTTTCTGGCTGCTCTTCACGTCCATCAGACCTTCTTCAGCTCTGGAGAGAACCTGCTGTCACCACCACACTCCTCTGAGAGTCCTGAGTCTGAGGGAGACTTCTACTGCTCTGCTGTGGACCAGGCCATACAGAGTCCAAACGGACACCTGGACCTGTTCCTGCGCTTCCTTCTGGGGCTGTCTCTGTCGACCAATCAGAGCCTGCTGCAGGGTCTGCTAACACAGACAGGAAGTAGCTCAGGGACCAATCAGGAGACAGTAAAGTACATCAAAGAGAAGCTGAATGAAAAGGGTCTGTCTGCAGAGAGAAGTCTGAACCTGCTCCACTGTCTGAACGAGCTGAACGACCTCAGTCTGATGAAGGAGACACAAAGATACATGAGAGGAGGAAATTTCTCCTCATTAAGTTCTCCTGCTCTGTGGTCTGCTCTGTCCTTCCTCTTATTGTCCTCAGACTCAGACCTGGAGGAGTTTGACCTGAGGAAATACCGGGCCTCAGAGACAGCTCTCCTGGGTCTGCTGCCGGTGATCAAAGCCTCCACCAAAGTCCTGTGAGTCCAGACTGTATTTAAAGTGCATATGACAGGTCAGATTATACTTTTCACTAAAACATAGTGAACATGATTACGTTTAAGATTTGACTCAACATTTAGTCTGTTTTTCTCCAATTTGACCATTTTGATGGTTTTATAATGTTACTTCCTGGTTGGACATGAGCAACAGATGTGACGTATGTAGAGATAATTCCACAACTGTTGCCTAGCAACCATAATGTTAACAAGAGCCAAAATACATATGAATGACACAATAGTTATGATTAGACAAATAATAATTCCTGATAACACCTTCAATTTGTTAAATGATTGTTTAAACTGTCAGAAAAATGTGTCAGTGACTCTGAAGGTCCACACTTTTCCTACAGAGGGCGCTATTTAAGGATCACGCCATTTAAGTGAAAGGTAAAGCTATTTGAAAAGTAGTGTCCAGCGCTGGTCACTAGAGTGGTCAATATAGACCACAATGCATTGCGAGAGTGTGGTTTTTCCACACTCTCGCAATGCATTGTGGTCCGCTTACCTTAGCTTGAGCTGGAAAAAGAGCTCCTTCACAGGCAAAAAGATGAATAATCCAGTTAGTTTGTTGTTTAATGTGAGATCCATGACTTGTGTGGTGATTATTAGTCCATCATTATGTGTGAGTCAGACACATTTGACCAATATTTATGACACAAATACATTTTATCTGAGTTTTACAGACTTTCAGACGCAGCCAGTTACTTGTAAATTGTCCCTGCATTTTGGAGGGAAAGTCTCTTATTGATGACATCACAGAGGGATTAAGTTTTAGAACTCAGCTCTACTTCCTGGTTCTTCAACCCACTTATGAAGGAATAAACTTGTATAATGCAAGTAGATCCGGCCAATCCAGGACTGATTTATGGTTTACTTCTTCTGTTTCTCTCCAGTTCATTTCAGAAATAGGTCACAGTTATGCTCCATTAACATATCACAAGTTAATAACTATTCAATTAAAAGTGTTCAAATGTGTGGATATTAGAAGTTTAATAACACTTTACTGCAGGACCAGATCTTTGTGATATGGTAACTTCACTGATTAATGATGTATTTAATGGTGAAATGATTGATCATGAGCAGAAAATTGAGTTTTTTAAGGATCAGACGAGAAAAACGACAAGTAAATCTGAAATCACACAAAGAAATTAAGGTGATGGATGAATAAAATCCACTTCTATCAAAAGAGAACACAACAGAGGAGGAAGATATTAGAATTACACAGCTACAAGAAGAAATAAATCAAATGTTTAGTGAAATGACAAAAGGCCTTTGTCTGATCAAGGACCAAATGACTTGAAGACAGAAAAAACAACATGAAAAAAGAAATAATATGACCTGCTTCAAAATAAATGAACATCTCAAGCCCAAAAGACATTTCTAACCATGTGTATACATTTAATAAAAAACATATATAAATGAAATAATGAGGCATCTAAAAGTGAAGAGTTCATCAATTGTGTCAGGAATAAGACGACATCAAGTTCTGAAAAGTTCAGACTGTGAAAGCTCAAGAACAAAACTAGAAATGTCTGAAGCAGTTCAATCAGTGAAAAAGGCTAAATCCCCTGGATGTGACGTCTCACAGTGGAATTTTATCTGCACTTTTGGATCCGAGTTGAAAAGAGACTTTTGGAGCTTTTTCACATTAGTTTTGAGAGAGAAGAAATGTGAACAAGTCTGAAGCAGAGAACAATCTGTCTTATTCCCAAACCAGGCAAAGATCTCTTTATGTTGGAAACTGGAGACAAAAACATTGTGAAATATTGATGACAAAATTCTATCTCAAATACTTGAATGAAAACAGTTTAAATGAAATAATAAATGAAACATAAACTGGATTCATGGCCAAAAGGCTCAAATGTGAGACTGATTTTGATTGAATCCATCACTCTGAATATATTGACAAAGACTCATTCTTTTTCTGGACTTTTACAAAACATTTGATTATGTTGAGCATGACTTTATTTGTGAAACTCTTTTTGTTTTGGCTCCAGATTTGTCTGAACAGTTAAAATGCTGCACAAAAACATAAACAGTTGTATCATGTTCTATCCAAACACTACATCGAGATTCTCTGTATCACGTTCAGAACGCCAAGGACGTCCTCCAGCTCCATTTCTATTTCTGTTGTCAAGGAAACGCTCCAGACTCATGTCTCCTGCTCTCTCTATATATGTTACATATATATATTTATATGTTAAAGACTCAACATATGATCAATTTAACTACAGGGACCAACTGAGTCAGAATTAGAAAAACATGAAATTCATCTGCACTTTAAACTCTTGTGTCATGGTTCTAGTCTCTAATGTCCCTCTCTGTCCTCAGACTGTATTTAAACTCTTGTGTCATGGTTCTAGTCTCTAATGTCCCTCTCTGTCCTCAGACTGTATTTAAACTCTTGTGTCATGGTTCTAGTCTCTAATGTCCCTCTCTGTCCTCAGACTGATTGGCTGTGGACTGTCCCCTCACAGTTGGGGTCCTCTGGCCTCAGTCCTCAGCTCCTCCAGTCTCACACTCCTGGATCTGAGTCACAACGACCTCCAGGACTCAGGAGTGGAGCTGCTGTGTTCTGGACTGAAGAGCGCCCCCTGCAGACTGGAGACTCTCAGGTGAGTGTTGAAACAGCCTTAGATTAGACTCACCTGTCCAACTGATACAGAGAAACTTGTTTGAATGGAGACTTAAAGAGTCATTATCCCTCAAAAGGAGGAAGTAGGTTTTTAAATATATGTAACTTGTGCCAAAATGTATTAAATAAATACACAATTAAATAATGAATTACGAGTGAATAAATAATTGAAAGAGAAATACACAGACAATTGAATCTGATGTTGAAATGCTTCTTAAATGAATCGGATCAAGTGTATCAAGGCTCATTTCATATCGGACATAATATCGTATCGAGATCTGAGATTTCCATCACTAATTCATAAATGTAAATACTTTATTAAATAAATATGTTTTAAATAATTATCTAAATAATGTACTAAATAAACAAATGTTTCACTCATTATTTAAATACACTATGTATGTGATGAAATGTGTCGTTTCTTCTGGGTTATGGCGGCGCTTTGAGCTGACGCAGCCTCACTTCTGCTGCAAAACGTGGCTTTAAATCATCGTTTGACCCACTTTATCCCAAAGAAGGAAGAAACAAGTCTGTAACACTACGGAACCAAAACAAACAAAGCAAACGAGGCTAAGATGCCGAGCAAACCCGATGCAGAGAACCACAGCCACAACTTCTTTGTATCAGAAGAGGGAGATAATATGACCCATCTGTTAATGCTCAATATGTGTCTGACCGTGGATAAAGCAGTTACATCTAGATCTGATAATATTTGAGTAAGTTGTGGTCATTTGAATGTATACAACTCTCAAAACCATTCACTGAGAAAACGGCCTCTAAAGTTTCTCACCGGAGTGAGCCCAGAGTCACAGGGGGCGGGGCTCATTTGCATCTCATTGAGATAAGCCCTCCCCCTGTCACACTGACAGCCCCTCCCCCTACAGCTGTCACTCAAGACTCAAGAGGAGTGTTGTTATTGATGGTAACTGGACTTGAATCAGAATTAGAAGTAACTATATTAAAATGGAAATACTTGGATAGAATCAAAGATTCAGAATCAGAATGAGAATAGTGTTTATTGCCATTTGTCGATAAACATAATTCACAGGTGATTCAGTGCAACACAAACAACAAAACATTGAACACTTGGCATGATATGTACATGAAATATAAGGTACAGTGTTCTCGATGGGCTGAGGTTTGAGGATGGCAGTGGGACACCAAACATTGTTCGCCGCTCTGTGCTGCCCGCCTGCAGAGGGTTTGAGGGAAAGTGTATCTGTAGAAGACAGAGGGAGAGAGAGAAGGAATTAGATTAAGACATGTAACGTTTGATAATATATTCCTTTATTGTCCACACATGGAGAAATTGTTGCAACGCAGGAAGATACAGAGGAAGTTTAAAAAACACTCTTAATAGAAAAAACTCTTATAAACAAAGTCTCCTATAGACAGAACCTCTCATTTCTCAATAAGGAATGGACGGGAAAATAAAGATAAAATAAAAACAGCTAAGCTAACATGCTGCTTCAGTGACCACTTTCTGAATAATCAACTTCACGTAGTCTCTTGAAACTAGCTGTTTTGGGACAGTATAATGTCTGTAGCTTCGTGTTTTTTACTGTTTTTTACTGTAGCCCGCGTTAGCCGCTTTATCTCTATTTTTACCGTGGTCGATCACATATGTTCGAAATAAGACGCGGGATGGAGTCTTTTAGAGCCGAGGTGATGCTGCCATGGGCCCGGCCGTGTCTGCTACAGTATCTGTATCTGCTGCAGATACCAGTATCTGCTGCAGTATCTGATGCAGTATCTGATGCAGTATCTGATGCAGTATCTGATGCAGTATCTGATGCAGTATCTGCTGCAGTATCTGATGCAGTATCTGATGCAGTATCTGATGCAGTATCTGATGCAGTATCTGATGCAGTATCTGATGCAGTATACACTGAACTGAAAGCAGTGGGACGATCTGCAGACATTAAGGGCCGAGATGGAGCGGGCCAGGGTGACAACGCTGGAGTCAGAGAACAACAATATGAAAAATAAGATCTTGGATTTGGAGTTCAGATCACGACGTTCTAACCTAAGTCTTGTGGGTGTAGAAGAAGGAGAAGAAGGAAATGATACAGAAAGCTTTTTGGAGAAGATTATTCCTGCCCTCCTTGATGGCTCAGGAGTTGAAGTCCTTCCCATCATAATCGAAACAGCAGCTGATGAACCACGAGGCCTGATAATGAGGTTTCTTAACGATCGTGTGAAGGAACGTGTCCTGAAGGCTGCAAGGGTTAAAGGAGACCTCCAGGGTTAAAGGAGACCTCCAGGGTTAAAGGAGACCTCCAGGGTTGAAGGAGACCTCCAGGGTTAAAGGAGACCTGCAGGGCTAAAGGAGACCTGCAGGGTTAAAGGAGACCTCCAGGGTTAAAGGAGACCTCCAGGGTTAAAGGAGACCTCCAGGGTCAAAGGAGACCTCCAGGGTCAAAGGAGACCTCCAGGGTTAAAGGAGACCTCCAGGATTAAAGGAGACCTCCAGGTTTAAAGGAGACCTCCAGGGTTAAAGGAGACCTACAGGGTTAAAGGAGACTTCCAGGGTTTAAGGAGACCTCCAGGGTTTAAGGAGACCTACAGGGTTTAAGGAGACCTACAGGGTTTAAGGAGACCTCCAGGGTTAAAGGAAACCTCCAGGTTTAAAGGAGACCTCCAGGTTTAAAGGAGACCTCCAGGTTTAAAGGAGACCTCCAGGGTTAAAGGAGACCTCCAGGGTTAAAGGAGACTTTCAGGGTTTAAGGAGACCTCCAGGGTTAAAGGAGACTTCCAGGGTTAAAGGAGACCTCCAGGGTTTAAGGAGACCTCCAGGGTTTAAGGAGACCTCCAGGGTTTAAGGAGACCTGTAGAAGGCAAGCACATATTCTTTGTTCCATACGAGGTTCATCAACAACAGTAAAGGTTTTACCACATCTGTGAGGAGCTCAGGAGGAGCAAAATAAGGGTATATGGGTTCTCTTTCCCCTTCGACTCTTCTGTGACTTTTGAAGGTAAAAAACACATGCTCAGAACACCAGGAGAAGCAGAGGTGCTCCTCAGAACACCAGGAGAAACAGAGGTGCTCCTCAGAACACCGGGAGAAGCGAGGTGCTCCTCAGAACACCAGGAGAAGCAGAGGTGCTCCTCAGAACACCGGGAGAAGCAGAGGTGCTCCTCAGAACACCAGGAGAAACAGAGGTGCTCCTCAGAACACAGGGAGAAGCAGAGGTGCTCCTCAGAACACCAGGAGAAGCAGAGGTGCTCCTCAGAACACCAGGAGCAAAGGTGCTCCTCAGAACACCGGGAGAATCAGAGGTGCTCCTAAGGAAGATACAAAACGCAGAGAACTGAAGAGTGTGAGAGATGGAGCCACCAGCGTGGGGCGTGTGACTTCAGGTTGTGGTCACATGGTGATACATTTCTGTTAATTGGAAGGGACTGATGACATGATTTATTTGTTTTTAACATCAGACTTTATGCTCCATGTTGTCTGCTTTTGTACATAAACTCTGTGACTAAATACATCTACTCATCAATGGGCCAAATGTGGGGGATTGTAAAATACTTGTAGAGGGCAGCAGGGGGTTGTGGATGTTATATATTCAATTATTACTGACGATTGGTGTCAGAAGTGCCTGTGGAGTTTTCTTGGGGGCCCTTCATTAGGATTAGACTTCACTCTCTTTTACAATCTTTTCTTGATCAGGTTTTGGGTTCGATGCCTGTGGTTTTCTGTTCCTATGGTGATAATGGTGAGGCCTGGGAGCTTGAGGGTTCTGCGCAGTATCTTTGCTGTTACTGCACTGCACTTTCCTGGACCGAGATGTCTGATGTTTTTCCTGGGATCTGCACAAGCCATTCCTCCACTGCCCCAAGTGCTCCGATCACTACGGCAACCACCAATACCTTTACGCTCCAGGCCTTCTCCAACTCCTCTCTGAGGCCTTGGTATTTCTCTAGTTTCTCCTTTTTCCGGATGTTACCATCCCATGATGCACTGCAATGTCCACCACCACGGCTTTCCTCTGCACCTTGAGACCACCTCTATGTCCGGTTGGTTCCATTACCATTCTGTCCGTCTGTATCTGGAAGTCCCAGAGGACCTTGGCTCGGTCGTTCTCCACCACCTTTTGGAGGTGTTTCCCACTTTGTCCTTGGGGTCTCCTGCCTGTACTCTGCACAGATGTTTCTGTTCACTATGCCAGCCTCCTGGGGATGGTGCTCCATGCATGCTGTCCCTGCATCTTGCACGCTGCAGTTATGTGCGGGAATGTCTCAGGGGCCCCTTTGCACAGCCTACACCTTGGGTCTTGTCTGGTGTGGTAGATCAGGGCCTCTGTCCTTCAGACCGGCTCTATCTATCCATTGGTTTGATTTCGTGATATCAGCCACT
>NW_027315746.1:2298521-2306021 GCF_026437365.1 Eucyclogobius newberryi | reverse complement strand
ACCACGATAGGGCCACGTTAGAGCCACGACAGGGCCATGACAGGGCACTTCTGAGCCACGACAGGGCAACGACAGGGCCACGACAGAGCCACAACAGGGCCACGACAGGGCCATGACAGGGCCACTTCTGAGCCACGACAGGGCCACGATAAGGCCACGACAGGGCCAGTTCTGAGCCACGACAGGGTCACGACAGGGTCACGACAGGGCCACGTTTCAAATCTGTTGTTAAATCTTTTCAACAGGATAAACATCATCTTTTAAAATCACATATAAAATGTCAGAAAAGTACAAACTAAAAACATCATCTTTAAATGGAACAGATCCAAAATCCATCCATCCATTTTCTGCCGCTTTATCCGGGGCCGGGTCGCGGGGGCAGCAGTCTGAGCAGGGACTCCCAGACTTCCTCCTCCCCAGACACTTCCTCTAACTCCTCCGGGGGATCCCGCACTGGGAACAGGTCTGACTTACTGCCGGCAATGCGAACACAGCTCCTGCTCCGGTCATACAGGGACCGGACAGCCCTGAGCAAAGGGCCCCGGACCCCGTACTCCCGGAGCACCCCCCAAAGGACACCCCGAGGGACACGGTCAAAAGCCTTCTCCAGATCCACAAAGCACATGTGGACTGGTTGGGCAAACTCCCATGAGCCCTCGAGCACCCGATGGAGGGTATAGAGCTGGTCCAGTGTTCCACGACCGGGACGAAAACCACTCTGCTCCTACTGAATCCGAGGTTCGACTATCGGTCGGATTCTCCTCTCCAAGACCTTGGAATAGACCTTACCCGGGAGGCTGAGGAGTGTGATCCCTCTGTAGTTGGAACACACCCTCCGGTCCCCCTTCTTGAACAGAGGGACCACCACCCCGGTCTGCCAGTCCAGAGGCACGGTCCCCAAACGCCACGCGATGTTGCAGAGACGTGTCAACCAAGACAGTCCTACAACATCCAGATACTTTAGGTACTCAGGGCGGATATCATCCACCCCCGGAGCCCTGCCACCGAGGAGTTTGCGAACAACCTCAGTGACTTCAGCTTGGGTGATGGACGAGTCAGCCTCCGAGTCCCCGGTCTCTACTTCCTCTTCGGAAGACGTGACTGAGGGATTAAGGAGATCCTCAAAGTATTCCTTCCACCGTCCGACGACATCCCCAGTCGAGGTCAGCAGGCCTCCACCCGCACCGTAAACGGTGTTGGTGAGACAATGCTTCCCCCTGAGGCGCCGGACGGTTTGCCAGAATTTCTTTGGTGCCGACCAATAGTCCTCCTCCATGGCCTCCCCGAACTCCTCCCAGGCCCGGGTTTTTGCCTCTGCGACAGCACGAGCCGCGGCTCGCTTGGCCTGCCGATACCCGTCGATGACCTCCGGAGACCTACAAGCCAGAGTGGCCTGATAGGCCTCCTTCTTCAGTCTTACGCGCATCCCTTACTTCCGGTGTCCACCACCGGGTTCGGGGGTTGCCGCCACGACAGGCACCGGAGACCTTGCGACCACAACTCCGAGCAGCCACATCAACAATGGAGGCGGAGAACATGGTCCACTCGGACTCAATGTCCCCAACCTCCCCCGGGACATGGGAGAAGCTCTCCCGAAGGTGTGAGTTGAATACCCTACTGACAGAGGGCTCCACTAGACGTTCCCAACAGACCCTCACAATGCACTTGGGTCTGCCAAGTCTGTCCGGCTTCCTCCTCCGCCAGCGGATCCAACTCACCACCAGGTGGTGATCGGTTGACAACTCTGCCCCTCTCTTCACCCGAGTGTCCAAGACACGCGGCCGGAGGTCTGATGACACGACAACAAAGTCGATCCTTGACCTCCGGCCTAGGGTGTCCTGGTGCCATGTGCACTGATGGACACCCTTGTGCTTGAACATGGTGTTCGTTATGGACAATCCGTGGCTAGCACAGAAGTCCAATAACTGAACACCGCTCGGGTTCAGATCGGGGAAGCCGTTCTTCCCGATCACCCCTCTCCAGGTGTCACTGTCATTGCCCACGTGGGCGTTGAAGTCCCCCAGTAGAACAACGGAGTCCCCGGTCGGTGCACTGTCCAGTACCCCTCCCAAGGACTCCAAGAAGGCCGGGTACTCTGCACTGCATTTCGACCCGTAGGCCGCCACAACAGTGAGAGACCTGTCCCCCACCCGAAGGCGGAGGGACGCGACCCTCTCGTTCACTGGGGTAAACTCCAACACGTGGCGGCTGAGCTGAGGGGCTATAAGCCCACACCAGCCCCGCCCACACCAGCCCGCCGCCTCTCCCCGCGGGCAACACCAGAGAAGTGGAGCGTCCAGCCCCTCTCGAGGAGATGGTTCCAGAGCCCAAACTGTGCGTGGAGGTGAGGCCGACTATATCTAGTCGGTATCGCTCAACCTCCCGCACATGCTCAGGCTCTTTCCCCCCCAGCGAGGTGACATTCCATGTCCCCAGAGTTAGTCTCTGTGTCTGAAGATCTGGTCGCCGAGGCCCCTGCCGTCGACTGCCGCCCAGATCTCTCTGCACCGGCCCCTTATGGATCCTCCTGCGGGTGGTGGGCCCACGGGAGGGCGGCCCCACGTCGCTCTTTCAGGCTGTGCCCGGCCGGGCCCCGTGGGGTAAGACCCGGCCACCAGGCGCTCCCCATGGAGCACCCATCCCAGGCTCCAGGATGGGGCCCCGGTGACGCCGATCCGGGCGACGTAATCGGCCTTGTTCTTTTACTCATCATAGGGGGCTTCTGAACCGATCTTTGTCTGACCCGTCACCTAGGACCTGTTTGCCTTGGGAGACCCGACCAGGGGCTTGAAGCCCCCGACAACATAGCTCCCGGGATCATTCGGGCCCTCAAACCCCTCCACCACCTTAAGGTGTCGGTTCAAGGAGAGGATCCAAAATGCACAAAATAATAATGAAGTGACTGACGAGCCAAAGCAACTTTCACCAGAGGAAGTCTTTTTGGAACAAATCCATTGAAGTGTAAAAAAGCCTGGTCATCTCCTCCAATCGTGTGTTTCAAACAAAGAGAAAGTCATTTCAAATACTACACAATATTTAGCCTTGTAACAGCATCATCTCCAGATCTGACAATATCACTGATAAAAGTACATTCTGTGACAAACTCAAACTGTCCATCATCTCTTTGATTTATGTCATAAACCTTCACATTTTGAACCATGTGACCAGCTATTTTTCTGTTCAAACTCACTACAACTTTATTCAAAGACAAAAGATATTATAACATGCACAGAAATAAACATTAAATCTATGAAGCGTATTGTAAATCTAATTCTACCACTTGGAAAGTTTGATATCCATAAAAGCAACATTTTCAAAATCACTCCAGGATCAATATTTCCCTCATTGAACTTAAAGCATTTATAAAAACATCAAAGATATGAAACATTCTAAACATTTGCCCTAAATCTGTATTTTATTATTTTCTATGATTGTTTCCTTTTATATTTGACTTTTGTGTTTTTGCTGTTTTGATGACGTCATAATTGATGTAACTTATGTCACACTTTATGTCATTTATACGACTTGTGACGAGACTGAACATTGATGTTTCTTACAATCAAAAAGAAAGATTGAGCTTTAATTTAGCCTTTTTACCCCAAACTTTGATTTGAATATTCAAAGTGACAATAAAAGTTGATTTAGACTGAACAATCCAAGCAGCTTCAGAACGATAGAAAAGAATCATAAATAACATAAACAACATTCAGACAAGAGGACGTTCATTCAGCTCAATATTTTCTCTGAAGTCTTAAGGCTCCAGTACAATTCTTTTTATAAATGTATAAAAAGACTTCAGTTCATTCTTGAAAACAATAAAATGAGCTTTTACTTTTATGAATCTACATTTGTGTTTATCAAATATGATAAAGACCTGAATATTCCACATGTATTCAACATGTTTGTAATAAAATGTACAAATGTCATAGTTTTATAACTGATGCAGGTCAAATATTATAAACAAGTCTCTAAATGATTAGAACAGTTTGACAGAGCTACAATCCTAAACATGTCATGTGTTTGTGTCCTCAGATTCCTGTGAGTTCTCTCTGGATCCAAACACAGCTCACAGAAGACTCAAACTGTCTGAGGACAAACGGACAGTTACCATGACGACAGAGGAGCAGCAGCGTCCACATCATGAGGACAGATTTACAGACCGGGGTCAGGTCATGAGCAGCACTGGCCTGAGGGGGCGCTGTTACTGGGAGGTGCACTGGAGGGGGAGGAGGGGCTTTAATGTAGCAGTGAGTTACAGAGGAAAGAGACGAAGAGGAAAGAGAGAGGAGAGTGAGTTTGGAGGAAATGATCAGTCCTGGAGTCTGAGCATCTATGATGGACGTTACTCTTTCTATCACAACAACAGAGGAACATACCTCCCCTCCTCCTCCTCCTCCTCCTCCTCCTCCTCATCAGGTCGAGTGTCTGTGTTCCTGGACTCTGAGGCTGGATCTCTGTCCTTCTATCAGGTTCTCTCTGATGGAAAACTGTTCCTCCTCCACACCTCCAGCTCCTCCTTCTCTGAGCCTCTGTTTCCTGGGTTTAGTCTGTGGTGTGAAGGTGACTCTGTGTCTGTGGTGGATCTGAGGAGAGCGCCCCCTGGTGGACCTCTGTGACACGTTTACATCATAAATATTTCAGCTTTTCTTAATTCTTCTTTACTCCTCAGAGAAAATGTAACAGAACAATCTTTGCTCCTCAGACCTGTGATTGGTCAGAGCTCAGTGGATCAGACGCAGACGTAGAACTGTCAGTGTGGAGGATTTTAAGACTCTTTTTGTTCAAACACAATAATATTACATTAAAACAAACATTATAACCACTTTATTTTCTCATTTATTTCCTTGTTTTGACGTGAACATATTTGTCTCATATCCATAGTTTAAAGGGAAAGTGTCTGAGGCGTGTCTTTGAGGGAAACCACTTCAGTCCATGTGTGATATATTTGAATATAGGACTAGTCTCTATGTGTGTGTGTGTTGTTTCCTTCTGAGGGACTGAGACTGTAAATGAGATCTGGAGCTATAATCCATCATATTTACATTAGTTCAAATGTTCATTCATGTGTAGTGTCCCTGTAAACCATACATGAAGAAACACACACACAACATGAGCAGTGGTGGAAGAAGTGTGTTTGTTACTTCAGTCAAACTTCAGATACAAAAAGACTCAAAAGTAAAAGTATTTCACACATATTGTGATAAAAGAATTGTGCTGATTTGTGGTCAAAGGAAACGACTGAATTACCCAACTTACCTATTAATTATAAGAAATATTTCTTGTCTTTTACTTTGAAACTCCACCGGATGCCCTCTCTTGTCCTCTCTCTTACTTTGAAACTCCCCCGGATGCCCTCTCTTTTCCTCTCTTTTACTTTGAAACTCCACCGGATGCCCTCTCTTGTCCTCTCTCTTACTTTGAAACTCCCCCGGATGCCCTCTCTTTTCCTCTCTTTTACTTTGAAACTCCACCGGATGCCCTCTCTTGTCCTCTTTTACTTTGAAACTCCACCGGATGCCCTCTCCTGTCCTTTCTCTTACTTTGAAACTCCCCCGGATGCCCTCTCTTTTCCTCTCTTTTACTTTGAAACTCCACCGGATGCCCTCTCTTGTCCTCTTTTACTTTGAAACTCCCCCGGATGCCCTCCCTGCTGCTTCCTCCACGTTCCCCGCAGCCTCTGGAGCTGTGCGTCCCTGTTGCCTGGAAACGTGGCTCGCCACAGCCGCGCTCCAAGCCGAGGATGAGCGCCCGAGGACCGCAGTGATGATGCACTTTGTCCGGGACTGTCTGCGGAGACCCAAGGACCGCGGCCGGGGCGGGTGAGGCTAGAAAAGCTCTCAATCTGATCCAGAAATGGAAAATGAGTCAAGAAAACATATGCAGAGAATTCTATTGAGTCTGTTTAGTCCTGAGGTGGATTTGACCTGGTTTAGACCTGGTTTAGACCTGGTTTAGTCCTGGTTTAGACCTGGTTTAGACCTGGTTTAGACCTGGTTTAAACCTGGTTTAGACCTGGTTTAGACCTGGTTTAGACCTGGTTTAAACCTGGTTTAGACCTGGTTTAGACCTGGTTTAGACCTGGTTTAGACCTGGTTTAGACCTGGTTTAGTCCTGGTTTAGACCTGGTTTAGACCTGGTTTAAACCTGGTTTAGACCTGGTTTAGACCTGGTTTAGTCCTGGTTTAGACCTGGTTTAGACCTGGTTTAGACCTGGTTTAAACCTGGTTTAGACCTGGTTTAGACCTGGTTTAGTCCTGGTTTAGACCTCTGTGTGTGTGTGTGTAAACATGTGACTAAAGGTAAACATGTGACTAAAGGTAAACATGTGCCCAAAGGTAAACATGTGACTAAAGGTAAACATGTGACTGAAGGTAAACATGTGACTAAAGGTAAACATGTGACTGAAGGTAAACATGTGACTAAAGGTAAACATGTGACTAAAGGTAAACATGTGACTAAAGGTAAACATGTGCCCAAAGGTAAACATGTGACTGAATGTAAACATGTGACTGAATGTAAACATGTGACTAAAGGTAAACATGTGCCCAAAGGTAAACATGTGACTAAAGGTAAACATGTGACTAAAGGTAAACATGTGACTAAAGGTAAACAAGTGACTGAAGGTAAACATGTGACTAAGGGTAAACATGTGCCCAAAGGTAAACAAGTGACTGAAGGTAAACATGTGACTAAAGGTAAACATGTGCCCAAAGGTAAACATGTGACTAAAGGTAAACATGTGACTGAAGGTAAACATGTGACTGAAGGTAAACATGTGCCCAAAGGTAAACATGTGACCGAAGGTAAACATGTGACTAAAGGTAAACATGTGACTGAAGGTAAACATGTGCCCAAAGGTAAACATGTGACCGAAGGTAAACATGTGACTAAAGGTAAACATGTGACTGAAGGTAAACATGTGACTGAAGGTAAACATGTGCCCAAAGGTAAACATGTGACTAAAGGTAAACATGTGACTAAAGGTAAACATGTGACTAAAGGTAAACATGTGACCAAAGGTAAACATGCTACTAAAGGTAAACATGTGATTAAAGGTAAACATGTGACTGAATGTAAACATGTGACTGAATGTAAACATGTGACTAAAGGTAAACATGTGCCCAAAGGTAAACATGTGACTAAAGGTAAACATGTGACTAAAGGTAAACATGTGACTGAATGTAAACATGTGACTGAATGTAAACATGTGACTAAAGGTAAACATGTGACTAAAGGTAAACATGTGACTGAATGTAAACATGTGACTGAATGTAAACATGTGACTAAAGGTAAACATGCTACTAAAGGTAAACATGTGACTAAAGGTAAACATGTGCCTGAAGGTAAACATGTGACTGAATGTAAACATGTGACTGAATGTAAACATGTGACTAAAGGTAAACATGTGACTGAATGTAAACATATGACTGAATGTAAACATGTGACTAAAGGTAAACATGTGACTAAAGGTAAACATGCTACCAAAGGTAAACAAGTGAC
>NW_027315746.1:2176021-2296021 GCF_026437365.1 Eucyclogobius newberryi | reverse complement strand
CGTCGTCTTCCTCCTCGTCCTCCTCCTCATCTTTGTCGTCCTCCTCCTCGTCCTCCTCCTCATCTTTGTCCTCATCTTCGTCCTCCTCCTCGTCCTCCTCCTCATCTTCGTCCTACTCCTCATCTTCGTCCTCCTCATCCTCCTCCTCATCTTCGTCCTCCTCCTCATCTTTGTCCTCCTCGTCCTCCTCATCTTCATCCTCCTCCTCATCTTTGTCGTCCTCCTCCTCATCTTCGTCCTCCTCCTCTTCATCTTTGTCCTCCTCCTCATCTTTGTCCTCCTCCTCGTCCTCATCATCTTCGTCCTCCTCATCTTCGTCCTCGTCCTCTCATCTTCCTCGTCCTCCTCCTCATCTTCTTCCTCCTCCTCATCTTCGTCCTCATCATCTTCGTCCTCCTCATCTTCTTCCTCCTCCTCATCTTCGTCCTCTCATCTTCCTCGTCTTCCTCGTCTTCTTCCTCATCCTCATCCTCCTCATCTTCGTCCTCCTCATCTTTGTCCTCATCTTTGTTCTCCTCATCTTCGTCCTCCTCCTCCTCATCTTTGTCCTCATCTTCGTCCTCCTCCTCATCTTTGTCCTCATCTTCGTCCTCCTCCTCATCTTTTCTCATCTTCGTCCTCCTCATCTTTGTCCTCCTCGTCCTCCTCATCTTCGTCCTCATCTTCGTCCTCCTCATCTTTGTCCTCATCTTCGTCCTCCTCCTCCTCATCTTTGTCCTCATCTTCGTCCTCCTCCTCCTCATCTTTGTCCTCATCTTCGTCCTCCTCCTCATCTTTGTCCTCATCTTCGTCCTCATCTTTGTCCTCATCTTCGTCCTCATCTTCGTCCTCCTCATCTTTGTCCTCATCTTCGTCCTCCTCCTCATCTTTAACCTCATCTTCGTCCTCATCTTCCTCCTCCTCATCTTCCTCCTCTTCATCTTCCTCCTCCTTTTCATCTTCCTCCTCCTCTTCATCTTCCTCCTCATCTTCCTCTTCATCTTCCTCCTCCTCATCTTCCTCCTCTTCATCTTCCTCCTCCTTTTCATCTTCCTCCTCCTCTTCATCTTCCTCCTCATCTTCCTCCTCCTTTTCATCTTCCTCCTCCTCTTCATCTTCCTCCTCCTCTTCATCTTCCTCCTCCTCTTCATCTTCCTCCTCCTCTTCATCTTCCTCCTCATCTTCCTCCTCCTTTTCATCTTCCTCCTCCTCTTCATCTTCCTCCTCCTCTTCATCTTCCTCCTCCTTTTCATCTTCCTCCTCCTCTTCATCTTCCTCTTCATCTTCCTCCTCCTCTTCATCTTCCTCCTCCTCTTCATCTTCCTCCTCCTCTTCATCTTCCTCCTCCTCCTCATCTTCCTCCTCCTTTTCATCTTCCTCCTCCTCTTCATCTTCCTCCTCCTCTTCATCTTCCTCCTCATCTTCATCTTCCTCCTCCTCTTCATCTTCCTCCTCATCTTCCTCCTCCTTTTCATCTTCCTCCTCTTCATCTTCCTCCTCCTCTTCATCTTCCTCCTCCTCTTCATCTTCCTCCTCATCTTCCTCCTCCTTTTCATCTTCCTCCTCCTCATCTTCCTCCTCCTCTTCATCTTCCTCCTCCTCTTCATCTTCCTCCTCCTCCTCCAGCCAATCAAACGTCAGAGGAAACATATGGATAACGATGGTGAAGATGTGATAGAGCAGTGAATACGTCACAGACACATGTGCAGCGCCCCCTACAGGCCGGGCAGCTCCTTGAACTAAAACACAGAAGAAATATCCCAGAAAAGCACATTTTTTAGGTTCATAATTTCACTTCCTGTTTGTAATCGATGACATCACAATAGGAAATTACCCATCAAACACTGGGCCAAAACTCATCTAATAAGATAAGATAAGATATTCCTTTATTGTCCCACATGGGGAAATTTCATTGTTGCAACGCAGTAGATACAGAGGAAAAGAACAGATCACTTATAGGAAGTCTGAAAAACACTCTCAGTAGAAGATCTCCTATAAATAAAAACTCCTATAGACAAAACCTCCCATTTCCCAACAAGGGATGGAGGGGAAAATAATAAAGATAAAAATAAATAAATAAATAAATACCATTGCATGTGATCACGACAGTAACTGCACATAATGTCACAGCTCTTTAAATTTGACAAATAAAATTATATGAGAGCGACTTTATTTTGTTGAATTATGGTTTAAAGGTTATGTCCCAGAGTGTCCCTGGTGTGATGTCACTTCCTGTACGAATGTCCCTGGTGTGATGTCACTTCCTGTACTGTCCCTGGTGTGATGTCACTTCCTGTACGAGTGTCCCTGGTGTGATGTCACTTCCTGTACGAGTGTCCCTGGTGTGATGTCACTTCCTGTACGAGTGTCCCTGGTGTGATGTCACTTCCTGTACGAGTGTCCCTGGTGTGATGTCACTTCCTGTATGAGTGTCCCTGGTGTGATGTCACTTCCTGTACGAGTGTCCCTGGTGTGATGTCACTTCCTGTACGAGTGTCCCTGGTGTGATGTCACTTCCTGTACGAATGTCCCTGGTGTGATTCATTTCCTGTCATTTTCTACAGATTTATTCAACCTTTTCTCCACAAACACCTGCTCGATCGGTGTAAAACTATCACGACAGGTATAAACACACATAATAAAGTCAGAATTATATCATGGTAAAAACCTGTCTGTTTGTCTAAGATTGATCGTCACAATATCATCGTAAGAACGAATATAAACTAATAATCTTGACAGTTTTAAAAGTAAAATTGAGTCTTTTTAATTCAAGCTCTTGCGCAAAACACTTTTTTAATCCGGCTGTTTTTGTCATATTGTCTTTATTTTGTCCTTCAGAGCGTTTGATTTGTTAAACCACAGGAACTGTAACGCGTCATGACAACGAGAACGAGAAAACGAAAGGTTTCGCTGGATTTTAGTCTCGGTAATCGCGAAGAATCGTCGAATCGTGGCGTTTTTTCTCACGACAGCTGCAAGATTTATCGTTATGGAATCGAACAAATGGTGACGGCCGCGATCTTTCCTCCACAAACGACAAAGGACTAAACCAGGACTAAACCAGGACTAAACCAGGTCCAAACCAGGACTAAACCAGGACTCATATATTTTGATTTGCCCAGTGTTTTCTGGGTAATTTCCTACTGTGATGTCATCAATTACAAACAGGAAGTGAAATTATAAACTTAAAAAATGTGCCATTCTGGGATAAAATGTTTAATAATTTTCTGCTAAATGAAAAGTATATTCATCCTAACTGCACTTTTGTTCACTGTCCGACCTGTAGGGGGCGCTTTAAATTGGCAGCAAATATTTGAAATTCAGAGATTTTCATTAGAAACCTAATGTCCCCAAACGGCATGGAAACCCGACGTGTGTGTGTGTGTGTGAGGTGAGAGCAGATAAACGTGTGCGCGCGGGGACATTTCCCACAATGCTTTGCTGTGATGCAGTGTGTGACATGTAATTACACAGATTTGTGTTGTACGCGGCGTGTGCGCTGCAACGTGTCTCTGAACCACATCTCCCATCATGCTTTGCTCTTGCCGTGGTGCAGTTTGAGCTCTGGACTTCAGCTCCCATCATGCTTTGCCTTTGCCCTCGTGCGGTTTAATCGACTAAATCTATAGAAATGTATCGACCTGGAGATGATGTTTGGAAGACGTCCAAAATTTGAAAATCGAGTTTATTGTTCTTAGTTAAAAAGCCACAAAAAAACGTACAAATAGCATCAAAATGTGATGTCACTTTTGTTTTTCAGTTTGACAGATATTTCACGTTTTTGTCTGAGAATTGAGCCTCGTTTTTGCACATTTCTGTTGGATTGACATGAAGTTGTCAAATATCCTTCTTCTCTTCTGTCGTCGTGGTAGCATTTTGTCGTCAGGACGTTTGTCTGGACTAAAAACAGACTCTAAAACACCCAAAAAAGTCATTTTTTATATAACAAAGACGGAGGCATTATTGAATCAAAAAGTCAAAATCGGAATAAACTGTTTCTCGTGCACTTTATTTGAATCTAGAATCGTTCAGTGTCAGTTTTTAACTTTATTTGGTTGATAATGTGTTTAAAAGACGTTTTGACTGTTTGACTGTCGACTGCAGAATAATTGTTGGTAAAAGATCTGTTTCCACAGCCAGAGAAATGTGAAACGGTTGTATTTGAACGAGAAAATGTGATTAATTTAAAATAACACATCTGACCCAAAGTGTGCACTAAAGATCACACAATAACAGAAAAGAACAAAAAAAAAGTAAAATTACAGGTTAAAACAGACTAAACGGATGAAAAACTCGCTGCGTCTTCTTCGTTCTGTCCACGTAAATCTTTATCATCTCAATAAAATTATAGGTCGAATAATGAAAAAATTAGCGATAATATTCGTTCATTCTGAATTATATTCAGGGTTTTACTGCAGCTGCGTCTCATGGAAGTCGAGATCACTTTGTTCAGACGAGTCTAAATTTGGCGCAGAATCAGCTTCTATTTTTAAACGCTCTTTTCATCATTGCTGCCACGACGACGGAGCGACATCAGCTCCATCCGTCGCCTAAACTTTCAACTGTCTGACTCTGAAAGCAGGTGTCCAGAGTCTTCACAGACAAAGCGGGTGTCCAGAGTCGTCACAGACAAAGCGGGTGGCCAGAGTCTTCACAGACAAAGCGTGTGTCCAGAGTCTTCACAGACAAAGCGGGTGTCCAGAGTCTTCACAGACAAAGCGGGTGTCCAGAGTCTTCACAGACAAAGCGGGTGTCCAGAGTCTTCACAGACAAAGCGGGTGTCCAGAGTCGTCACAGACAAAGCGTGTGCCCAGAGTCTTCACAGACAAAGCGGGTGTCCAGAGTCTTCACAGACAAAGCGGGTGTCCAGAGTCGTTAAGGACAAAGCGGGTGTCCAGAGTCTTCACAGACAAAGCGGGTGTCTAGAGTCTTCACAGACAAAGTGGATGTCCAGAGTCTTCACAGACAAAGTGGATGTCCAGAGTCTTCACAGACAAAGCGGGTGTCCAGAGTCTTCACAGACAAAGCGGGTGTCCAGAGTCTTCACAGACAAAGCGGGTGTCCAGAGTCTTCACAGACAAAGCGGGTGTCCAGAGTCTTCACAGACAAAGCGGGTGTCCAGAGTCTTCACTGACAAAGCGGATGTCCAGAGTCGTTACAGACAAAGCGGACGTCCAGAGTCGTTACTGACAAAGCGGGTGTCCAGAGTCGCTGCAGACAAAGCGGGTGTCCAGAGTCTTCACAGACAAAGCGGGGGTCCAGAGTTGTTACAGACAAAGCGGGTGTCCAGAGTCTTCACAGACAAAGCGGGCGTCCAGAGTCGTCACAGACAAAGCGGGTGTCCAGAGTCGTTACAGACAAAGCGTGTGTCCAGAGTCTTCACAGACAAAGCGGGGGTCCAGAGTCTTCACAGACAAAGCGGGTGTCCAGAGTCGTTAAGGACAAAGCGGGTGTCCAGAGTCTTCACAGACAAAGCGGGTGTCTAGAGTCTTCACAGACAAAGTGGATGTCCAGAGTCTTCACAGACAAAGTGGATGTCCAGAGTCTTCACAGACAAAGCGGGTGTCCAGAGTCTTCACAGACAAAGCGGGTGTCCAGAGTCTTCACAGACAAAGCGGGTGTCCAGAGTCTTCACAGACAAAGCGGGTGTCCAGAGTCTTCACTGACAAAGCGGATGTCCAGAGTCGTTACAGACAAAGCGGACGTCCAGAGTCGTTACTGACAAAGCGGGTGTCCAGAGTCGCTGCAGACAAAGCGGGTGTCCAGAGTCTTCACAGACAAAGCGGGGGTCCAGAGTTGTTACAGACAAAGCGGGTGTCCAGAGTCTTCACAGACAAAGCGGGCGTCCAGAGTCGTCACAGACAAAGCGGGTGTCCAGAGTCGTTACAGACAAAGCGTGTGTCCAGAGTCTTCACAGACAAAGCGGGGGTCCAGAGTTGTTACAGACAAAGCGGGTGTCCAGAGTCTTCACAGACAAAGCGGGGGTCCAGAGTCGTTACAGACAAAGCGTGTGTCCAGAGTCTTCACAGACAAAGCGTGTGTCCAGAGTCGTTACAGACAAAGCGTGTGTCCAGAGTCTTCACAGACAAAGCGTGTGTCCAGAGTCTTCACAGACAAAGCGGGTGTCCAGAGTCTTCACAGACAAAGCGGGTGTCCAGAGTCGTTAAGGACAAAGCGGGTGTCCAGAGTCTTCACAGACAAAGCGTGTGTCCAGAGTCTTCACAGACAAAGCGGGTGTCCAGAGTCTTCACAGACAAAGCGTGTGTCCAGAGTCGTTACAGACAAAGCGGGCGTCCAGAGTCTTCACAGACAAAGCGGGTGTCCAGAGTCGTTACAGACAAAGCGGGTGTCCAGAGTCGCTAATCCCTCATGTGTTTGTGCGTGTGTTCTGCAGGAGCTGGAGACGGCGGTTGCCGTGGAGAACCTGGAGCTGAAGGAGCAGCAGTCGGACCGGAAGGAGCTGGAGGAGACGCTCGAGAAGTTAGAAAAACACAAAGACAAACTCATCCAACAAATCAAGGCCACGAGACAACTGTGCTACGAGGAGAGCCAGCAGGTGACGGGAGATTTATCGTTATTTAAGCCTCGTTCACCGCCGCACATCGTCGCTCCCGCATCAAAAACACACCTGGAGTTCAGCGTCATTCACAACTTCCTGTTTGAAACGTCGTCTCCGTTTCGAGCGTCAAAATCTCTCCACACGCCGAGATCTACGAAAATCTGTGCCTTTTTTAACTCGTTCTGAGCATTTCTGCCTTAAATCACCTGTATTACGACTGCGTTCTTACATTAGCACACAAGCTAGCACACAAGCTAGCTTTTGTTCAAGCTAGCTTTTGGTCACTTCCCCGTGGTAGTTCCCTCTGCTGCCAGTAGATGGAGTCCAAAGTCCTGACGTGGGAAATGCCCGACTGAAGTCATGAAGTCATGATTACTGTTTTTTTACTTTTAATCTTTGTAGCGATGTTCCGCTTTCTTTGTTTGTTCTTTTGAGCCGATACCGATATCCCATATACGCCTTGTGTGGCCGATAACCGATATTTGCCGATACCGATAATAACAGCGGGATATACAATCGTCTGGTCTGATTGTGTAAGAGACAAATCGGACGCACCGAGGACAAACTTGGAATGAGACATGACACTGGACAGGGGCCGTACTCAAAAAATAACCGCGCCAATTATCGGCAACATTTTCAATATCAAACCGATACCGATATTTGGATAAACCCGCCGATATCAGCCAAAACCGATATACTCTCCCTGTGAGGCCAAAACAAAGGTACCAGAGTACGTTTAAGGGACAATAATGATACAAATGAGGAATATTTGTCCTTTAAGTCTGGTCCTGGATCCAAAGTGGCCCCTGAGAGGCTCTAGCTCCCAATGTGGCCCCTGAGAGGCTCTAGCTCCCAAAGTGGCCCCTGAAAGGTCCTGACTCTGGCACCAGCAGGAGGCCGGTCCATGTTAAGTCCTGACTCTGGCACCAGCAGGAGGCCGGTCCATGTTTAGTCCTGACTCTGGCACCAGCAGGAGGCCGGTCCATGTTAAGTCCTGACTCTGGCACCAGCAGGAGGCCGGTCCATGTTTAGTCCTGACTCTGGCACCAGCAGGAGGCCGCTCCATGTTTAGTCCTGACTCTGACACCAGCAGGAGGCCGGTCCATGTTTAGTCCTGACTCTGGCACCAGCAGGAGGCCGGCCCATGTTTAGTCCTGACTCTGGCACCAGCAGGAGGCCGGTCCATGTTAAGTCCTGACTCTGGCACCAGCAGGAGGCCGATCCATGTTTGTGTTTCCGTTTCAGATCCTGTCGCTGCAGGCGGAGGAGGCGGTGAAGGAGAACCAGGTGGAGGAGTACGAGAAGGAGCTGGCCCGAGCGCGATGGAGGCTCCGCAAGCTGCGCGACGAGGTCAAGCAGGCCAAGAGGAAGGTCCAGGAGGCCGGCGAGAGGGACGTGCCTCTGCAAGACTCCATACGCCAGTCCTACGAGGAGATCGTGCAGGTACCACAGCCCTTTAGTCCTACGAGGAGATCCTGCAGGTACCACGGCCATTTAGTCCTACGAGGAGATCGTGCAGGTACCACGGCCCTTTAGTCCTACGAGGAGATCCTGCAGGTACCACGGCCCTTTAGTCCTACGAGGAGATCCTGCAGGTACCACAACCCTTTAGTCCTACGAGGAGATCGTGCAGGTACCACAACCCTTTAGTCCTACGAGGAGATCCGGCAGGTACCACAACCCTTTAGTCCTACGAGGAGATCGTGCAGGTACCACAACCCTTTAGTCCTACGAGGAGATCGTGCAGGTACCACAACCCTTTAGTCCTACGAGGAGATCCGGCAGGTACCACAACCCTTTAGTCCTACGAGGAGATCGTGCAGGTACCACAACCCTTTAGTCCTACGAGGAGATCCGGCAGGTACCACAACCCTTTAGTTCTACGAGGAGATCCTGCAGGTACCACGGCCATTTAGTCCTACGAGGAGATCGTGCAGGTACCACGGCCCTTTAGTCCTACGAGGAGGTCCTGCAGGTACCTGGTTCAGACCTGGTTCAGACCTGGTTCTCTCTCTTTCAGGAGGAGAACGCCCTCTGCTCTCTCTCTGGTTCCGCGGTCACGCCTCAGTCTCAGATGGAAGGTTCCTCGTCTCCGGGCGACACCACAGAAGACGAGCCCATCCCGGTCCGACCCTGGGGGCGGAGCCAGAGTCTGCCCGCCTACGCCGACCTCATCATGGTACGGCCTGCGTCAGATGCCCTCCCGGTTTGAACTGAGCCTCATGAGTGAAAACAGCAGCCTCTGGAGCAGCGCACGACGTTAGCCTCATTTACTGTGTCGTAATAGTAACTTGTACTGTCCTTTTCCACCAGGGGGCGAACGACCCGGCCTTCTGTCATAACCTGGCCGACACCCGCGAAGAAGTGGACGACAGCGGCTCCAGCTCGCCAAAGGTAACGCGTCCATCTGAAGCGCCATGGCGACCAACCCAGGCGAGGACTAACACCTCGCGAGCATAACGGGTTCTCCTCGCGAGCCTAACGGGTTCTCCTCACGAGTGTAACGGATTCTCCTCGATAGCATGACGGGTTCTCCTCACGAGCATGACGGGTTCTCCTCACGAGCATGACGGGTTCTCCTCGCGAGCCTAACGCGTTCTCCTCGCGAGCGTAACGGGTTCTCCTCGCGAGCCTAACGGGTTCTCCTCACGAGCATGACGGGTTCTCCTCACGAGCATGACGGGTTCTCCTCACGAGCATGACGGGTTCTCCTCGCGAGCCTAACGCGTTCTCCTCGCGAGCGTAACGGGTTCTCCTCGCGAGCCTAACGGGTTCTCCTCGCGAGCCTAACGGGTTCTCCTCGCGAGCCTAACGGGTTCTCCTCGCGAGCCTAACGGGTTCTCCTCGCGAGCCTAACGCGTTCTCCTCACGAGCGTAACGGATTCTCCTCGATAGCATGACGGGTTCTCCTCGATAGCATGACGGGTTCTCCTCGCGAGCATGACGAGTTCTCCTCGCGAGCATGACGGGTTCTCCTCGCGAGCATGACGGGTTCTCCTCGATAGCATGACGGGTTCTCCTCGATAGCATGACGGGTTCTCCTCGATAGCATGACGGGTTCTCCTCGATAGCATGACGGGTTCTCCTCACGAGCATGACGGGTTCTCCTCGCGAGCATGACGGGTTCTCCTCGCGAGCATGACGGGTTCTCCTCGCGAGCATGACGGGTTCTCCTCGCGAGCATGACGGGTTCTCCTCGCGAGCATGACGGGTTCTCCTCAATAGCATAACGGGTTCTCCTCGCGATTATGACGGGTTCTCCTCGCGAGCATAACGGGTTCTCCTCGCGAGCATGACGGGTTCTCCTCGCGAGCATGACGGGTTCTCCTCGCGATTATGACGGGTTCTCCTCGAGAGCATGACGGGTTCTCCTCGCGATTATGACGGGTTCTCCTCGCGAGCATGACGGGTTCTCCTCGCGAGCATGACGGGTTCTTCTCGTTAGCATGACGGGTTCTCCTCGCGAGCATGACGGGTTCTCCTCGAGAGCATGACGGGTTCTCCTCGCGAGCATGACGGGTTCTCCTCGAGAGCATGACGGGTTCTCCTCGCGAGCATGACGGGTTCTCCTCGCGAGCATGACGGGTTCTCCTCGCGAGCATGACGGGTTCTCCTCGTTAGCATGACGGGTTCTCCTCGCGAGCATGACGGGTTCTCCTCGCGAGCATGACGGGTTCTCCTCGCGAGCATGATGGGTTCTCCTCGTTAGCATGACGGGTGCTCCTCGCGAGCATGACGGGTTCTCCTCGCGAGCATGACGGGTTCTCCTCGTTAGCATGACGGGTTCTCCTCGCGAGCATGACGGGTTCTCCTCGCGAGCATGACGGGTTCTCCTCGCGAGCATGACGGGTTCTCCTCGCGATTATGACGGGTTCTCCTCGAGAGCATGACGGGTTCTCCTCGCGATTATGACGGGTTCTCCTCGCGAGCATGACGGGTTCTCCTCGCGAGCATGACGGGTTCTTCTCGTTAGCATGACGGGTTCTCCTCGCGAGCATGACGGGTTCTCCTCGAGAGCATGACGGGTTCTCCTCGCGAGCATGACGGGTTCTCCTCGAGAGCATGACGGGTTCTCCTCGCGAGCATGACGGGTTCTCCTCGCGAGCATGACGGGTTCTCCTCGCGAGCATGACGGGTTCTCCTCGTTAGCATGACGGGTTCTCCTCGCGAGCATGACGGGTTCTCCTCGCGAGCATGACGGGTTCTCCTCGCGAGCATGATGGGTTCTCCTCGTTAGCATGACGGGTGCTCCTCGCGAGCATGACGGGTTCTCCTCGCGAGCATGACGGGTTCTCCTCGTTAGCATGACGGGTTCTCCTCGCGAGCATGACGGGTTCTCCTCGCGAGCATGACGGGTTCTCCTCGCTAGCATAACGGGTTCTCCTCGCGAGCATAACGGGTTCTCCTCGTGCAGATGGACCGCTCGGACATGGAGGACTCTCTGGAGGAGGCCGAGGCGGAGAAGCAGCCGCCCCAGACTCAGGGCCTCGAGAGCGGGCTGGACTTCTACCAGGCCGACCCCTTCGCCCAGGGAGGCCGTGAGTACCACGCTCACCTCAACATCTCATCATGAAAACCATCTGTATTTCGTCAGTTATCCGTCAGTTAGAGTCAAATAGTGTCAGTTACATGTCAGTCAGTGTCAGTTAGTGTTAGTTAGTGTCAGTTTTTCGTCAGTTACTTGTCAGTTAGTGTCAGGCTTTGATTCCTGAAGATGAAAGCTGCTCCACCTCAACATCTAAATACGATCACGTTGCTTGCTCCTGTTTGAAGCTTAAATCGTCTTCATTTGACGTTTGCAGATGATCTCTTCAACGAAGACCTGTTCCCCAAAACCGACTCTTCTGGTGAGTAAAGTCCACCTCCTTCTGCCTGAGCCAATGGCCTTCATCTGGCTCCTGTGCCTTCCTCTGGCTCCTGAGCCTTCATCTGGCTCCTGTGCCTTCCTCTGGCTCCTGAGCCTTCCTCTGGCTCCTGAGCCTTCCTCTGGCTCCTTAGCCTTCATCTGGCTCCTGTGGGCCTTCATCTGGCTCCTGTGGGCCTTCATCTGGCTCCTGTGCCTTCCTCTGGCTCCTGAGCCTTCCTCTGGCTCCTGTGCCTTCCTCTGGCTCCTGAGCCTTCCTCTGGCTCCTTAGCCTTCATCTGGCTCCTGTGGGCCTTCATCTGGCTCCTGTGCCTTCCTCTGGCTCCTGAGCCTTCCTCTGGCTCCTTAGCCTTCATCTGGCTCCTGTGGGCCTTCATCTGGCTCCTGTGGGCCTTCATCTGGCTCCTGTGCCTTCCTCTGGCTCCTGAGCCTTCCTCTGGCTCCTGTGCCTTCCTCTGGCTCCTGAGCCTTCCTCTGGCTCCTGAGCCTTCCTCTGGCTCCTGAGCCTTCCTCTAGCTCCTTAGCCTTCATCTGGCTCCTGTGGGCCTTCATCTGGCTCCTGGGGTGATGAATGACGGTAGTGTGGCAGCTCCAGATGATTGCTCTTTATTCTCGTTATCACATTTTGAGAGATATTTACCGTATTTTCCGGAAGTCGCTCTGGACTATAAGTCGCACCAGCCAAAAAATGCCTAATAGAGAAGAAAAAGATATACAAGTCGCACTGGAGTATAAGTCGCATTATTGGGGACATTTATTTGATCAAATCTGTAAATGCAGTTTAAAATAATGAGATGAGAGAACATGGTGAATAGGTGTACGTATGCTAACGCTAACACCTTCAGCTACATGACGTATGCTAACGCTAACACCTTCAGCTACATGACGTATGCTAACGCTAACACCTTCAGCTACATGACGTATGCTAACGCTAAGACCTTCAGCTACATGACGTATGCTAACGCTAACACCTTCAGCTACATGACGTATGCTAACGCTAACACCTTCAGCTACATGACGTATGCTAACGCTAACACCTTCAGCTACATGACGTATGCTAACGCTAAGACCTTCAGCTACATGACGTATGCTAACGCTAACACCTTCAGCTACATGACGTATGCTAACGCTAAGACCTTCAGCTACATGACGTATGCTAACGCTAAGACCTTCAGCTACATGACGTATGCTAACGCTAACACCTTCAGCTACATGACGTATGCTAACGCTAACACCTTCAGCTACATGACGTAAGCTAACGCTAACACCTTCAGCTACATGACGTATGCTAACGCTAACACCTTCAGCTACATGACGTATGCTAACGCTAACACCTTCAGCTACATGACGTATGCTAACGCTAAGACCTTCAGCTACATGACGTATGCTAACGCTAACACCTTCAGCTACATGACGTATGCTAACGCTAACACCTTCAGCTACATGACGTAAGCTAACGCTAACACCTTCAGCTACATGACGTATGCTAACGCTAACACCTTCAGCTACATGACGTAAGCTAACGCTAACACCTTCAGCTACATGACGTATACTAACGCTAACACCTCCAGCTACATGACGTATGCCAACGCTAACACCTTCAGCTACATGACGTATGCTAACGCTAACACCTTCAGCTACATGACGTATGCTAACGCTAACACCTTCAGCTACATGACGTATGCTAACGCTAACACCTTCAGCTACATGACGTATGCTAACGCTAACACCTTCAGCTACATGACGTATGCTAACGCTAACACCTTCAGCTACATGACGTATGCTAACGCTAAGACCTTCAGCTACATGACGTATGCTAACGCTAACACCTTCAGCTACATGACGTATGCTAACGCTAACACCTTCAGCTACATGACGTATGCTAACGCTAACACCTCCAGCTACATGACGTATGCCAACGCTAACACCTTCAGCTACATGACGTATGCTAACGCTAACACATTCAGCTACATGACGTATGCTAACGCTTACACCTTCAGCTACATGACGTATGCTAACGCTAACACCTTCAGCTACATGACGTATGCTAACGCTAAGACCTTCAGCTACATGACGTATGCTAACGCTAACACCTTCAGCTACATGACGTATGCTAACGCTAACACCTTCAGCTACATGACGTAAGCTAACGCTAACACCTTCAGCTACATGACGTATGCTAACGCTAACACCTTCAGCTACATGACGTAAGCTAACGCTAACACCTTCAGCTACATGACGTATACTAACGCTAACACCTCCAGCTACATGACGTATGCCAACGCTAACACCTTCAGCTACATGACGTATGCTAACGCTAACACCTTCAGCTACATGACGTATGCTAACGCTAACACCTTCAGCTACATGACGTATGCTAACGCTAACACCTTCAGCTACATGACGTATGCTAACGCTAACACCTTCAGCTACATGACGTATGCTAACGCTAACACCTTCAGCTACATGACGTATGCTAACGCTAAGACCTTCAGCTACATGACGTATGCTAACGCTAACACCTTCAGCTACATGACGTATGCTAACGCTAACACCTTCAGCTACATGACGTATGCTAACGCTAACACCTCCAGCTACATGACGTATGCCAACGCTAACACCTTCAGCTACATGACGTATGCTAACGCTAACACATTCAGCTACATGACGTATGCTAACGCTAACACATTCAGCTACATGACGTATGCTAACGCTTACACCTTCAGCTACATGAGGCACAGACAGAACTGTGGTAAGTGTCTGGTATGTTAACGTAACATATGAACAGTTATTCAGATAACTATAGCATAAAGAACATGCTAACAGATAACTATAGCATAAAGAACATGCTAACAGATAACTATAGCATAAAGAACATGCTAACAAGTTTAGCAAAGCATCAGTTTTACCCCAAATCACTAAATCCATTGAATTCTTCTTCCTCTGTGTCACTTCTAAACAACTCCACAAACTCCAGAGGAAGTGCAGATTCTTCTTCTATGTCGCTCAGAGTCTAGAGCGCCCTCTTGTGTTCGTCAGTGTGAAAATAACAAATAATATCACATATAAGTCGCTCTGGAGTATAAGTCGCACCCCCATACAAAACTATGGGAAAAAAACCTCTCGCCCGACGAGGTCATCGATCCAAACGAAGCCGACTGTGGTCGCCCTGGAAACGCACGAGCAGCAGAGCTTATCTTAGCACGGGTTTCTTTAGATTATTGTCCGAGTCATTTCGATCGATGACGTTGTGTTGGGAAGAACAATCCGGTTCATTTACTCTTTCAGAATAAAAGAAACGTGTCAAAGTGTGGGAATATCAGGCGCAAATCGATGGTTGAAACTAAACACTTTTAAAATCCCTTTAACAGGACAAAATGTGACTTTTCCTCAACAGTTTTAACACAAAACCCGAGCTTTAGCCGAGCTAGAATAAAACCACAATGTTTAATCCAGAAATGTCTCAATGGACTAACACCATAACAGACACATGCACAATGGGAACAATTAAAGTTATTATTATTATAGTTATTTTGGACTTAATATGCTCTAAATCTTCTCATTTTTTGGATTCCACTCATTTTTCATTTTAGGCCCTGCTCGTTTTTAATTATTATTTATTTTTATTTTTCTGTTGTTTTTTGTTGTTTCATGTTCTATTTTCTTTTTTTTTAATACAATGAAAAAAACTGTCTAAAATCTTGAGCAAAAGCAGAGAATTTTCAGACATAATTGTAACAGACTCGTTCTGTATCGAACACTATTCAGAATGTGAACGTTCAAATCAAAATCACAAATGCATCGTGTGATTTAGATCGTGGGAGAAAACAGAAAACACAGCTCTTTTCACTTCTGCAATTTATGATTAAAAAAATAAATAAACGTGCGACAAACACAAAGCGGTTTCATGTTTTATGCTATAATATCCTTCTCTGATTGTAACTAAACACATTTTCATCACGTCACTTGTGTAGTCAACGTCCTGAAGAGGTTCAAATCCAAAAGTGGAGCTTATTGTGAAAGTGTTAGCGTGAGCGTTAGCATTAGCATTAGCCTGAACACGCCTCTGTCTCTTCGCAGACGGCTTCACTTCCGACCCGTTCAAAGGCAGCGACCCGTTCGGCGCCGACGTGTTGTTTCCTGACGGTTCTCAACGCGCCGGCCCCGGACAGGATCCCGGTCCGGACCCCGGGCTGGACGAGGCCGACCGGAGCCTGTCCTGTGCGGAGAACAAGGCGTCCACGGGGACCCAGTGCTTCGAGTCCGAGTTTCCAGAAGAAGACAGCGACATCGAGATCAGCTACAGCCGAGAGGACCTGGAGACAGCAGGCGAGTAAAGCTGCACTGTGGAACCTCACACTAGCCAGAACCCACGTTTAGACCCGGTTTAGACCTGGTTTAGTCCTGGTTTAGACCTGGTTTAGTCCTGGTTTAGTCCTGGTTTAGTCCTGGTTTAGACCTGGTTTAGTCCTGGTTTAGACCTGGTTTAGTCCTGGTTTAGTCCTGGTTTAGTCCTGGTTTAGACCTGGTTTAGTCCTGGTTTGGACCTGGTTTAGTCCTTGTTTTGTCCTTGTTTAGACCTGGTTTAGTCCTGGTTTTGTCCTTGTTTAGGCCTGGTTTGGACCTGGTTTGGTCCTGGTTTAGTCCACTAAGTGATAATGCAGCTTGTGCCTGTAACATTTGGATGTGACACTTTGGTCCGTGCGCCCCCTGCAGGTCAGACGGAGGAGGACCAGGCTGGGTTCAGACCGATCCAGAGCTCTTCAGAGGAGCTGGGTCCGGTCCCGATCCGAGGCTGGAGGACTCAGTACTCTGGAGAGTCCGACCCAAATGGCTACGAGCTGGACCTGGGGAACATCTCACCTCCTTCTGACATCGAGGAGCTCAGCCTGGGCTCAGTGTGCGGAGTCTCAGACGAGCTGGGTAAGATCTGAGTCTGAGGTCTGAGTCTGAGTCTGAGTCTGAGTCTGAGGTCGGAGGTCTGAGTCTGAGGTCTGAGTCTGAGGTCTGAGTCTGAGGTCAGAGTCTGAGGTCAGAGTCTGAGGTCAGAGTCTGAGGTCTGGGTCTGAGGTCTGAGTCTGAGGTCTGAGGTCTGAGTCTGAGGTCTGAGTCTGAGGTCTGAGTCTGAGGTCAGAGTCTGAGGTCTGAGTCTGAGGTCTGAGTCTGAGGCCAGAGTCTGAGGTCAGAGTCTGAGGTCAGAGTCTGAGGTCAGAGTCTGAGGTCTGAGGTCTGGGTCTGAGGTCTGAGTCTGAGGCCAGAGTCTGAGGTCAGAGTCTGAGGTCAGAGTCTGGGTCTGAGTCTGAGGTCAGAGTCTGAGGTCAGAGTCTGTGGTCAGAGTCTCAGTCTGAGGTCAGAGTCTGAGGTCTGAGGTCTGAGTCTGAGGTCTGAGTCTGAGGCCAGAGTCTGAGGTCAGAGTCTGAGGTCAGAGTCTGAGGTCAGAGTCTGAGGTCTGAGGTCTGGGTCTGAGGTCTGAGGGCTGAGTCTCAGTCTGAGGGCTGAGTCTGAGGTCAGAGTCTGAGGTCAGAGTCTGGGTCTGAGTCTGAGGTCAGAGTCTGAGGTCAGAGTCTGTGGTCAGAGTCTCAGTCTGAGGTCAGAGTCTGAGGTCTGAGTCTGAGGTCTGAGTCTGGGTCTGAGGTCTGAGTCTCAGGTCAGAGTCTGAGGTCAGAGTCTGAGGTCAGAGGTCTGAGGTCAGAGTCTGAGGTCAGAGTCTGAGTCTGAGGTCAGAGTCTGAGGTCAGTCAGAGTCTGAGGTCAGAGTCTGAGGTCTGAGGTCAGAGTCTGAGGTCAGAGTCTGAGGTCAGAGTCTGAGGTCAGAGTCTGAGGTCAGGGTCTGTGGTCAGAGTCTCAGTCTGAGGTCTGAGGTCAGAGTCTGAGGTCAGAGTCTGAGGTCAGAGTCTGAGGTCAGGGTCTGTGGTCAGAGTCTCAGACTGAGGTCAGAGTCTGAGGTCTGAGTCTGGGTCTGAGGTCTGAGTCTCAGTCTGAGTCTCGGTCTGAGTCTGAGGTCAGAGTCTGAGGTCAGAGTCTGAGGTCAGAGTCTGAGGTCAGAGTCTGAGGTCAGGGTCTGTGGTCAGAGTCTCAGTCTGAGTCTCGGTCTGAGTCTGGGTCTGAGTCTGAGGTCAGAGTCTGAGGTCAGAGTCTGGGTCTGAGTCTGAGGTCAGAGTCTGAGGTCAGAGTCTGAGGTCTGGGTCAGAGTCTGAGGTCAGAGTCTGAGATCAGAGGCTTTATGTCTTTAGTGATCAGAGTGTTTGTTTTCCAGGGGCCTCCACAGCTCCTGCTCCGATCACGTCCCAACCCCAGCGAAGCGGCTCCGAGGCGGAGCTCCAGGCCGACGCCCACAGCCCGCTGGCCGAGGCCCACAGCCCACTGGCCGACGCCCACAGCCCGCTGGCCGAGGCCCACAGCCCGCTGGCCGAGGCCCACAGCCCGCTGGCCGAGGCCCACAGCCCGCTGGCCAAGGCCCACAGCCCACTGGCCGACGCCCACAGCCCGGTGACTCCCGCCAAAGACTCCCAGGAGTTCTTCCACCAATCGGAACTCAAAGAACTCAGCTTCGACCTGAACTACGAGCCGCCCGGGCCCCAGTCCTCCTACGACCCGTACGGCTTCAAACTGTCCCCGGAGCACTCCAGCCACACCCTGCTGGACCCGGACGAGGCCCCCAGCCCCAGCACCTCCGAGCCGGACCTGGCCTACGACCCGGAGTCTCCGCCCCCGGAGTCTCCGCCCCCGGAGTCTCCGCCCCCGGGCTTCGACCCCTTCGCCTCCCACGCGTGCGACCCGTACGGCTTCAAGCTCAGCCCCGACGAGATCAACCAGGAAGTCATCGATTTCGCCGCGAGTCCCGCAAACGAGGAGAACGTCGTCGACTTTGAGAACAAGGAGCAGGAAGATCTGAACTTTAGCAGCCGGGACGTCGCCGAAGATGAGCCGCCGGGGTTTGAAGACGAGCTGCTGGTGGATTATGAGAACCAGGAAGTGCTTGAACCGATGCGTTTGGTCGACGTGGAAGACGGGACGGACCCGGTCGAGCCGGTCAACCAGGAACTGCTGGAGTTTGCTCCTGAAAACCAAGAAGTCGTGGACGTCTTTGACCACGTGGATCCAGTGGTGGAGTATGAAAACAAAGAGGTGCTGGAGCCGTGCAGCCCGGCACTTCCTGATCCGCGTTTCCACGACGCCCTGACGACGGCGAACCAGGAAGTGCCGAGTTCGGAGCAGAGCGTAAACCGAGAAGAAGAGCTGGTCGACTTTAACAGCGTGGAGAACCAGGAAGTCGTGAGCGGCGGCCATGACAACCACATGTTCCACAACCAGGAAGTGCCCGACACGGATCTGGACGGGAACCAGGAAGTGCTGTGCAAAGAGGCGAACAATAACCAGCCGAGGAGCTCCAGTAACAGCTCGGACAGTGACGCGGAGCACACAGGGGTCCGGCCCAGAGGACGGGGGCCTGAGGCGGGCCGCAGGGGGGTTCCCGGGCTGCAGGATGGGGGGCTCAGGGGGGCTCTGCTGGAGGGAGACCTGGGCGAGGTGTTCAGGCAGGGCGGGTACGTGGCCTGCCCCGATGTAGCTGACGATCTGGAGCCTCTGGAGAGAAGAGCTGCGTCTGAACCTGTGAGACCCCTCAGACCAGTGAGGCCCCCACGGCCCTCGCTCAGGGTGAGTGTCCTCCCTCAGCGAGAGTGTGTCCTCCCCTCCCTCAGGGGGAGTGTCCTCCCTCAGGGGGAGAGTGTCCTCCCTCAGGGAGAGAGTGTAACCATGGTTCTGTGAGTCACAGGGTTTCATCAGATATGTGCCTGTTGTTAAATCGTTCAGTGCCTCTAGAGTTATGTAGAATGTTCTAGAACAAATGATGAAGACAATTCCAATATTGAATGTATGAATCAGACACGCTGCAGCACAAAGTGATTTACACTGGAAATGAGTCAGAAACAGAAAGAAAAAGTGAATAAAAGCTCTTTATTGATATATATTTGATAAAGTCTGACATCATTAACATGTTGATGCAGAGGAGGAGTGATGGCTCTATCCCAGGCTCACTTTGTCAACAACTAAAACCCTGTTGGTTTTTGGGACCAGCTGAAATATTGGGCCGATGTTTGTTTGGAACAGAACATTTGAAGAGGTTTGTGTGAAGCAGGAAGTGGAGTTGGAGATGATACTTCATATGGTCACATGGCTCATGCTGTCGAGATGAAGAACCAATCAGACTCAAAACACAGAACACGATGTTTCCATGAAAAACTCTTTTATTTGTGCGGCTGGAGAAGAACGTCAGGAGCTCCACAGGGCTGTGTACTTCCCCCCTGCTCTTCTCCCTGTACACAAACCTCCAGCCACAACGACACCACCCTCATCGCCATGACGACACCACCCTCATCACCATGACAACACCACCCTCATCGCCATGACGACACCACCCTCATCGCCATGACGACACCACCCTCATCGCCATGACGACACCACCCTCATCACCATGACGACACCACCCTCATCGCAATGACGACACCACCCTCATCACCATGACAACACCACCCTCATCACCATGACGACACCACCCTCATCGCCATGACGACACCACCCTCATCGCCATGACGACACCACCCTCATCGCAATGACGACACCACCCTCATCGCCATGACGACACCACCCTCATCGCAATGACGACACCACCCTCATCGCCATGACGACACCACCCTCATCGCCATGACGACACCACCCTCATCGCCATGACGACACCACCCTCATCACCATGACGACACCACCCTCATCGCAATGACGACACCACCCTCATCACCATGACAACACCACCCTCATCACCATGACGACAACACCCTCATCGCTATGACGACACCACCCTCCTCGCCACGACACCACCCTCACCGGGCTCATCTGGGACGGGGATGAGTCCGTCTACAGGAGGTGCAGCGGGAACAACCTGGAGTTCAACGTCCAGAAGACACAGCCCCCCAGCCCCGCCCCCCCACCATCACCAGGACCTCAAGTGGGAGCCACCATCACCAGGACCTCAAGTGGGAGCCTCCATCACCAGGACCTCAAGTGGGAGCCTCCATCACCAGGACCTCAAGTGGGAGCCTCCATCACCAGGACCTCAAGTGGGAGCCACCATCACCAGGACCTCAAGTGGGAGCCTCCATCACCAGGACCTCAAGTGGGAGCCTCCATCACCAGGACCTCAAGTGGGAGCCTCCATCACCAGGACCTCAAGTGGGAGCCACCATCACCCAGGACCTCAAGTGGGAGGAGCCACCATCACCAGGACCTCAAGTGGGAGCCTCCATCACCAGGACCTCAAGTGGGAGCCTCCATCACCAGGACCTCAAGTGGGAGCCACCATCACCAGGACCTCAAGTGGGAGCCACCATCACCAGGACCTCAAGTGGGAGCCACCATCACCAGGACCTCAAGTGGGAGCCACCATCACCAGGACCTCAAGTGGGAGGAGCCTCCATCACCAGGACCTCAAGTGGGAGCCACCATCACCAGGACCTCAAGTGGGAGCCTCCATCACCAGGACCTCAAGTGGGAGGAGCCACCACCAGCTCCTCATCAAGAAGAACCAGCAGAGGATGAACTTCCTGCAGCAGCTGAAGAAAGACAAGCAGATGATGGAGCAGTTCTACACGACCATCACCTCCTCCATCACCTCCTCCATCACCTCCCCCCTCACCTCTTCCTCCATCACCTCCTCCATCACCTCCTCCATCGCTCAATCACCTCCTCCATCGCTCCATCACCTCCTTCATCACCTCCTCCTCCTCCATCACCTCCTCCATCACCTCCTCCATCACCTCCTCCCTCACCTCCTCCATCACCTCCTCCATCACCTCCTTCATCACCTCCATCCTCATTACCTCCTCCATCACCTCCTCCATTACCTCCTCCATCACCTCCTCCATCACCTCCTCCATCACCTCCTCCCTCACCTCCTCCAGCACGGTGTGGTACGCTGGAGCCACAGACAGGGACAAACAGAGACTACAGTGCACTGTGAGCTCTGCTGAAGGTGATCGGCCGTGGACTTCCATCTCTGCAGGACCTGTACGTCTCCAGGGCTCTGGGACGAGAGGCCACTCCCCTCAGGCAGGAGGCCACTCCCCTCAGGCAGGAGGCCACTCCCCTCAGGCCCAGAACCTCCCTCCACTAGAACACTTTCCCTCTGCTGTTGGACTCATGAACACTTCTTAACACAGATTTAAGATAAGATAAGATAAGATATTCCTTTATTGTCCCACATGGGGAAATTCCATTGATGCAACGCAGGTAGATACAGAGGTAGATACAGAAGAAAAGAACAGTTGAGTTTACACATTGTTCACTTTCTGCTCTGCATATGTAAATATGTGTACATAGTTATCCTATTTTTATTTCTTAGTAGATTTAAATAGTTTTTCTTTAATGCATTCCCATTTTGACTACTGTATGTTTTTATTGAGTGTCTGCTTATGATGTCATAAAGCAGACACTATATATTATTGCTTTTTAGGATTGTAGGATGTTTGACGCGTTTCAACTTCAAGTAAATGCCTAATGCTAACGCTATTGCTAAGCCTAATACCTGCCTAGTAAGGTGTTCCTTGGATACGTGAGCTATGGCGTCAGGCCATATGTCCCGCCGCCCCCTGCGTTGCTTTAAGTGCCAGCGCTTTGGGCGTATAGCAGCGGTCTGAAGAGGGAAGCAAAGATGTGGTAAATGTGCAGGAGATCACGAGTATGGGAAGTGTGACCAAGGAGCAAAACTGAAGAGCTGTAACTGTGAAGAACATATCTCTGCCTACAGGGGGCGTGTTTAGCATAAGAGCTGCTGAGGTGCAGAAAATTAAGGTCTCTCAAGGTTTATCCTATGAAGTCATGAAAGTGTCAAGTAACAAGGTTAAAGTAAATACAGAAAGGAGCCAGCGCTGCTCACAAGAAGTGTGAAGGTTCCAAGTGTGCAGGTTCCAAATGTGCAGGTTCCAAGTGTGCAGGTTCCAAATGTGCAGGTTCCAAGTGTGAAGGTTCCAAATGTGAAGGTTCCAAGTGTGAAGGTTCCAAATGTGAAGGTTCCAAGTGTGCAGGTTCCAAGTGTGCAGGTTCCAAGTGTGCAGGTTCCAAGTGTGCAGGTTCCAAGTGTGCAGGTTCCAAGTGTGCAGGTTCCAAGTGTGAAAGTTCCAAGTGTGGAGGTTCCAAGTGTGGAGGTTCCAAGTGTGGAGGTTCCAAGTGTGGAGGTTCCAAGTGTGTGGAGGTTCCAAGTGTGTGGAGGTTCCAAGTGTGTGGAGGTTCCCAAGTGTGTGGAGGTTCCAAGTGTGTGGAGGTTCCAAGTGTGTGGAGGTTCCCAAGTGTGTGGAGGTTCCCAAGTGTGTGGAGGTTCCCAAGTGTGTGGAGGTTCCCAAGTGTGTGGAGGTTCCCAAGTGTGTGGAGGTTCCCAAGTGTGTGGAGGTTCCCAAGTGTGTGGAGGTTCCCAAGTGTGTGTGAAGGTTCCCAAGTGTGTGTGAAGGTTCCCAAGTGTGTGTGAAGGTTCCCAAGTGTGTGTGAAGGTTCCCAAGTGTGTGTGAAGGTTCCCAAGAGTGTGTGAAGGTTCCAGCAGGTGTGCAGGTTCCAGCAGGTGTGCAGGTTCCAGCAGGTGTGCAGGTTCCAGGTTCCAGAGTTGGTGAGAACACCCTGGTTGTGGACAGAGGATGTTCTGAACTGAAAGGATCAGGATCGTGTTAAAGCTGAAGATTCTTTGGAACAAAAGAGCTCGAGGCAGAAATAGAAACAGACTAAAGGCTCTAAATGTGAGTCAGAGTGACGAGGTTCTACTTTTGGGGAACCAGAGTGATCAGAGTGAAGAACTGGAGGTGGGCGTGGTCTCCTGTCCTCGCCCAGTCTAGTAGATGCACGGTTACCAAGCAACGACATCAGTGGAAATATCAAAGCCGAAAGAATAAAGCTGTGGTGAAAGCACCGAACATCAAAGAAGGAGAAGAAGAGTCAGTCCTGGAATAAAGCCGGACTCTGAGGAATAAAGTCTGAAGAATAAAGTCGGGCAGTGATGCAACACTTGGATACAACCGAACAACAACAACAACAACAACAACCTCTGCTGGTCAGTGACGTGCCTCAGAAGCAAATCCAGTTGAACAAGTGAATTCTGTTTTTGACGCTGAACATGGATGAAAGTCACACATGAGACATCGACATCGACATCGACGCCATCGGCTCTTGACCCACACGGCGCCGCGGCCCCAGGGCAAGAACGACTCCAGCAACAAGAATAAAGTCTGTACTACATACATACTACACATGTAGTACTTTGACGCAAGAATGCAGACACTCGCACTGGCTTCAGCACATGATCTAGTTTTTATTATTTTATTACTATGTTTTTTCATCGTTTTATGTTGCACTGAATCACTAAGACGAGTTCCTGTGGCAATAACACTTTTCTCATTCTGATTCTGTCGTTTTCAGGCCAAAGAAAAGTCTCAGGGGATTGACCTGAAGTGACCTCCATCACAAGAAGAAGAAACCAATACAAAGATAATAATGTATAAAAGATCCTTTATGTGAAGAGCGAGAGAAAAGTGTGGAAAAAACGCATAATCGAAAAAACCTTCAAGGCAATAATTTTACTGTGAAGTTTGTTTAAATGAACGGAATGACAAAATACTGATGAATACTGACAAAATACTGATGAATACTGACAAAATACTGATGAATACTGACAAAATACTGATGAATACTGACAAAATACTGATGAATACTGACAAAATACTGATGAATACTGACAAAATACTGTCCAGTCCAAGAAGAGACGAAGTTTCATCCAAAAAAAGGTCTAAAACTAAAGTTAACATTCCTTAAAAATATTCTAGACGTAGCTTTTTACTCACGAAAACAAAGAGCACATCAAATATAGAGAAGAAAAATAAAAACTGCCAAAATCGCCATGGAAACGCCCCTTTTTCCTGTGAAACGAGTGAATCTGAGAAAGTCGGCTGTACATAAAAGTATAATCAAATATATCTGTATGTGCTCCTCATAGTTCAGCTGCTCCTCATAGTTCAGTAGCTCCTCCTACTTCAGTAGCTCCTCCTACTTCAGTAGCCCCTCCTACTTCAGTAGCTCCTCCTACTTCAGTAGCTCCTCCTACTTCAGTAGCTCCTCCTACTTCAGTAGCTCCTCATAGTTCAGCTGTGTTCTAAAGGAGAGAACTTTACATCACATTCAACTTTAGAGTCACTGCCCAATAATTCATGCTCTAAGTGTGGGACTAAACCGGGACTAAACCAGGACTAAACCGGGACTAAACCGGACCTAAACCGGGACTATACCGGGCCTAAACCGGACCTAAACCGGGACTATACCGGGCCTAAACCGGGACTAAACCGGGACTAAACCCGGACTATACCGGACCTAAACCGGGACTATACCGGGACTAAACCCGGACTAAACCGGGACTAAACCTGGACTAAACTAGGTCTAAACCAGGACTGAATCTGGACTAAAACTGTGCACTAAACGTGGACCAAACAAAGACTGAACCAGGACTAAATGGGGATTAAACTTTGGCTAAACCAGGATTTCACTGGAGCAAAACCAAGTCTAAATCCGGGCTGTTTCAGGACTAAACCAGAGACAAACCCAGATTTCACGAGGAGCTGAACCGAGTCTAAACCTGGACTAAACGGGACCAAACCAGGACTAAACCAGTTTAATCATTTCCTGTCCCAACCAGATTTACTAAAAAACAGAAAATGCTTAAAAACATATTTAAGTGAATTCAAAACTTACATTTTAACTAATTGGTCTAATAGTATAAACCGACTTGACAATTACCGATATATTTAGTTTTTTTAAATTGTACTGCCATAACGTGTACTAATACTATCCTCACAGGGACAAATCAGTTTGTGTTTTAACTTTATAAACGGATTCTCCTCGAGCTGAAGACGTAACTTCCACTGGTTGAACTGTTTTCATTCACCTTTTATTTATCTAACTATTTATGTATTTATTTATAAATTTTTTTAATGTATTTATTTAAGTGATTATGCAAATTGTTCCACACACTCTGTCTCTGAAATATGTTTTTGCTGCTATTTTTTCCACCAGTTTAATGCCATTTAATTAATTGTTTTAATTTATTATAAAATTTTTATGTACGGAAATGTTATTTTCGAATTTTTAGGCCCGAGCCCCAGCAGGGCGGAGGGCCTATTGCTCCCGCAACGCTGCCGAAGGCAGCGTTGCAACTGTCTGACCAAACATGCGGGCGCATCCCGCATGTTTGGTGCCCCGTCGCCCCTGGCAAGTACAGTGAACTAGCCCATGCCGAAGGCATGGATCATGCATACTTACTCCTGCTATGACAGAAATAGTCAACAATTTGTGAATGGGCGTAGCCCATTCACAAATTGTTGACAACAGCAGCGCGAAGCGCTGCATTCCTCCAAAAACCCTCCTGGCATCGTCCCGTACGCGAGAGTCCATGCCGCAGGCATGGGCCATGCTTGTATCTGCTCAAATCAATGGAAGTCTATGGGGAGTGGGCGGGGCATCCCGACGGAATGGGGAGTGACGAGCGCGTAAGCGCTCGTAATGATGATTCCACCCCATGGCGGCATGGGGAAGGCTTAGAGCTTTCAAACGATGTATAATTTGTTGTTATAGTGGAAACGGCTATATTGTTTTTGCTAAAAATATTATTATTTTTATTTTTCTTGTTCTTCTGCTTTTTGATCTCTAATTTGACCCCCTGAACATGCTCAAAAACTCACCAAACTTTGCCCAAAATTCAGAATCGGCGAAAAATTAGATTTTTTTCTGGGCCATTTTTTTTTTTCGTTAAAAAATGGCGCGACAGCGCCACCGACAAAAGTCAAAATACATTGCGCCTATGGGAGACGCCCCGAGGTCAACTTTGGCGTAAAGCTACGAAATTCGGGACACGCATTCCTCTCGTGAGGACGAACAAAAAAAATCATTGTGGCCACGCCCCCAGACTTACCCTATGGCCGCCATCTTCCTTTGAAAATGAAAATACGCTGTGTCATTTTGTTCACGTCAAACTTTGACGAACTCCTCCTAGGGCGTTTTGCCCACCGACTTCAAAATCGGCGGACGTCCTCTGGACAAGTGGGGCATCTAAAGTTATTCAATTTTTTGAGATACCTTTTACGGTCTGTGTGCGGCGCAGCCGCAAAGTTGGACAACTTATTTTGGAATATTGCAGATCTAAAAATTGCTCCCATTTGATCAAAACCAGTCCGATTAGGACCAAATTTGAATCAGTTGTTAAACTTTTTAGTTTGGACCAGTTTAGGCTGACAAAATTGAAATGGCAGTGATAGCGCCCCCTACAGAGTGACCTTTAAATTAACATTGAAGGTCAAAAATTAGTTTTACCAAAATTGTCTAATCTTTACCCAAAATTCTATTTTGCCGTCCCGATCACAAAAGCCAATCACAAAAATGCCTAAATTTTTACGGCGTAGTCGTAGCGATGACAGAAACCTCCCATGTTATCCCTATGGGAAAACCGCAAAATCTCTCAAATTACCACATTTTTATGTTTTACACTTCAACGAACTCCTCCTAGTGCGTTTTGCCCACCAACCTCAAAATCGGTGTACGTCCTCTAGACAAGTGGTGCATCTAAAGTTATCCAAATTTTAAGGATAACTTTTACGGTCTCTGTGCGACGGAGCCGCAAACGTTTCCCAGAATTCTGACTATTTGGCCTTCAGAGTGGCCTATAAACAATAGAGTTTTTCCAAATGACATGACATTTTGCACTAAATTCTAATTTGCCATCCTGATCATACAAGTATGAGAGCCAAAGTCATATTTTGTACGGCGTAACCGTAGCGTTGACAGAAACATCCCATGTTATCCTTATGGGAAAATCGTAGAATCGCTCAAATCACCACATTTTTACGCTTCACACTTTAACAAACTCCTCCCAGGGCGATTGCCCGATCAAGCTCATATTTGGGGAAATCATCTACACAAATGGGGCATCAAAAGTTATCCATATTTTGATTTTAAGTGCTACGGTCTCTGTGCCGTGGAGCTGCAAATATACTGTCACAAATGGGAAAAACGCCAAATCCTTGAAATGTTCACATTTATGCTTCACACTTTAATGAACTCCTCTGTGGGCAATAGCTCGATCAAGCTCATATTTGGAAAAAATAATCTACACAAGCGGAGCATCAAAAGTTATCCATATTTTTATTCCAAGTGTCACGGTCTCTGTGCGCTGGAGCTGCACATTTGACCGACATTTGTGTTCATTTGCACTGGTTAAGCACAGCATTGTACATGTCCAATGTGTCGCTGTCTTAGTTCTTAGACAATTGCGTTAGCGCCATCTCTGTAAAATGCAGAGAGCAGAGTCGGAAGGCCGGCGGCCCGCGAGGGCCGTTGGATGCCGCTTGCGGCTTTAATTTTATGTTGTTTTTTTTTACATTTTTCTGTTCAAGGACCAGGTCATTTTAAGACAACAAATTGCAATGAAGCGCCTTCACCACCAGATGTCACCAAATGGCAAATGGGATTCGTACATAAATAATACGTGTTTCTGTGGAGCTGTTTTTGCTTTTGCCCTGAACGTGACATTAAACCCTTGTGTTTCTGTCGCTCCAAAACACCTTTAAAAAGCATGTAAGATTAATGCCCTATTACGGAACATTCCTGCAGGTCAATCACATCAAATGGGCGACGGACGGTCCCGCTTCCCGTTTCCTGGTGCATGATCCACTGTGAGACTTTAGAGACATTCTAAGTTTACAGAAAGCCCTCATGAACACGCCCATCGTCACGGTAATGTAACAATCACGGTTCATTAAAGATTGTCCTCTCCCTCTGTTCGTCTGCTTTATTGTGTGTGTTTTACAGTGTGGAGGTGTGAGTGGCAGCCAATGAGAGCGCTGCGTTCAGTCCTGGGATATTGTGTCTTTTGTGGGGGGGGGGGAGATTCTGAATGAAATGGCGCCTGTTAGTGGACGTCTGAGGTGTTGCACGTTGTGGATTTAGTCTTTTTGGGTTTTTTTTTTACGTTAAATATTAGAACTTTTGTCTCTGAAGCCCCAGGACGCTCCGCCCTGACCTCGCTCACACTTCAGGAAACTCGCGGCTTTGCTCTGTCCACGTTCTCACAATTATGACGTTCGTTAATTCCCCGTGGTAATTAATTATCACAGTTTTACATCGGTCAAGTTGTGGCTTGAGAGGGAAATTTGACAAATAAAAGTGGGAAATTGCAGGAAGTAGAGCTGATTATTATGAATTTGTATTCTTTCTTTTTTTATTTATTCATTTTTATTTTCTGACTTTTTGTTGTTGTTCTTGTGTTGCTTTTAATGGCGGTTGGCAGCGAAATGAAAACCGCACTTATCCTCACCTACTGTGTACGTCTTCTGTAGTTGTACGTCTTCTGTAGTCGTACGTCTTCTGTAGTCGTACGTCTTCTGTAGTTGTACGTCTTGTATAGTAGTACGTCTTCTGTAGTCGTACGTCTTGTATAGTAGTACGTCTTCTGTAGTCGTACGTCTTCTGTAGTTGTACGTCTTCTGTAGTTGTACGTCTGCTGTAGTTGTACGTCTTCTGTAGTTGTACGTCTTGTATAGTAGTACGTCTTCTGTAGTCGTACGTCTTCTGTAGTTGTACGTCTTCTGTAGTTGTACGTCTGCTGTAGTAGTACGTCTTCTGTAGTCGTACGTCTTCTGTAGTCGTACGTCTTCTGTAGTCGTACGTCTTCTGTAGTCGTACGTCTTCTGTAGTCGTACGTCTTCTGTAGTCGTACGTCTTCTGTAGTCGTACGTCTTCTGTAGTCGTACGTCTTCTGTAGTCGTACGTCTTCTGTAGTCGTACGTCTTCTGTAGTCGTACGTCTTCTGTAGTCGTACGTCTTCTGTAGTCGTACGTCTTTTGTAGTCGTACGTCTTCTGTAGTCGTACGTCTTCTGTAGTCGTACGTCTTCTGTAGTCGTACGTCTTCTGTAGTCGTACGTCTTCTGTAGTCGTACGTCTTCTGTAGTCGTACGTCTTGTATAGTAGTACGTCTTCTGTAGTCGTACGTCTTCTGTAGTTGTACGTCTTCTGTAGTTGTACGTCTTGTATAGTAGTACGTCTTCTGTAGTCGTACGTCTTCTGTAGTCGTACGTCTTGTATAGTAGTACGTCTTCTGTAGTCGTACGTCTTCTGTAGTTGTACGTCTTCTGTAGTCGTACGTCTTCTGTAGTCGTACGTCTTCTGTAGTCGTACGTCTTCTGTAGTCGTACGTCTTCTGTAGTCGTACGTCTTCTGTAGTCGTACGTCTTCTGTAGTCGTACGTCTTCTGTAGTCGTACGTCTTCTGTAGTCGTACGTCTTCTGTAGTCGTACGTCTTTTGTAGTCGTACGTCTTCTGTAATCGTACGTCTTTTTCTTCTTCTTCTTCTTGGTTGCTATCCAAGTGTTACATTACGCCACCTACTGGAGTTGTACGTTCATTCTTTAGACTCTGCGATGTCATCAAAAAGTGACACTCCATAAAAAATGCAGACAAGTTGCTTGAGACTTTCACCGTTTTATGACAGTTTCAACCGTAATTTTTCAAAATAAAGGCGTCGTCAGGTGGAATTATTCGTCAAATCAGAACTATCAGAACTAACAACAGTCAGGTTGCTAGGTAACAGTTCTACGTCATATTTGCTGGACATGTCAAACCAGGAAGTGACAGAAACGTCACCGAAATTGCCGACGCTGCGTCACTTAACCTGAAGGAAAATGGACCTGAACCGTGTATGAAGAAGACTCGGGACACGAGCGTCTTACGTCTTGAAGCACATTTATTCCAATAACCCAGGAAGTCCCAACAACCTAGATGCGATGCATTCTGGGAACAGTAGTCTACCGCTACACCTCCTCCTTTTAGCTTAAGGTATACTCTTTAAAGTAAACACCAACATTTCGAAGAAACATAAATATACAGCATATTTTAGTATAAGCATTTCTTTTCACATTAGTATTGAACATAGCTGTATTTTACCTTAACATGTCTTTAGAACAACCTTTTATGTGAACATTAGAATCTTTACAAATTCAGTCTATCAGGAGGTCTCACCAGACGACCTGAACTAGTAATAGTCCCTGTCGGTCTGAGGTGCCTTCTGTTTCTCCTCAGGAAACCCCTGTCAGTCTCTACCACATACGATCTGGGAGAGGTCTAACTACAGATCCAGTGGTTTCCTCAGTGGTAATCCACACTTTCTGTCCAGATGATAGTTTTGGGAGTGGTCTGGCACGGTGTCTACGGTTGTAATGTTTTGCCTGCTCACGTCTCCTTTCCTCATCCTTTTTACAAAATGTCTGTAAATCTGGCCACGTAGGATCCAGCTTGGTTGTGTGTTGAGGTAGAGTGGTGCGCAGGTTTCTTCCCATGAGCAGCTGCGCTGGTGAGAACCCATGCTCCAGTGGAGTGGCCCTGTAGGCCAGCAGCGCTCTGTTGTAGTCACTGTCCTTTTTCCACAAGTCTTTGAGAGTGCGAACAGCACGCTCTGCCTCTCCATTTGCTTGGGGGTATCTGGGGCTGCTCGTAACATGTGTGAATTGATACTCTTTTGCAAACTGTCTGAACTGCTCTGACGAAAACTGCGGCCCATTATCTGAAAACAGTCTCTGAAACTCTGTGTCTTGCAAAAGTCTCTTTTACAGCTTTAATAGTAACTTCTGCTGTTGTGTGTTTGAGTTCAACTATTTCAATGTATCTGGAGAAAAAGTCAACAAGAAGAAGATACTGCTTCTTTGACCATTCAAACAGGTCCATGCCGACCTTCTGCCATGGGAGGTCAGGAACAGGTGTTGGCAACAGAGGTTCACGATTCTGTAACCTGTGTTTTTGACATGTTTCACAATTTTCCACCATTTGACCTATTTGTGCTGAGATGCCAGGCCACCAAACGGCCTGTTTTGCTCTGGCCCTGCACTTTGAAATGCCCTGGTGTCCTTCATGCAGACGTTGTATAATGTCCGCTCTCATTGAAGGTGGTATCACAAGTCTCTCCCCTTTCATGAGAAGACCCTACGTGAAAGTCCATTCTGTGTTGCCAGACCCCTTTTACTTCTGGATCTAGTTTACATTTTTCTGGCCACTCTGTCAAACAATAGTCAGTTACTTTTTTACACAGTTTGTCTACTTCCTGTGCTGCCTTTAGCTCCACCAGCATTTTTTCTGTGGCTGGGATTTGAGACACTACACAGTCCACAAAAACCTCTACCTCTTTCTCCAACTGGAGGTCACTTAATGACGGCGGACCCGCCAGCGGAGCTCGTGACAGGGCATCAGCGGTGACGAGGTTTTTTCCAGGCACATGGACAATGTTGAATGAGAATCGTAGCAGCCTGAGGCGGAATCTCAGGATGCGTGGAGGTAGGTCATCCAGGCCTCTTGTGCTCAGAAGAGGGACCAAAGGCTTGTGGTCCGTAATCAGTGTGAACTGTAGTCCCATGAGGTAAGAAGAAAGTCTTTCAGATGCCCATGTTGCAGCGAGTGCCTCCTTTTCTATTTGGGCATAACGTCTCTCTGTGTCGGTTAGTCCTCTTGAAATGTAGGTCACCGGCCGCCACGAACCGTCCGACTGTTTCTGAGAGAGTACGGCTCCAATACCGTATGGCGATGCATCCGCAGCTACTCTTGTGTCTGCATTATTGGAGTACTGAGCGAGCACTTCCGGAGAACTTAAGATTTCTTTTATTCTCTGAAACGCCGTTTCCTGCGGCTGTGCCCAAATCCACTCGTTTCTCTCTTTCTGCAGCTCCTTAAGCGGTGTGGTGACTGTGGCCAACTGCGGCATGAACTTGGCAAGATAGTTAGTCATGCCCAAGAGACGGCGCACGTCCTCCACACTTTGGGGCTGTGGCAGCTGCTGGATCGCTTTTACCTTGTCTGGATCCGCCTCGATGCCTTTTGCAGAAACTTTGTGTCCCACAAAAATGATTTCACTTTTTGCAAACTCACACTTCTCGTTAAGTGTGAGGCCTTCTTTTTGAAACTTTTTAAGCACACAATGCAGTCTCTGGTCGTGCTCCCGTCTGTCCCTGCCGTACACCATCACATCATCGGCATGACAGATCACACCATCAAAGTCCTCCAGCATCTGTGACATTCTCCTTTGGAAATGTTCAGGTGCTGATGCTATGCCGAAGGGAAGTCTATTGAAATGAAACCTCCCAAAAGGTGTAATGAAAGTTGTGAGAGGCCTTGACTCTGGCGTGAGAGGGATTTGCCAAAATCCGGAACGAGCATCGAGCTTTGTAAACACTTTAGCGTCTTCCATCATAGCTAATGTTTGATCCACTGCTGGGAGAATGTGACGTTCCCTTTTTACAACTGTGTTCAGGGGTGTGAGGTCCACACATATTCTGGGGGGCTTCTTTGCCGGCCTAGGAATCACCACAATGCCTGAACACCACTCAGTTGGCTCAGTTACTTTTGAAATAACTCCCATTTCTTCCATTCTGAGCAGCTCTGTTCTAACTGCATCTCTGAGGGGAAGGGGGACACGTCGCGGGGCAGACAGGGCCACAGGTATGGCACCCTGCTCTAGCTCTATGTGATACGGTTCTTTCAGCTTGCCTAAACCCTTAAACACATCAGGGTAAGCTGATCTGAAATCTGTTTCAGTTTCGCTGACTGTGTCTACTCTGTACACCAGTCCTAAAGCCTCACATGCTGGTCGACTTAACAATGGCTGTACTAGACCTGACACCAGATAGACATCTTGTGACGTAGTGCGCCCTTTTACTACCAACTGCGCCCCAAAGCAGCCTCTAACTTTAAGAGGGTAACTGCCTGGCCCTAGTAGTTTCTTTGTAGGCTTCTGCAGCTTTCCGTCCCTGTCTGGCCTGTACAGTCTCTCTGGAATAGATGTAACATCTGCCCCTGTGTCAAGTTTAAACTCAACATTTTCCCCATTTAATTTGACCTTTTGAACCCAGGGTTATGACCTGTTTGTTCCTATTTCCCCTAAGAAGACAAGCTCTTCACTGTCTGTATTACTTAGATTTTCAGTTACTTCACGTAAACCTGCTGCTTCACTACTACGACAAGCTACCGCAAAATGTCCTTTTTTCTGACATTTACGACACTGTGCCTCTTTAGCTGGGCAGTCTTTCCATGAGTGCTTATTCTTTCGTCCACAGCGACTGCACTCTTTTTCATTTGGCTTGGTTAAATTTTGTTCCTTCTTCTGCCATGTCTGAGACTTGCCTCTTTTAATATTTGTTCGTATAATGTCCATGTTCAGTGCTTTTTCTTCTGCAACGTTGCTGTATAAAATTGTCTGTTGTTTCTTTACAGTTTCACTCTGCCTGACCTTCTGAATGGCTTTGGCAAGTGTTAATTCTGAGTCCATTTGTAGTTGCTCTGACAATCTTTTATCTCTTATGCCAACTACAACTCTGTCTCTTATAAGTTCCTCTATAAGCATTCCAAATCCACAATTTTCTAAAAGTTTGTGTACAGCTGTGATGAAAGATTCTGCACTCTCACCATCTTGTTGACGTCTGGAGTTGAATTGCGCTCTTTCAAAAATGACGTTGTGTTTTCCCACATAATGTTTATCAAAAGCCGCTTTGACCGCACCATAGTTCTTTTTGTTATCATCACTCAGTGGTAAAACAGCCAAAACGTCGTCAGCTGCATCTCCCATTGCATACAGGAGTGAATTCACCTGATATTCCTCTGGTTTGCTGTCGAGGGCTGTTGCAATGCGAAACCTTTCAAAACGTCTGATCCACTTTGGCCACTCTGTGGGCCGTGAAAAATCAAATGTCTCTGGGGGAGTTATTTGTACAGTGGTCGCCATCTCTCTGTGTGAATCCCTGGCGTCCTCGCGTTCAGGATCTGAGTTTTCTGATGCACCGTCGCTCTGCACTTCTTCCTCCGCCGACATGTGGACGGGGCTGCGCGCGCACACACCTGTTAGTTCGCGCTGGTGACTGCTTTCGCCCGCACAACGGTCATTTTTCGCTCTACAAACTGCCGAAAACTTCTTCCGCAAGTTATTCGCACAGTGCTGCTCCGAAAACGCCGCGGAGACTGAAAGTTCGCCACTTCTGACACCATGTATGAAGAAGACTCGGGACACGAGCGTCTTACGTCTTGAAGCACGTTTAGTACAATAACCCAGGAAGTCCCAACAACCTAGATGCGATGCATTCTGGAAACAGTAGTCTACCGCTACAAACCGCACAGTGTAACCACGGAAACCAAACCATCCCCAGGTAAAGCTGCAGGTGCGATGAACGCGTCGATGCGCATTTATGCAAAATCATTTTATTGAAGTTTTACAGAGAAAATACATCGAAATATGTTTGACCTTTGGCACAAAATATAACAAAGTGTTCTGTAATTTACAGTGACGATACAAAATGACTAAAATACTATAAAAAATAATGAGTTTTCTATGAAATCTGACGTAAGTGCTGTACGATTAGTGGTTTGTGTCACTCACATTTAAAACATTGGGAACTCGCCCGCAAGTCCACAAATAATACACCGAAAAACGACGACAGCAAGTCACATGACCAGATATCAGAAGATGGTTGGTCACATGACCAGATATCAGAAGATGGTTGGTCACATGACCAGATATCAGAAGATGGTTGGTCACATGACCAGATATCAGAAGATGGTTGGTCACATGACCAGATATCAGAAGATGGTTGGTCACATGACCAGATATCAGAAGATGGTTGGTCACATGACCAGATATCAGAAGATGGTTGGTCACATGACCAGATATCAGAAGATGGTTGGTCACATGACCAGATATCAGAAGATGGTTCCCTGACGTTCTTCTGCCAGAACAATTGTCTTAATTCAAATGATCTTTTCCCACACGAATCCTAAAAAAGTGCTCACAAACAAACCACTTCTTCTCGTTATGAGCTGGTCAAAGCGGCTGTGGCACATGTTTTGTCGGTGTACAGTGCAAAACAAATTAAAAGACCCGCTTCTCAACGTACAGCGAACAAACGTTTAAAAAGGACATTTCAGCTTCAGTTCACAGTGTTTATCCTGTTCTGTTCCCCTTTGTTTGAAGTTGAAAGGGTCATAAGCGGAGCCTCCGAGGTTCTGACTCCAAAGGGGTTCGGCTCGTTTGGCTCTGGGGCGGCTTTAGGGGGTGTGGCTAAGCAGCAGAGCGAGGTGATTGGACGAGAGAGAACACAGACTCAGCTTTAACGCGATGTAAAACAAATATAGAAAAACTGGACTCTAAACTGTTCCTGTTTACAATAGCTTTAGCCAGCTAGCTTTAGCCCGCTAGCTTTAGCCCGCTAGCTTTAGCCAGCTAGCTTTAGCCCGCTAGCTTTAGCCCGCTAGCTTTAGCCCGCTAGCTTTAGCCAAGTCTCACGAAGCCGTCTGGTGCTGGGCCTGGAGCCATAGACATGCATTTTGCCATTAAAAGAACCAGGACCAGGACCAGAGCCAGGACCAGGGTCAGGACCAGGACCAGAGCCAGGACCAGAGCCAGGACCAGGACCAGAGCCAGGACCAGGACCAGAGCCAGGACCAGGACCAGGGTCAGGACCAGGACCAGGACCAGGGTCAGGACCAGGACCAGAGCCAGGACCAGAGCCAGGACCAGGACCAGAGCCAGGACCAGGACCAGAGCCAGAGGCAGGACCAGAGCCAGGACCAGGACCAGGACCAGGACCAGGGTCAAGACCAGGACCAGAGCCAGGACCAGAGCCAGGACCAGAGCCAGGACCAGGACCAGGACCAGAGCCAGGACCAGGACCAGGACCAGAGCCAGGACCAGGACCAGGACCAGGACCAGGACCAGATGTTTGGTTTTGGTTCTGGTTCTGGTTTTGGTTTTGGTTTTGGTTTTGGTTTTGGTTTTGGTTTTGGTTTTGGTCCTGGTCCTGGTCCTGGCTCTGGTCCTGGCTCTGGCTCTGGTCCTGGGTCTGGTCCTGGTCCTGGTCCTGGTCCTGGTCCTGGTCCTGCCTCTGGTCCTGCCTCTGGCCCTGCCTCTGGCCCTGGCCCAGGTCCTCGTCCTGCCTCTGGTCCTGGTCTTGGTCTTGGTCTTGCCTCTGGTCCTGGTTCTGGTCCTGGTCCTGGCTCTGGTCCTGGCTCTGGTCCTGGGTCTGGTCCTGGTCCTGGTCCTGACCCTGGTCCTGGTCCTGCCTCTGGTCCTGCCTCTGGCCCTGCCTCTGACCCTGGCCCAGGTCCTGGTCCTGCCTCTGGTCCTGGTCTTGGTCTTGGTCTTGGTCTTGCCTCTGGTCCTGGTCCTGGTCCTGGTCCTGCCTCTGGCTCTGGCTCTGGTCCTGGTCCTGCCTCTGGTCCTGGCTCTGGTCCTGCCTCTGGCTCTGGTCCTGGTCCTGGCTCTGGTCCTGGTCCTGGCTCTGGTCCTGGCTCTGGTCCTGGTCCTGACCCTGGTCCTGGTCCTGGTCCTGACCCTGGTCCTGGTCCTGGCTCTGGTCCTGGCTCTGGTCCTGGCTCTGGTCCTGGTCCTGGTTTTGACCCTGGTCCTGGTCCTGGTCCTGGTCCTGGCTCTGGTCCTGGTCCTGGTCCTGACCCTGGTCCTGGTCCTGGTCCTGGCTCTGGTCCTGGCTCTGGTCCTGGCTCTGGTCCTGGTCCTGGTCCTGGTCCTGGTCCTGGCTCTGGTCCTGGTCCTGACCCTGGTCCTGGTCCTGGTCCTGACCCTGGTCCTGGTCCTGGTCCTGGTCCTGGTCCTGGTCCTGGTCCTGGTCCTGGTCCTGGTCCTGGCTCTGGTCCTGGCTCTGGTCCTGGTCCTGGTCCTGGTCCTGGTCCTGACCCTGGTCCTGGTCCTGGTCCTGGTCCTGGCTCTGGTCCTGGTCCTGGTCCTGGTCCTGGTCCTGGCTCTGGTCCTGGTCCTGGTCTTGACCCTGGTCCTGGTCCTGGTCCTGGTCCTGGCTCTGGTCCTGGCTCTGGTCCTGGTCCTGGCTCTGGTCCTGGTCCTGGTCCTGGTCCTGGTCCTGGTCCTGGTCCTGGTCCTGGTCCTGGTCCTGGTCCTGGTCTTGGTCTTGCCTCTGGTCCTGGTTCTGGTCCTGGTCCTGGTCCTGGTCCTGGTCCTGGTCCTGGCTCTGGTCCTGGTCCTGGTCCTGGTCCTGGTCCTGGCTCTGGTCCTGGCTCTGGTCCTGGTCCTGGTCCTGGTCCTGGTCCTGGTCTTGGTCTTGGTCTTGCCTCTGGTCCTGGTTCTGGTCCTGGTCCTGGTCCTGGTCCTGGTCCTGGTCCTGGTCCTGGCTCTGGTCCTGGCTCTGGTCCTGGTCCTGGTCCTGGTCCTGACCCTGGTCTTGGTCCTGGCTCTGGTCCTGGTCCTGGCTCTGGTCCTGGTCCTGGTCCTGGTCCTGGTCCTGGCTCTGGTCCTGGTCCTGGTCCTGACCCTGGTCCTGGTCCTGGCTCTGGTCCTGGTCCTGGTCCTGGCTCTGGTCCTGGTCCTGGTCCTGGTCCTGGTCTTGGTCTTGCCTCTGGTCCTGGTTCTGGTCCTGGTCCTGGTCCTGGTCCTGGTCCTGGTCCTGGTCCTGGTCCTGACCCTGGTCCTGGTCCTGGCTCTGGTCCTGGCTCTGGTCCTGGTCCTGGTCCTGACCCTGGTCCTGGTCCTGGTCCTGGCTCTGGTCCTGGTCCTGACCCTGGTCCTGGTCCTGGTCCTGGTCCTGGCTCTGGTCCTGACCCTGGTCCTGGTCCTGGTCCTGGTCCTGGCTCTGGTCCTGGCTCTGGTCCTGACCCTGGTCCTGGTCCTGGTCCTGGTCCTGGCTCTGGTCCTGGCTCTGGTCCTGACCCTGGTCCTGGCTCTGGTCCTGGTCCTGGTCCTGGTCTTGGTCTTGCCTCTGGTCCTGGTTCTGGTCCTGGTCCTGGTCCTGGTCCTGGTCCTGGTCCTGGTCCTGGCTCTGGTCCTGGCTCTGGTCCTGACCCTGGTCCTGGCTCTGGTCCTGGTCCTGGTCCTGGTCTTGGTCTTGCCTCTGGTCCTGGTTCTGGTCCTGGTCCTGGTCCTGGCTCTGGTCCTGGTCCTGGTCCTGGTCCTGGTCCTGACCCTGGTCCTGGCTCTGGTCCTGGCTCTGGTCCTGGTCCTGGTCCTGGTCCTGGTCCTGGTCCTGGTCCTGGTCCTGGTCCTGGTCCTGGCTCTGGTCCTGGTCCCTTGTGTCCAGATGTTTGAACTGGACAGAGCTGATGGTTTTTGTCTTTGCTTAAAACTCTCCAGATGATTCAATTAAACCAATGTTTAAATCCATGAACTCAAATTGGAATCGTCTCCAGCTGACAGTACCACAGGGCAGCACCACAGGGCAGTACCACAGGGCAGTACCACAGGGCAGTACCACAGGGCAGTACCACAGGGCAGTACCACAGGGCAGTACCACAGGGCAGCACCACAGGGCAGTACCACAGGGCAGTACCACAGGGCAGTACCACAGGGCAGCACCACAGGGCAGTACCACAGGGCAGTACCACAGGGCAGTACCACAGAGCAGTACCACAGGGCAGTACCACAGGGCAGCACCACAGGGCAGTACCACAGGGCAGTACCACAGGGCAGTACCACAGGGCCACAGGGCAGTACCACAGAGCAGTACCACAGAGCAGTACCACAGGGCAGTACCACAGAGCAGTACCACAGAGCAGTACCACAGGGCAGTACCACAGGGCAGTACCACAGGGCAGCACCACAGGGCCACAGGGCAGTACCACAGGGCCACAGGGCAGTACCACAGGGCAGTACCACAGAGCAGTACCACAGGGCCACAGGGCAGTACCACAGGGCAGTACCACAGGGCCACAGGGCAGTACCACAGGGCAGTACCACAGGGCAGTACCACAGGGCCACAGGCCAGTACCACAGAGCAGTACCACAGGGCAGCACCACAGGGCCACAGGGCAGTACCACAGGGCCACAGGGCAGTACCACAGAGCAGTACCACAGGGCAGTACCACAGGGCAGTACCACAGGGCAGCACCACAGGGCAGTACCACAGGGCAGTACCACAGGGCAGTACCACAGGGCAGTACCACAGGGCAGTACCACAGAGCAGTACCACAGGGCCACAGGGCAGTACCACAGGGCAGTACCACAGGATGGAGACCCTCTCAGACACATGTCAAGATGTGTTCGATTATCTTTAAAGACCTATTTAAAACTAACAAGATTCACTTTGTGAACTGAAGTCGCCCTGTGGATGTTCTCTTTGTGTACAGTAAAGCCCTTCACAGTAAAGTCCTTCACAGTAAAGTCCTCCACAGTAAAGCCCTCCACAGTAAAGTCCTTCACAGTAAAGTCCTCCACAGTAAAGTCCTCCACAGTAAAAGCCCTCCACAGTAAAGTCCTCCACAGTAAAGTCCTCCACAGTAAAAGCCCTCTACAGTAAAGTCCTTCACAGTAAAAGCCCTCCACAGTAAAAGTCCTCCACAGTAAAGCCCTTCAGAGTAAAGCCCTTCACAGTAAAGTCCTCCACAGTAAAAGCCCTCCACAGTAAAAGCCCTCCACAGTAAAAGTCCTCCACAGTAAAAGCCCTCCACAGTAAAGTCCTTCACAGTAAAAGCCCTCCACAGTAAAAGCCCTTCACAGTAAAAGTCCTCCACAGTAAAAGCCCTCCACAGTAAAAGCCCTCCACAGTAAAAGCCCTTCACAGTAAAAGCCCTCCACAGTAAAAGCCCTCCACAGTAAAAGCCCTTCACAGTAAAAGTCCTCCACAGTAAAAGCCCTCCACAGTAAAAGCCCTTCACAGTAAAAGCCCTCCACAGTAAAAGCCCTCCACAGTAAAAGCCCTCCACAGTAAAAGCCCTTCACAGTAAAAGCCCTCCACAGTAAAGTCCTCCACAGTAAAAGCCCTCCACAGTAAAAGCCCTTCACAGTAAAAGCCCTCCACAGTAAAAGCCCTCCACAGTAAAAGCCCTCCACAGTAAAAGCCCTTCACAGTAAAAGCCCTCCACAGTAAAAGCCCTCCACAGTAAAAGCCCTTCACAGTAAAAGCCCTCCACAGTAAAGCCCTCCACAGTAAAAGCCCTCCACAGTAAAAGTCCTTCACAGTAAAAGCCCTCCACAGTAAAGTCCTCCACAGTAAAAGCCCTTCACAGTAAAAGCCCTCCACAGTAAAAATCCTCCACAGTAAAAGCCCTCCACAGTAAAAGCCCTCCACAGTAAAAGCCCTTCACAGTAAAAGCCCTCCACAGTAAAAGTCCTCCACAGTAAAAGCCCTCCACAGTAAAAGCCCTTCACAGTAAAAGCCCTCCACAGTAAAAATCCTCCACAGTAAAAGCCCTTCACAGTAAAAGCCCTCCACAGTAAAAATCCTCCACAGTAAAAGCCCTCCACAGTAAAAGCCCTCCACAGTAAAAGCCCTTCACAGTAAAAGCCCTCCACAGTAAAAGTCCTCCACAGTAAAAGCCCTCCACAGTAAAAGCCCTTCACAGTAAAAGCCCTCCACAGTAAAAGCCCTCCACAGTAAAGCCCTCCACAGTAAAAGCCCTCCACAGTAAAAGTCCTTCACAGTAAAAGCCCTCCACAGTAAAGTCCTCCACAGTAAAAGCCCTTCACAGTAAAAGCCCTCCACAGTAAAAATCCTCCACAGTAAAAGCCCTCCACAGTAAAAGCCCTCCACAGTAAAAGCCCTTCACAGTAAAAGCCCTCCACAGTAAAAGTCCTCCACAGTAAAAGCCCTCCACAGTAAAAGCCCTTCACAGTAAAAGCCCTCCACAGTAAAAATCCTCCACAGTAAAAGCCCTTCACAGTAAAAGCCCTCCACAGTAAAAATCCTCCACAGTAAAAGCCCTCCACAGTAAAAGCCCTCCACAGTAAAAGCCCTTCACAGTAAAAGCCCTCCACAGTAAAAGTCCTCCACAGTAAAAGCCCTCCACAGTAAAAGCCCTTCACAGTAAAAGCCCTCCACAGTAAAAATCCTCCACAGTAAAAGCCCTCCACAGTAAAAGCCCTCCACAGTAAAAGTCCTCCACAGTAAAAGCCCTCCACAGTAAAAGTCCTCCACAGTAAAAGTCCTCCACAGTAAAAGCCCTCCACAGTAAAAGCCCTTCACAGTAAAAGCAGACGTGCTACACCACGGTGCAGTGGGCCGCGGGGCCCTGGGACGGTGAGTCTGGGGTCTTGTGTTTCCGTCGACAGAACCTGCAGTAGATCACCAGCACCGTTACCAGGACGATGAGGAGCACCAGAGGGATGAAGACGGCCTGGAAGACGGTCCTCATGTCCAGCTCTGAGAGGAAGAGAAGACGCACCATCAGACGCTGCGTAACGTAACCACGTAACGTAACCACGAACAACACCTTCAGTTTCACACACACAAACAAACAAACAAACAAACAAACAAAATAACATGTACGATTCATGAGACGCTCCATTTTCAGCTCGATAATTGTGTTTGTTTTTAGTTTCCCTTTGATTTTGTCGACTCGGCGTCTCGGAGCCTCTGCTGTTACAAACACGCCGCGATGCTAATGTCGCTAACGCCGACACGAAGCTAACGCAAATAAAAGCTGAATCTCTCTCTCACGCTGTTGAAACAATGTTCAGATCCACGTTTTGGCAGATTTGAGAGACTTTCCTGGTTGTTCGCCAGTTTTCCCGACTTTTGACAAGCGCAACTCAGAAACGTGGAGAAAACGTCGCTCCGAGGTCTGAACTCTGACCTTTGATGGAACGCGGCGCAAAGAGCGGAATAACCGCTCGTTTTTCAGCCGGTTTAGAGCCTAAATACGGGAGATTTGTGTCAACAACAGAAGAACTCAAATGTGTTCCTGCAGGAAAAGCTCTGAGGCAGGAGTTAAAAGATAAAGATATAAAAAGCGACTTAAGTAAAAGTATTTTTAGCAGGTTTTTGATCACTTTTCAAGAGTGAAATGTGGTGCTCTCACCGCTGGGCTTTTCTGCTCTATTAACGTCTCAGTCTTTTGGGAAAACGCAGTGAAACGTCATGGAAAAAGTTCTGAAGCAACTCTGACCCATAAACATGTTTTTATTGTTTTTCCACAAGCCGCAGAATCCACCTCAAAAATGAAATGATTTTTTGTTCCAAGGACGGAGCAGATCGTCTGTGAAGGTGGAGAAAACATCCAAACCAAAGATTCAAGAGTAAAAATCAGGTGTTTCAGTGCAATTACGAAACAAGACGTTTTGTTCCTGAAAGATTTAAAACAAAACAAACTAATGAAGAACGTTTAACGAGAGAGTCCAGGAAGAGAAGCTGCAGGACGTCTGCACATCTGGACAACATGTGTGAGGACCAGGAGGAGGAGGAGGGGAGGACCAGGAGGAGGAGGAGGGGAGGAGGAGGGGGAGGAGGGAGGGGAGGAGGAGGGGAGGAGGAGGGGGAGGGGAGGAGGAGGAGGGGAGGAGGGAGAGGAGGAGAGAGAGGAGGAGGAGGGAGAGGAGAGATGAGGACGTCTGCACATCTGGACAACATGTGTGAGGACCAGGAGGAGGAGGAGGGGAGGACCAGGAGGAGGAGGAGGAGGGGAGGACCAGGAGGAGGAGGAGGGGAGGACCAGGAGGAGGAGGAGGGGAGGAGGAGGGGGAGGGGAGGAGGGTAGGAGGAGGAGGGGAGGAGGAGGGAAGCGCGTCGAGATGGTCTGAAAGCGTCTCTCTGGTGGATTCTTAGCAAAACAAAGCTAGCGTAGCGCGTTAGCAACAGCTGTTTCCTGTTTGTGGCCGCACGGAACTCGCTTTGTCAAGAGCCACAATCTGATATTTCCAGCTTATAATGCATCTAACATTAGCATTAGCATTAGCATGACATAAAGAGAGGTTCAAACGCGGCATAGAGGCTTTAGCCACGCCCCTCACATGCAGAGAAGTCAACAGCAGCATGGAGGGATCCAGAATTGATCCAGAATTCACTCTCATATAAACGGAACATTCCGGTGTAGTTGTGGCACAGGTGTGGCACAGGCGTGGCACAGGCGTGGCACAGGTGTGGCACAGGTGTGGCACAGGCGTGGCACAGGCGTGGCACAGGCGTGGCACAGGCGTGGCACAGGCGTAGCACAGGCGTGGCACAGGTGTGGCACAGGCGTGGCACAGGTGTGGGAGGGTCTCACCTTCCAGAATGCTCGAGCCCGAGGTGCAGGTCTGAGGGCTCCACGCCCCCTGCTGGACAGACTTGGAACGGCCCGGGACAAACGCTGCCACCATGAAGCAGTAGCTCTGTCCGGGATCCAGGTTTGGGATCTGGGCCATGTTAGAGTCCACGATCAGGTCTCTCTGGGGACAAAACAAATACATTTATATAACAATGTAACGGGGTCACACGCCTGACAACAGGGTCACGCGCCCGACAACAGGGTCAAGCGCCTGACAACAGGGTCAAGCGCCTGACAACAGGGTCAAGCGCTTGACAACAGGGTCACATGCCTGACAACAGGGTCACGCGCCCGACAACAGGGTCACGCGCCCGACAACAGGGTCACATGCCTGACAACAGGGTCACATGCCTGACAACAGGGTCACGCGCCCGACAACAGGGTCACATGCCTGACAACAGGGTCACACGCCCGACAACAGGGTCACACACCCGACAACAGAGTCAAGCGCCTGACAACAGGGTCAAGCGCCTGACAACAGGGTCACATGCCTGACAACAGGGTCACGCGCCCGACAACAGGGTCACATGCCCGACAACAGGGTCACGCGCCCGACAACAGGGTCACATGCCCGACAACAGGGTCACGCGCCCGACAACAGGGTCACGCGCCCGACAACAGGGTCACATGCCCGACAACAGGGTCAAGCGCCTGACAACAGGGTCACATGCCTGACAACAGGGTCACGCGCCCGACAACAGGGTCACATGCCCGACAACAGGGTCACGCGCCCGACAACAGGGTCACGCGCCTGACAACAGGGTCACATGCCTGACAACAGGGTCACGCGCCCGACAACAGGGTCACATGCCCGACAACAGGGTCACGCGCCCGACAACAGGATCACGCGCCTGACAACAGGGTCACGCGCCCGACAACAGGGTCACGCGCCCGACAACAGGGTCACGCGCCCGACAACAGGGTCACGCGCCTGACAACAGGGTCACATGCCCGACAACAGGGTCACACGCCCGACAACAGGGTCACGCGCCCGACAACAGGGTCACGCGCCCGACAACAGGGTCACGCGCCCGACAACAGGGTCACGCGCCCGACAACAGGGTCACGCGCCCGACAACAGGGTCACGCGCCTGACAACAGGGTCACACGCCCCACAACAGGGTCACACGCCCGACAACAGGGTCACGCGCCCGACAACAGGGTCACATGCCTTACAACAGGGTCACGCGCCTTACAACAGGGTCACGCGCCCGACAACAGGGTCACACGCCCCACAACAGGGTCACACGCCCGACAACAGGGTCACATGCCTTACAACAGGGTCACACGCCCGACCCTGGGACTCTCTGTGGACCCTGAGTACTTTGATTTTAATATTAACTCTAATGACGCTCATATCTGCTGTTTCCTGGAACTCTGATGTTTCTCATGCTCCGGCGTCACGGCAACGTCCCAGAAGGATCCAGAGACATTCTGGAAGGATCCGGAGACATTCTGGAAGGATCCGGAGACATTCTGGAAGGATCCGGAGACATTCTGTGAGAGGGAGAATTATGTGGAGTTTCTGATCTATTTGTGCTGAACATGACTCTGTAATGACTTAAAGAAGATGTGCTTTTGTCTGCTCAATAGTTATGGTCTTCTAACAGCTCAACTACAGAGCAGCGAACGCCTGGAGAGACTACATAAAATCGACCGCCTGGAGAGACTACAGACGAGCGAACGCCTGGAGAGATTACAGACCAGCGAACGCTTGGAGAGACCACAGAGCAGCGAACGCCTGGAGAGACTACATAAAATCGACCGCCTGGAGAGACTACAGACGAGCGAACGCCTGGAGAGATTACAGACCAGCGAACGCTTGGAGAGACCACAGAGCAGCGAACGCCTGGAGAGACCACAGATCAGTGAACGCCTGGAGAGACTACAGACCAGCGAACGCCTGGAGAGACTACATACAATCGACCGCCTGGAGAGACTACAGACCAGCGAACGCCTGGAGAGACCACAGACCAGCGAACGCCTGGAGAGACTGCAGACCAGTGAACGCCTGGAGAGACCACAGACCAGCGAACGCCTGGAGAGACTACAGACCAGCGAACGCCTGGAGAGACTACAGACCAGTGAACGCCTGGAGAGACTACAGACCAGCGAACGCCTGGAGAGACTACATAAAATCGACCGCCTGGAGAGACTACAGACGAGCGAACGCCTGGAGAGATTACAGACCAGCGAACGCTTGGAGAGACCATAGACCAGCGAACGCTTGGAGAGACCACAGAGCAGCGAACGCCTGGAGAGACCAAAGACCAGTGAACGCCTGGAGAGACTACAGACCAGCGAACGCCTGGAGAGACTACATAAAATCGACCGCCTGGAGAGACTACAGACCAGCGAACGCCTGGAGAGACCACAGACCAGCGAACGCCTGGAGAGACTGCAGACCAGTGAACGCCTGGAGAGACCACAGACCAGCGAACGCCTGGAGAGACTACAGACCAGCGAACGCCTGGAGAGACTACAGACCAGTGAACGCCTGGAGAGACCACAGACCAGCGAACGCCTGGAGAGACTGCAGACCAGTGAACGCCTGGAGAGACTACAGACCAGCGAACGCCTGGAGAGACTGCAGACCAGCGAACGCCTGGAGAGACTGCAGACCAGTGAACGCCTGGAGAGACTGCAGACCAGCGAACGCCTGGAGAGACTGCAGACCAGCGAACGCCTGGAGAGACTGCAGACCAGCGAACGCCTGGAGAGACTACAGACCAGCGAACGCCTGGAGAGACTACATACAATCGACCGCCTGGAGAGACTACAGACCAGCGAACGCCTGGAGAGACTACACACAATCGACCGCCTGGAGAGACTACAGACGAGCGAACGCCTGGAGAGATTACAGACCAGCGAACGCTTGGAGAGACCACAGACCAGCGAACGCTTGGAGAGAACACAGAGCAGCGAACGCCTGGAGAGACCACAGACCAGTGAACGCCTGGAGAGACTACAGACCAGCGAACGCCTGGAGAGACTACATAAAATCGACCGCCTGGAGAGACTACAGACCAGCGAACGCCTGGAGAGACCACAGACCAGCGAACGCCTGGAGAGACTGCAGACCAGTGAACGCCTGGAGAGACCACAGACCAGCGAACGACTGGAGAGACTACAGACCAGCGAACGCCTGGAGAGACTACAGACCAGTGAACGCCTGGAGAGACCACAGACCAGCGAACGCCTGGAGAGACTGCAGACCAGTGAACGCCTGGAGAGACTACAGACCAGCGAACGCCTGGAGAGACTGCAGACCAGCGAACGCCTGGAGAGACTGCAGACCAGTGAACGCCTGGAGAGACTGCAGACCAGCGAACGCCTGGAGAGACTGCAGACCAGCGAACGCCTGGAGAGACTGCAGACCAGCGAACGCCTGGAGAGACTACAGACCAGCGAACGCCTGGAGAGACTACATACAATCGACCGCCTGGAGAGACTACAGACCAGCGAACGCCTGGAGAGACTACACACAATCGACCGCCTGGAGAGACTACAGACGAGCAAACGCCTGGAGAGATTACAGACCAGCGAACGCTTGGAGAGACCACAGACCAGCGAACGCTTGGAGAGACCACAGAGCAGCGAACGCCTGGAGAGACCACAGACCAGTGAACGCCTGGAGAGACTACAGACCAGCGAACGCCTGGAGAGACTACATACAATCGACCGCCTGGAGAGACTACAGATGAGCGAATGCCTGGAGAGACTACAGACCAGCGAACGCCTGGAGAGACTACTGACCAGCGAACGCCTGGAGAGACTACAGACCAGCGAACGCCTGGAGAGACTACATACAATCGACCGCCTGGAGAGACTACAGACGAGCGAACGCCTGGAGAGACTACAGACCAGCGGACGCCTGGAGAGACTACAGACGAGCGAACGCCTGGAGACTACTGACCAGCGAACGCCTGGAGAGACTACAGACCAGCGAACGCCTGAAGAGACCACAGACCAGCGAACGCCTGGACAGACTACAGACCAGCGAACGCCTGGAGAGACTACAGACCAGCAAACGCCTGGAGAGACCACAGACCAGCGAACGCCTGGAGAGACTACAGACCAGCGAATGCCTGGAGAGACTACGGACCAGCGAACGCTTGGAGAGACTACAGACCAGTGAACACCTGGAGAGACTACAGACCAGTGAACGCCTGGAGAGACTACAGACCAGCGAACGCCTGGAGAGATTACGGACCAGCGAACGCCTGGAGAGATTACGGACCAGCGAACACCTGGAGAGACTACATACAATCGACCGCCTGGAGAGACTACAGACGAGCGAACGCCTGGAGAGATTACAGACCAGCGAACGCTTGGAGAGACCACAGACCAGCGAACGCCTGGAGAGACTACAGACGAGCGAACGCCTGGAGAGACTACAGACCAGCGAACGCTTGGAGAGACCACAGACCAACGAACGCCTGGAGAGACTACAGAAAAGCGAACGCCTGGAGAGATTACAGACCAGCGAACGCTTGGAGAGACCACAGACCAGCGAACACCTGGAGAGACTACAGACCAGTGAACGCCTGGAGAGACTACAGACGAGCGAACGTCTGGAGAGACTACAGACCAGCGAACGCCTGGAGAGACCACAGACCAGCGAACGCCTGGAGAGACTACAGACGAGCGAACGCCTGGAGAGATTACAGACCAGCGAACGCTTGGAGAGACCACAGACCAGGGAACACCTGGAGAGACTACAGACCACTGAACGCCTGGAGAGACTACAGACCAGCGAACGCCTGGAGAGACTACGGATCAGCGAACGCTTGGAGAGACTACAGACCAGGGAACGCTTGGAGAGACCCCAGACCAGCGAACACCTGGAGAGACTACAGACCAGTGAACGCCTGGAGAGACTACGGACCAGTGAATGCTTGGAGAGACTACAGACCAGCGAACGCCTGGAGAGACTACAGACCAGCGAACCTGTTGTCGAGGCCGCGCTTTGCTGGGCGATCGCCGGACGTACCTTCCCCGTGCTGCCGGCCTTGTAGTAGGACACTTTGTACTTCAGGTCCTTCTTGAGAACGTCCCGGATGGACAGCTGCTTGGTCGGGCCGTGGATCCCTGTCAGAGGGTCCGAGATGTTCAACGTGACCGAGCGCTCCGCCACCTTCTGGATGGAGAACGCCACTGCACTCAGCTCGCCTGCGGCAAAACACAGTGAATCATCTGACCCTCTTCTCTGACCCTCTGACCCTCTCACCCTCTCCTCTGACCCTCTCCTCTGACCTTCTCCTCTGACCTTCTGACCCTCTCCTCTGACCCTCTGACCCTCCCCTCTGATCCTCTGACCCTTTGACCCTCTCCTCTGACCCTTTGACCCTCTCCTCTGACCCTCTGACCCTCTGACCCTCTCCTCTGCGAGCGCGAATGAGGAAAAGGAGGAGGCTTTCATTCATCGCTTGTAGGAACTTGTACAATAAATCTTTCTAATCTGCTGAAGTAATAGTGGAGGAGCGGTTTGTGGGTTGTGGCTCTCAGTGAGGAGGTTGTGGGTTGGACTCCCGACACGGGGCCTGACACTCACTGTGTTTGTAAGGGTTGAAGGGATCAGAGTAGGTGTGTGGAAGCTCCTCCAGGTCATAGTCATTGTTCATGCTCCCTTCAGTCTGAACGTCTGCAGTGAAAGTCCTGAGGAGCAAGAGAAGCTGAAGGTCAGAAGACAAATGAGGCACTCGACTGAGGCCAGACCTCTAAACCAGGTCTAAACCAGGTCTAAACCAGGTCTAAACCAGGTCTAAACCAGGTCTAAACCAGGACTAAACCAGGACTAAAACAGGACTAAACCAGGACTAAACCAGGTCTAAACCAGGTCTAAACCAGGTCTAAACCAGGACTAAACCAGGACTGAACCAGGTCCAAACCAGGACTAAACCAGGACTAAACCAGGACTAAAACAGGACTAAACCAGGTCTAAACCAGGTCTAAACCAGGTCTAAACCAGGACTAAACCAGGACTAAAACAGGACTAAACCAGGACTAAACCAGGTCTAAACCAGGTCTAAACCAGGTCTAAACCAGGACTAAACCAGGACTAAAACAGGACTAAACCAGGACTAAACCAGGTCTAAACCAGGTCTAAACCAGGTCTAAACCAGGACTAAACCAGGACTGAACCAGGTCCAAACCAGGACTAAACCAGGACTAAACCAGGACTAAAACAGGACTAAACCAGGTCTAAACCAGGTCTAAACCAGGTCTAAACCAGGACTAAACCAGGACTAAAACAGGACTAAACCAGGACTAAACCAGGTCTAAACCAGGTCTAAACCAGGTCTAAACCAGGACTAAACCAGGACTAAACCAGGACTAAAACAGGACTAAACCAGGTCTAAACCAGGTCTAAACCAGGACTAAACCAGGACTAAAACAGGACTAAACCAGGACTAAACCAGGTCTAAACCAGGTCTAAACCAGGACTAAACCAGGACTAAAACAGGACTAAACCAGGACTAAACCAGGTCTAAACCAGGTCTAAACCAGGACTAAACCAGGTCTAAACCAGGACTAAACCAGGACTAAAACAGGGCTAAACCAGGACTAAACCAGGACTAAACCAGGACTAAACCAGGTCTAAACCAGGACTAAACCAGGTCTAAACCAGGACTAAACCAGGACTAAACCAGGATTAAACCAGGACTAAACCAGGACTAAACCAGGTCTAAACCAGGTCTAAAGCAGGACTAAACCAGGTCTAAACCAGGTCTAAACCAGGACTAAAACAGGACTAAAACAGGACTAAACCAGGACTAAACCAGGTCTAAACCAGGTCTAAACCAGGACTAAACCAGGACTAAAACAGGACTAAACCAGGACTAAACCAGGTCTAAACCAGGTCTAAACCAGGACTAAACCAGGTCTAAACCAGGACTAAACCAGGACTAAAACAGGACTAAACCAGGACTAAACCAGGACTAAACCAGGACTAAACCAGGTCTAAACCAGGACTAAACCAGGTCTAAACCAGGTCTAAACCAGGTCTAAACCAGGACTAAACCAGGACTAAACCAGGACTAAACCAGGACTAAACCAGGTCTAAACCAGGTCTAAAGCAGGACTAAACCAGGTCTAAACCAGGACTAAATCAGGTCTAAATCAGGACTAAACCAGGACTAAACCAGGTGAGTGTGTGTGTGTGTGTGTGTGTGTGTGTGTGTGTGTGTGTGTGTGTGTGTGTGTGTGTGTGTGTGTGTGTGTGTGTGTGTGTGTGTGTGTGTGTGTGTGTGTGTGTGTGTGTACCTGTCTTTGTGCAGTAGTTCGTGGGTCAGGTCACACTCTGTGTCTGAGATCTGAATACACTCGTCGATCGTGTTCCAGTCGTCGTCTTCCCTGGAACCAAAATGAAGAAGTTTCTCTGTCGTGAGTGTTTCTTTTGCCTCTAAACCCTCCGCCTAAAGTCCAACTTTACAAATGTGATATTAAGTTTACAAATGTGATATATGATATTATGTTTACAAATGTGATGTATGATATTAAGTTTACAAATGTGATGTATGATATTATGTTTACAAATGTGTTTGTTTATTAGCACGACAGATTGCATCATCTCTCATCTTTCTCTGTGTCATGTTTGTAACTGAAGGAACTCTATAAACACACACGGGCACATCAACCAGGCATGCGTAACCATGGAAACGTGCTGCTATGGAACGACGCTGCAGGTGTGCAGTAGCACGCAGGGAATGATGACATGTGGGAGAACTAGATTGCACGCCATAAATCAAGTTTACAAATATGCAAAGAATATGTAAAGTTTACACATTTGAAATGATTTGAACCCGTTTCCTTCAGATATGATTTAGTTTGTCTCATTTTTAGAGTTAGTTTATTGCAAACACCAGAATTGTGGTGCTTTATTTCACATTTTGGTTCTTTACTTTACATTTACTTTAGATTTACTTCACTTTCAATTTACTTTACGTTATAATTACTTTCCTTTACATTTCCTTTACATTTCCTTTAGATTTACTTTACTTTACATTAACTTTACTTTTACTTTCCATTTACTTTTCATTTACTTTACGTTTGCTTCACGTTTACTTTACTTTCCATTTACTTTACTTTAAATTTACTTTAAATTTACTTTACATTACCTTTACCCTATGTTAAATTTACTTTCCTTTACATTTACGTTTACGTTTACTTTACTTGTACTTTACATTAGCTTCACTTTACTTTACATTACTTTGTAAAACTTACTCTTACAGTTTCTTTTACTGGAACAGTCCTTTTCCCAAATACTGTTTCACTCTTGCTTGAGTTATTTGTACTTTGTATATTTTATAGTATTTTGAAGTAACTTTATTCTTGTACATTTTCCATTGATGTTGTAAACTTTAAACTGCTTTTCACTTCAACACTTTTTCTTTCCAAGTCCAGATTCCTGTTGATGAAATGAAGTAATAGTGAAATACATACATATATACATATATATGTGTATAATGTGTATACATGTAAATATAAAGTAATGAACGTACATATAGTCATTTACAAAAAACAGAAAAAGGAGGAAGTTTGTGGTTTTGCTCTGTTTTTATTGGAACGATGAATGTTTATAATGTTTTTTGTTGAGGAATTTCAATTTGTTGGTTTCCTGAGGCAGAGACATCTCTCCCTCTCTCTCTCTCTCCCTCTCTCTCCTCCTCTCTCTCTCTCCTCTCTCCCTCTCTCTCTCTCTCCTCTCTCTCTCTCTCCTCCTCTCTCTCTCTCTCTCTCTCCTCCTCTCTCTCTCTCTCTCCTCCTCTCTTCTTGTTTCTCTTCTTCTTCTCTTCACTGGCAGTAAAACTCTCTCAGACGATCCAACAGAGAACATTCCAGTAAAAGTGTGTAATACGTTTGTGCAGGGGCCAAAGAGGGTGAAGAGGGGCCGATAACAGAGGGGCCGATAGAGAGGACCCGATAACAGAGGGGCCGATAAAAGAGGGGCAGAAAGAGAGGGGCCAAAGAGGGTGAAGAGGGATAACAGAGGGGCCGATAACTAGTCCTGGTAACGTTCCGGTCTCGTTCTGGTCCCGTTCAGGTCACATCCTGGTCACTTCCCGGTCACTTCCCGGTCACCTCCTGGTCATGTTCCGGTCTCGTTCTGGTCACGTTCTGTTACTTCCTAGTCACGTCCTGGTTACATTCTTGTCACTTCCTGGTCATGTTCTGGTCACGTTCCGGACACGTCCTGGTCACTTCCTGGTCACTTCCTTGTCACGTCCTGTCACTTCCTGGTCACGTCCTGTCACTTCCTGGTCACGTCCTGGTCACATTCTTGTCACTTCCTGGTCATGTCCTGGTCACGTCCTGGTCACGTCCTGGTCACGTTTCGGAAATGTCCTGGTCACTTCCTGGTCACGTCCTGTCACTTCCTGGTCACATCCTGTCACTTCCTGGTCACGTCCTGGTCACATTCTTGTCACTTCCTGGTCATGTCCTGGTCACTTCCTGGTCACGTCCTGCTCACGTTCCGGTCTCGTTCTGGTCACGTTCAGGTCACATCCTGGTCACTTCCCGGTCACCTCCTGGTCACGTTCCAGTCTCGTTCTGGTCACGTCCTGGTCACGTCCTGGTCACTTCCTGGTCACTTCCTGGTCACTTCCTGGTCATGTCCTGGTCACGTTCTTGTCACTTCCTGGTCACTTCCTGGTCACGTTCCGGACACGTCCTGGTCACTTCCTGGTCACTTCCTGGTCACGTCCTGTCACTTCCTGGTCACGTCCTGGTCACATTCTTGTCACTTCCTGGTCATGTCCTGGTCACTTCCTGGTCACTTCCTGGTCACGTCCTGTCACATTCTTGTCACTTCCTGGTCATGTCCTGGTCACTTCCTGGTCACTTCCTGGTCATGTTCTGGTCACGTTCAGGTCACATCCTGGTCACTTCCCGGTCACCTCCTGGTCACGTTCCGGTCTCGTTCCGGTCACGTCCTGGTCACTTCCTGGTCACTTCCTGGTCACGTCCTGGTCACGTCCTGGTCACGTTCCGGACACGTCCTGGTCACTTCCTTGTCACTTCCCGGTCACTTCCCGGTCACCTCCTGGTCACGTTCCGGTCTCGTTCTGGTCACGTCCTGGTCACTTCCTGGTCAAGTCCTGGTCACGTCCTGGTCACGCCCTGGTCACTTCCTGGTCACCTCCTGGTCACATTCTTGTCACTTCCTGGTCACGTCCTGGTCACTTCCTGGTTACTTCCTGGTCACGTCCTGGTCAAGTCCTGGTCACGTCCTGGTCACATTCTTGTCACTTCCTGGTCATGTCCCGGTCACGTCCCGGTCACGTCCCGGTCACGTCCCGGTCACGCTCTGGTCATGTCCTGATCACGTCCTGGTCACATTCTTGTCACTTCCTGGTCATGTCCTGGTCACGTCCTGGTCAAGTCCTGGTCACGTCCTGGTCACATTCTTGTCACTTCCTGGTCATGTCCTGGTCACGTCCTGGTCATGTCCTGGTCACGTCCTGGTCACATTCTTGTCACTTCCTGGTCATGTCCTGGTCACGTCCCGGTCACCTCCTGGTCACGTTCCGGTCTCGTTCCGGTCACGTCCTGGTCACTTCCTGGTCACTTCCTGGTCACTTCCTGGTCACTTCCTGGTCACGTCCTGGTCACGTCCCGGTCACGTCCCGGTCACGCTCTGGTCACGGCCACAGCGCCCCCTGGTGTTCAGGATACAGGAGCAGAACTTACTCTGAGAAAAGCACAGTGAACGTGTAGTTGGAGGCAGGAGCAGACCACCTCAGGATGGTCTTGAAGTCCAGAGAAACCCAGTGGACGTTCTCTGCTTTGGGAGGCTCCGAATCTGAGGACGACCAGAGGAAACAGACACAGAATAAATATGATTTCAACTTCATTCTTCAACTTTTCTTCACAAACTTCAAAACATTTACCACATTGAAGTCTTGTTTTGAGGCCTGGCACTTTGAATCGCTCAGACCTTAATAAACGCGACTGTGTGATGTCATGTGACCCAGCCCTCGTATCCATGACAACATCACTGTTATGTTTCTCTTCAGGACTCGACTGGAGTCCAAGAAAAGACTGAACAGCTGAGTTTGTGTCAACGCAGATGTGGACAATGGGACCACGCCCCCAAACACATCTAAATATATCACTCTAAACCTGCTGTTGTCCTGGTTTAGTCCTGGTTTAGACCTGGTTTAGACCTGGTTTAGTCCTGGTTTAGTCCTGGTTTAGACCTGGTTTAGACCTGGTTTAGACCTGGTTTAGTCCTGGTTTAGTCCTTGTTTAGATCTGGTTTAGACCTGGTTCAGTCCGGGTTTAGAAGTCCGGGTTTAGACCTGGTTTAGACCTGGTGTAAACCTGGTTTAGTCCTGGTTTAGTCCTGGTTTAGTCCTGGTTTAGACCTGGTTTAGTCCTGGTTTAGACCTGGTTTAGTCCTGGTTTAGTCCTGGTTTAGTCCTGGTTTAGTCCTGGTTTAGACCTGGTTTAGTCCTGGTTTAGTCCTTGTTTAGACCTGGTTTAGACCTGGTTTAGTCCTGGTTTAGTCCTTGTTTAGATCTGGTTTAGACCTGGTTTAGACCTGGTTTGTTCAGTACTTGTTGGGTGCAGCAGAACATGAGGAAACACTTGTACTTGTTTGGCACATTCTGTCCTTGAAATGAACCAAGTCCAATAGTTTCCTGTACTTTTACTATAGTTTCATGTACTTTTACTACAATAAGATAAGATATTCCTTTATTGTCCACACATGGGGAAATTTCATGGTTGCAACGCAGTAGATCCAGAAGGAAAGGACAGATAACTTATAGGAAGTTTAAAAAACACTCTTAATAGAAGAACTCTTATAAACAAAACTCTTATAAACAAACTCTTATAAACAAAACTCTTATAAACAAAACTCTTATAAACAAAACTCTTATGAACAAAACTCTTATAAACAAAACTCTTATGAACAAAACTCTTATAAACAAACTCTTATAAACAAAACTCTTATGAACAAAACTCTTATAAACAAAACTCTTATGAACAAAACTCTTATAAACAAAACTCTTATAAACAAAACTCTTATAAACAAAACTCTTAGAAACAAAACTCTTATAAACAAAACTCTTAGAAACAAAACTCTTATAAACAAAACTCTTATGAACAAAACTCTTATAAACAAAACTCTTATAAACAAAACTCTTATAAACAAAACTCTTATAAACAAAACTCTTATGAACAAAACTCTTATAAACAAAACTCTTATAAACAATATAAACAAAACTCTTATAAACAAACTCTTATAAACAAAACTCTTATAAACACAACTCTTATAAACAAAACTCTTATAAACAAAACTCTTATAAACAAAACTCTTATAAACAAAACTCTTATAAACAAAACTCTTATAAACAAAACTCTTATAAACAAAACTCTTATGAACAAAACTCTTATGAACAAAACTCTTATAAACAAAACTCTTATAAACAAAACTCTTATAAACAAAACTCTTATGAACAAAACTCTTATAAACAAACTCTTATAAACAAAACTCTTATAAACAAAACTCTTAGAAACAAAACTCTTATAAACAAAACTCTTATAAACAAACTCTTATAAACAAAACTCTTATAAACAAAACTCTTATAAACAAAACTCTTATAAACAAAACTCTTATAAACAAACTCTTATAAACAAAACTCTTATAAACAAAACTCTTATAAACAAACTCTTATAAACAAAACTCTTATAAACAAACTCTTATAAACAAAACTCTTATAAACAAAACTCTTATAAACAAAACTCTTAGAAACAAAACTCTTATAAACAAAACTCTTATAAACAAACTCTTATAAACAAAACTCTTATAAACAAAACTCTTATAAACAAAACTCTTATAAACAAAAACTCTTATAAACAAAACTCTTATAAACAAAACTCTTATGAACAAAACTCTTATAAACAAACTCTTATAAACAAACTCTTATAAACAAAACTCTTATAAACAAAACTCTTATAAACAAAACTCTTAGAAACAAAACTCTTATAAACAAAACTCTTATAAACAAACTCTTATAAACAAAACTCTTATAAACAAAACTCTTATAAACAAAACTCTTATAAACAAAAACTCTTATAAACAAAACTCTTATGAACAAAACTCTTATAAACAAACTCTTATAAACAAACTCTTATAAACAAAAACTCTTATAAACAAAACTCTTATAAACAAAACTCTTATGAACAAAAACTCTTATAAACAAAACTCTTATAAACAAAACTCTTATAAACAAACTCTTATAAACAAAACTCTTATAAACAAAACTCTTATAAACAAAACTCTTATAAACAAAACTCTTATGAACAAAACTCTTATGAACAAAACTCTTATGAACAAAACTCTTATAAACAAAACTCTTATAAACAAAACTCTTATAAACAAAACTCTTATAAACAAAACTCTTATAAACAAAACTCTTATGAACAAAACTCTTATGAACAAAACTCTTATGAACAAAACTCTTATAAACAAAACTCTTATAAACAAAACTCTTATAAACAAAACTCTTATGAACAAAACTCTTATAAACAAAACTCTTATAAACAAAACTCTTATAAACAAAACTCTAATAAACAAAAGCTAGGATCATGTGCAGTGTTAGTCATGCTCAGAGGTGCAGAGGTCATGACGCTGTAAGAACAAGATGCAACGTTTCACCAGAGGCTCTGAACCACTCCAAAGCCCCGCCCCCTGAACTCACACAGCTGTTGCTATGCTGTTGCTATGGAGAATACATACAGTGCCAGCACAGTTTTGATCATTGTAATCTGAATCAAAACAGCTGAAAAGGTCAATTTTCTTGATCATAATTTCACAAAATATAGATGTACAATAGCCACACCCACTTTGAAAAGTCAACCTATCAGAGTGCAGACTTCTGGTTGGCCAGTTTTAAGAACTAAACATTTGACCGTTTGTGTAAAGTTTGTAATTGTACTTCCTGGTTGGACACGAGCACAAATCTGACATAAGCAGAGGTAAATCCACAGCTGTTACCATAGCAACCAGAGTGTAAACAAATATACAATATAAACACAACACAATAAGACCATAAAACATGACATCACACTGATGACATCACACTGATGACATCACATTGATGACATCACACTGATGACATCACACTGACATCACACTGATGACATCACACTGACATCACACTGATGACATCACACTGACATCACACTGATGACATCACATTGATGACATCACACTGATGACATCAGTCTTTCCTTCTGCTGCTGTCAGACTTTATAACAAACACTGTTAGTCCTGAACACTCACAATTCTGTCATATGTGCAATTCATGTGCAATTACTGTGAAATTCATGTGCAATCCATGTGCTGTCGTGACACATGACATGGTATTTATTTATTTATTTATTTGTCTATGGGAGTTTTTATTTATTTATAGGAGATCTTCTACTGAAAGTGTTTTTCAGACTTCCTATAAGTGATCTGTTCTTCTGTATCTTCCTGCGTTGCAACAATGAAATTTCTCCAAGTGGGACAATAAAGGAATATCTTATCTTATCACAGAGGGTCAGGCTCAACCAAAGACAGAATCTCATATTTTTGCATCAGATGTAACGATGGGATTATAAACGATCAGATGTAACGATGGGATTATAAACGATCAGATGTAACGATGGGATTATAAACGATCATGTAACGATGGGATTATAAACGATCATGTAACGATGGGATTATAAACGATCATGTAACGATGGGATTATAAACGATCATGTAACGATGGGATTATAAACGATCAGATGTAACGATGGGATTATAAACGATCAGATGTAACGATGGGATTATAAACGATCATGTAACGATGGGATTATAAACGATCAGATGTAACGATGGGATTATAAACGATCATGTAACGATGGGATTATAAACGATCAGATGTAACGATGGGATTATAAACGATCAGATGTAACGATGGGATTATAAACGATCAGATGTAACGATGGGATTATAAACGATCAGATGTAACGATGGGATTATAAACGATCAGATGTAACGATGGGATTATAAACGATCAGATGTAACGATGGGATTATAAACGATCATGTAACGATGGGATTATAAACGATCAGATGTAACGATGGGATTATAAACGATCAGATGTAACGATGGGATTATAAACGATCATGTAACGATGGGATTATAAACGATCATGTAACGATGGGATTATAAACGATCATGTAACGATGGGATTATAAACGATCAGATGTAACGATGGGATTATAAACGATCAGATGTAACGATGGGATTATAAACGATCATGTAACGATGGGATTATAAACGATCATGTAACGATGGGATTATAAACGATCAGATGTAACGATGGGATTATAAACGATCATGTAACGATGGGATTATAAACGATCAGATGTAACGATGGGATTATAAACGATCAGATGTAACGATGGGATTATAAACGATCAGATGTAACGATGGGATTATAAACGATCATGTAACGATGGGATTATAAACGATCAGATGTAACGATGGGATTATAAACGATCAGATGTAACGATGGGATTATAAACGATCAGATGTAACGATGGGATTATAAACGATCAGATGTAACGATGGGATTATAAACGATCAGATGTAACGATGGGATTATAAACGATCAGATGTAACGATGGGATTATAAACGATCATGTAACGATGGGATTATAAACGATCATGTAACGATGGGATTATAAACGATCAGATGTAACGATGGGATTATAAACGATCAGATGTAACGATGGGATTATAAACGATCATGTAACGATGGGATTATAAACGATCAGATGTAACGATGGGATTATAAACGATCAGATGTAACGATGGGATTATAAACGATCAGATGTAACAATGGGATTATAAACGATCATGTAACGATGGGATTATAAACGATCATGTAACGATGGGATTATAAACGATCAGATGTAACAATGGGATTATAAACGATCAGATGTAACGATGGGATTATAAACGATCATGTAACGATGGGATTATAAACGATCATGTAACGATGGGATTATAAACGATCATGTAACGATGGGATTATAAACGATCATGTAACGATGGGATTATAAACGATCATGTAACGATGGGATTATAAACGATCAGATGTAACGATGGGATTATAAACGATCAGATGTAACGATGGGATTATAAACGATCATGTAACGATGGGATTATAAACGATCAGATGTAACGATGGGATTATAAACGATCATGTAACGATGGGATTATAAACGATCAATTAACGATGGGATTATAAACGATCATGTAACGATGGGATTATAAACGATCAGATGTAACGATGGGATTATAAACGATCATGTAACGATGGGATTATAAACGATCATGTAACGATGGGATTATAAACGATCAGATGTAACGATGGGATTATAAACGATCATGTAACGATGGGATTATAAACGATCAGATGTAACGATGGGATTATAAACGATCAGATGTAACGATGGGATTATAAACGATCAGATGTAACGATGGGATTATAAACGATCATGTAACGATGGGATTATAAACGATCATGTAACGATGGGATTATAAACGATCATGTAACGATGGGATTATAAACGATCATGTAACGATGGGATTATAAACGATCATGTAACGATGGGATTATAAACGATCAGATGTAACGATGGGATTATAAACGATCAGATGTAACGATGGGATTATAAACGATCATGTAACGATGGGATTATAAACGATCAGATGTAACGATGGGATTATAAACGATCATGTAACGATGGGATTATAAACGATCAGATGTAACGATGGGATTATAAACGATCATGTAACGATGGGATTATAAACGATCATGTAACGATGGGATTATAAACGATCAGATGTAACGATGGGATTATAAACGATCAGATGTAACGATGGGATTATAAACGATCAGATGTAACAATGGGATTATAAACGATCATGTAACGATGGGATTATAAACGATCATGTAACGATGGGATTATAAACGATCATGTAACGATGGGATTATAAACGATCAGATGTAACAATGGGATTATAAACGATCATGTAACGATGGGATTATAAACGATCATGTAACGATGGGATTATAAACGATCAGATGTAACGATGGGATTATAAACGATCATGTAACGATGGGATTATAAACGATCAGATGTAACGATGGGATTATAAACGATCAGATGTAACGATGGGATTATAAACGATCATGTAACGATGGGATTATAAACGATCAGATGTGACGATGGGATTATAAACGATCATGTAACGATGGGATTATAAACGATCATGTAACAATGGGATTATAAACGATCATGTAACGATGGGATTATAAACGATCAGATGTAACAATGGGATTATAAACGATCATGTAACGATGGGATTATAAACGATCATGTAACGATGGGATTATAAACGATCAGATGTAACGATGGGATTATAAACGATCAGATGTAACGATGGGATTATAAACGATCAGATGTAACGATGGGATTATAAACGATCATGTAACGATGGGATTATAAACGATCAGATGTAACGATGGGATTATAAACGATCATGTAACGATGGGATTATAAACGATCATGTAACGATGGGATTATAAACGATCATGTAACGATGGGATTATAAACGATCAGATGTAACGATGGGATTATAAACGATCATGTAACGATGGGATTATAAACGATCAGATGTAACGATGGGATTATAAACGATCATGTAACGATGGGATTATAAACGATCAGATGTAACGATGGGATTATAAACGATCATGTAACGATGGGATTATAAACGATCAGATGTAACGATGGGATTATAAACGATCAGATGTAACGATGGGATTATAAACGATCAGATGTAACGATGGGATTATAAACGATCAGATGTGACGATGGGATTATAAACGATCAGATGTAACGATGGGATTATAAACGATCAGATTTAACGATGGGATTATAAACGATCATGTAACGATGGGATTATAAACGATCAGATGTAACGATGGGATTATAAACGATCAGATGTAACGATGGGATTATAAACGATCAGATGTAACGATGGGATTATAAACGATCAGATGTAACGATGGGATTATAAACGATCAGATGTAACGATGGGATTATAAACGATCAGATGTAACGATGGGATTATAAACGATCAGATGTGACGATGGGATTATAAACTTTGCTTTGATGATCCAGAGTCTGAGTGAGAGAAGCGGGTCAAAGTTCACTCTGAAAGACCTTACAGTGTTTGAAGCGGGACTCACAGGATTGTTCACATTTTATTATATTTAATCATTAAACTTGTTGAAGTACTTAATACTTTGTACTTTATACTTGATACTTTCTACAGTTCTGAGCCTTTAACGTCCTCGGAACGTTAAGAGTTCACGGTTTGAAGTGTTTGGAACGACAACTAAAGCAAAAACAAATGAATTCCAGGTAAATAATGTCAGATACTTTTTACGTTTCTATGACGACGGACGGAAAAAGTGTCATATTTCCGTCGAGAACGTGAAAATCTATAGTTTCTGTGTCTTTTGTCCTGGACTCGTTCTGAGGACAGTCCCAGCTCCTCTCGTCTTCTGCTTCACGTTCACTCCTGTTCCGACTCTTTTATTGAGCCTCTGTCCTCTGTCCTCAGCCTCTGTCCTCTGTCCTCTGTCCTCAGCCTCTGTCCTCTGTCCTCAGCCTCTGTCCTCTGTCCTCAGCCTCGGTCCTCAGCCTCTGTCCTCAGCCTCAGACACAGACACAAACTGTCCTCTGTCCTCAGCCTCTGTCCTCAGCCTCTGTCCTCAGCCTCAGACACAAACTGTCCTCTGTCCTCAGCCTCTGACACAGACACAAACTGTCCTCTGTCCTCAGCCTCTGTCCTCAGCCTCAGACACAGACACAAACTGTCCTCTGTCCTCAGCCTCTGTCCTCAGCCTCTGTCCTCAGCCTCAGACACAAACTGTCCTCTGTCCTCGGCCTCAGACACAGACACAAACTGTCCTCAGCCTCTGTCCTCAGCCTCAGACACAAACACAAACTGTCCTTTGTCCTCTGTCATCTGTCCTCAGCCTCAGACACAAATACAAACTGTCCTCTGTCCTTGGCCTCAGACACAGACACAAACTGTCCTCAGCCTCTGTCCTCAGCCTCAGACACAAACTGTCCTCTGTCCTCTGTCCTCAGCCTCTGTCCTCAGCCTCAGACACAAACACAAACTGTCATCTGTCCTCAGCCTCAGACACAAACTGTCCTCTGTCCTTGGCCTCAGACACAGACACAATCTGTCCTCTGTCCTCAGCCTCAGACACAAACTGTCCTCTGTCCTCGGCCTCAGACACAGACACAATCTGTCCTCTGTCCTCGGCCTCAGACACAGACACAAACTGTCCTCAGCCTCTGTCCTCAGCCTCAGACACAAACTGTCCTCTGTCCTCTGTCCTCAGCCTCTGTCCTCAGCCTCAGACACAAACACAAACTGTCATCTGTCCTCAGCCTCAGACACAAACTGTCCTCTGTCCTCGGCCTCAGACACAGACACAATCTGTCCTCTGTCCTCGGCCTCAGACACAGACACAAACTGTCCTCTGTCCTCTGTCTTCAGCCTCTGTCCTCAGCCTCAGACACAAACACAAAGTGTCCTCTGTCCCCAGCCTCAGACACACACTGAATGAAATGAAGTCCAGACTGTGAGGCTTTGTGTGCGTCTCTTGCGTCTCTTGCGTAACCGTCTGGCTCTTATCTTCAGCCTCTTGTGGATCAGTTTTTACCTGTGAGAGACGACGCCGGCCACGCCCACGAGCTCCAGAGGCTGAAGCTCCAGAGCAGCAGCAGCAGCTCCATCTTCTGCTCCTCAAGTGTGAGCGTCCTGCACGTCTGAGAGGAGCGTCCCGTCTGAGAGGAGCGTCCCGTCTGAGAGGAGCGTCCCGTCTGAGAGGAGCGTCCCGTCTGAGAGGAGCGTCCCGAGCAGAGATGTGGGGTTCTGTTAGGGGTCCGGCCCCAGATCCCAACCAGAACGCAAGAGGGACCCTCCCCCTGGCCACGCCCCCTGTGCACATAGACCCTCCCCCTTCACAAGAACCACAGCTGCTGCTTCGGGAGAGACGCTGCAGAAACTAGGACTAAACCTTGTGTGTAAAATAACACAAAGGTGTAAAGTGTCTTTCTTGACGCTCAAAGACATTTTACAGAGTGTTATTCATTCATGAAGCTGTCTTTACTATCTGCCCCGCCCACCTCCTCCTCTCACACGCCAGTCACTCGCTCCAGTGTCCTGCCCAAAGGCACAAGCACAGTCTGCGCTGGAGCGGTACGGGAGGGCATCTGACTCACAGAGAGCACACGCAGGAGGACGGGAGGGCATCTGACTCACAGAGAGAGGAGTAACAACAGTTGTAGGAATGTGAAACTCATGATCCGAGTAAAGCTCCAGGGAAACAGAGCAGAACCTTCTGGAATGTGAGAGATAGAGAGAGAGAGAGAGGGGGGAGAGAGAGAGGGCCGACCAAATTTGTAACAAAGACATAAAATCGCAACGTTATAAAAACATTTAAAATTCAGAATTGTCAGATTTGTGACGTGAACATGAATCAGAGGAAAAAGCCTCCAGCTTCAGTTAAAAATGAGGAATGATTATTTCTGATTCATTCTTGGCCCTGTGACGACATGGCCCCTGTCGAGGGTGGGCCCCGCCTAAGGCCCAAAGTCACGACCCTGAACAGGTATAAGAGGAAGAAAATTATTGAATTTCTGATTCACTTTATGACTCAATGATTCTCAGAACGTAAAGCTGCTGAGCATCATGGGAAATGTGTTTATTTACGCTGGAACTGTGTAGTTCATGGGAACTTCCTGTGCTTCAAACTCTAAACTCAGAATTAAACTCTGAACTCTGATAAAAGTGGAGGAAAGAAACCTTCACTGTGAGAACAAGTATTCTGCTCATCAGCGCCCTCTCCTGGTCTGGACTCTAACATCTGGACTCTAACATCTGGACTCTAACATCTGGACTCTAACATCTGGACTCTAACATCTGGACTCTAACGTCTGGACTCTAACGTCTGGACTCTAACGTCTGGACTCTAACGTCTGGACTCTAACGTCTGGACTCTAACGTTTAAACTCTAACATCTTTTACATATTTCTAAAGCTGTGAACGAGCTTCAGTCGTTACAAAGTAAAAAGGTCCAAAACATTGAACTCTTTGGTCATTAAAATGTGACTAAAAGTCTCGAGTTCAAGTCTAACAATAAAGTCTCATTATCTGTCCTTGTCCTGGTCCTGTCCTGGTCCTGTCCTGGTCCTGGTCCTGGTCCTGGTCCTGTCCTGGTCCTGTCCTGTCCTGGTCCTGGTCCTGGTCCTGGTCCTGGTCCTGGTCCTGTCCTGGTCCTGTCCTGTCCTGGTCCTGGTCCTGGTCCTGGTCCTGTCCTGGTCCTGTCCTGGTCCTGTCCTGGTCCTGGTCCTGTCCTGGTCCTGTCCTGGTCCTGTCCTGTCCTGGTCCTGGTCCTGTCCTGGTCCTGTCCTGTCCTGGTCCTGTCCTGGTCCTGTCCTGGTCCTGTCCTGGTCCTGGTCCTGGTCCTGTCCTGGTCCTGTCCTGGTCCTGGTCCTGTCCTGGTCCTGGTCCTGTCCTGGTCCTGGTCCTGGTCCTGGTCCTGGTCCTGGTCCTGGTCCTGGTCCTGGTCCTGGTCCTGGTCCTGGTCCTGTCCTGTCCTGTCCTGTCCTGGTCCTGGTCCTGGTCCTGTCCTGGTCCTGTCCTGGTCCTGTCCTGGTCCTGTCCTGTCCTGGTCCTGGTCCTGGTCCTGGTCCTGTCCTGGTCCTGGTCCTGGTCCTGTCCTGGTCCTGTCCTGGTCCTGTCCTGGTCCTGGTCCTGTCCTGTCCTGTCCTGGTCCTGGTCCTGGTCCTGTCCTGGTCCTGTCCTGGTCCTGTCCTGGTCCTGGTCCTGTCCTGGTCCTGTCCTGTCCTGTCCTGGTCCTGTCCTGGTCCTGTCCTGGTCCTGTCCTGGTCCTGTCCTGTCCTGTCCTGTCCTGGTCCTGTCCTGGTCCTGTCCTGGTCCTGGTCCTGTCCTGGTCCTGTCCTGGTCCTGTCCTGGTCCTGTCCTGTCCTGTCCTGTCCTGGTCCTGTCCTGGTCCTGTCCTGGTCCTGTCCTGTCCTGGTCCTGTCCTGGTCCTGTCCTGGTCCTGGTCCTGTCCTGGTCCTGTCCTGGTCCTGTCCTGGTCCTGTCCTGTCCTGTCCTGGTCCTGTCCTGGTTTCTCTGTTTCCCTCTAAATGCCACAGAATCACTCAGAGAGAATGTGTAAATAAACATTTGTGACAGAGCAGTTTATTCACAAATACTTCTGTTGTACACCAGGTACTCCAAACCACTGCGTGACTTTCCCGTCTCACGACACACGTCACAAATACTTCTGTAGTACACCAGGTACTCCAAACCACTGCGTGTCTTTCCCGTCTCACGACACACGTCACAAATACTTCTGTAGTACACCAGGTACTCCAAACCACTGCGTGTCCTGCGTGTTGAGTCCAGGAACAGGACGCAGCTCGGTCTGGATCAAGTTTCTCTGTTTGTGACGGAAGGAACTCTGAGGAATCTGAGTCAAAACCACCAGCACATGATTCACAGTTTCTCTAGATCGAATTTGATGATATTTGATTCACTATTTTTGAAAGAAATCTCAAAACTTATGATTCACAAACCTGTCACTTTAAAGGGCCCAAGACGGGTTTTCTAATTCTGACTTTATCTGGTGTATTTATACCTGTCGTACATATAAATGATAGTTTTACACTAATCAAGCAGGTATTTGTGGAAATTTTTTAGAAAAATCTGTAGAAAACGACAGGAAGTGACATCACACCAGGGACACTCATACAGGAAGTGACATCACACCAGGGACACTCATACAGGAAGTGACATCACACTGACACTCATACAGGAAGTGACATCACACCAGGGACACTCATACAGGAAGTGACATCACACTGACACTCATACAGGAAGTGACATCACACCAGGGACACTCATACAGGAAGTGACATCACACCAGGGACACTCATACAGGAAGTGACATCACACCAGGGACACTCATACAGGAAGTGACATCACACCAGGGACACTCATACAGGAAGTGACATCACGTCTGGAAAGTCACGTCGGGAAATTCACGTTCGGAAAGTCACGTCGGGAAACACTCTCAAAAAATCTCTCAAAATGCGGCACAAGTCGGCACGTGGCAGCAGATAAACTAATGCGTGAGGAGTCGGCTGTGGCCGTGGCGACGCGGCGGCTGTGGACGGGACAGTGTGACCTGGTTTCCTCAGAGCAGTGACCGTGAGGAGCTAGGAGATAGGAACTAGGAGTTAAAGGAGGAGGCGGCCACCCGTTGCTAAGAGACAATGAAATGGTTTGATGTGAAGAGACGTTTTTGGCGCGTGAGTCAGCGATGGAGCCGCGTTCAACATCTCGAAAGCACGATTTCTCCTTCAGGAACGGCGTTTGGTGAATTCCACGTGATTTCATCTGCGACTTATTCAAACGTGAGATTTAAAATGATATAAATGGACTTTTTCAACATATCCAGAAATGTTCAGACGTTTGAAAGCCAATGTTTCACTCATCCAGACGCTTCCTCCGGGCGGATGTCGTGTGGTGTTGAGCGGTCACATGTTTAACTGAGCACGAGCTTCAGCGCCGCTCACACACGTTACACAATGTCACGTTCATAAACTTAACATTTACTTTAGATTAAGACAAATGTGGAAATCCCACAACCTGTGTTCAGGTCACCACAGTGTTCAGGTCACCACAGTGTTCAGGTCAACACCGTGTTCAGGTCACCACAGTGTTCAGGTCACCACAGTGTTCAGGTCACCACAGTGTTCAGGTCAACACAGTGTTCAGGTCACCACAGTGTTCAGGTCAACACGGTGTTCAGGTCACCACAGTGTTCAGGTCACCACAGTGTTCAGGTCAACACCGTGTTCAGGTCACCACAGTGTTCAGGTCACCACAGTGTTCAGGTCAACACCGTGTTCAGGTCACCACAGTGTTCAGGTCAACACGGTGTTCAGGTCACCACAGTGTTCAGGTCACCACAGTGTTCAGGTCACCACAGTGTTCAGGTCAACACAGTGTTCAGGTCACCACAGTGTTCAGGTCAACACGGTGTTCAGGTCACCACAGTGTTCAGGTCACCACAGTGTTCAGGTCAACACAGTGTTCAGGTCACCACAGTGTTCAGGTCACCACAGTGTTCAGGTCAACACGGTGTTCAGGTCACCACAGTGTCACCACAGTGTTCAGGTCACCACAGTGTTCAGGTCAACATGGTGTTCAGGTCAACACGGTGTTCAGGTCACCACAGTGTTCTGGTCACCACGGTGTTCAGGTCACCACAGTGTTCAGGTCACCACAGTGTTCAGGTCAACACCGTGTTCAGGTCACCACAGTGTTCAGGTCACCACGGTGTTCAGGTCACCACAGTGTTCAGGTCACCACGGTGTTCTGGTCAACACCGTGTTCAGGTCACCACAGTGTTCAGGTCACCACAGTGTTCAGGTCACCACGGTGTTCTGGTCAACACCGTGTTCAGGTCACCAAAGTGTTCAGGTCACCACGGTGTTCTGGTCAACACCGTGTTCAGGTCACCACAGTGTTCAGGTCACCACAGTGTTCAGGTCAAACGGGGCTGTTATTGCATCTTAATAAACAACTGTTTGGAATTGTCTCATTAAACATGTTTTATATTTAACGTACAGTCGACACGCTGGTGATGAGAACTAGGGCCGTTGCCATAGCGATAAACTATATAAAACTAAAAATCATGTATTTTGAATGAGAAAATGTCTTCTTTAAACAAGAAACTAAAACCCATGAATCTGCCACATTAAAAACATATATTTTGTTGTTAATTGTGGATGACGTCACTGCATCGGTTCTGATCTCCCTCTTTTCTGTGACACGTGACGAAATGTTTGGAAATGAGACTCTGCGCCTCCGATGTTATTGTGAAAGGGCTTCCCGGAAGTGCGCGTGCACACTCTGCGCTTGACCGCGGTGCAGGCTGGGAACAGGATGCTGTCAGGCCGAGCGGAATAACGGCGACAACCCGCAGCAGCATCCTTTGTTTTCCCGGGCACAGAAAACAGGTAAGAACCCACATTGACCACCTCCACCACGCGCCCCGGCTCTGCGCGCTTCGTGCCCGCGGTACGCACGGGCACGACGCGGGGCACGACGCGTCCTTTCGCCCCGAGGAGCTCTCTAAACGCGGCTATTGTTCGGTCCAGTGTGGCGGCCGCAGCTTAGCCGTGTGCAGCCCGTGTCAGCTGCGCCTGAAGCGGGCTGCGGTGCCTGGAATGCGGGCCGCTTCGCTCCCGGGACATGGCGGAGAGAGGCCCCGGGAGCGCGGCGCGCACACGGCCCCCGGGACAGCGGTCCGCTCGTCGCTGGGGCTCGGCGATGCACTGCGCCAATCCCCGCCGTGCCACGGAGCGCATTGTCCGCGTCAGCTGTTGACGCCAGCGCCGGACACACGGACGAGCCCCAGAATCAGCCGCGCGCGCCACAGTTTACATGGGTGACTTGAATAACCTGCCGCTTAATCTGACATTATGACGCGGGGTGAAGGTGTCGTGAGGCGGGAGCACAGCAGGGGGCGCTGCAGGGACAGAGCGCACTGGTCTGCACAGGATGGATGGATTATGTCATTTCAGTTGTTGTGATTAAAGAGAAGAAAGAGAAAAGAGAAAGAGAAACTGAACCAGGACTGGACCTGAAACTAGACCTGAAACTGAACCAGGACTGAACCAGGGCTAGACCTGAATCTAGAACAGGACTGAACCAGGAGTAGACCTGAAACTAGACCTGAAACTAGACCAGGACTGGACCTGAAACTAGACCTGGAACTAGACCAGGACTGGACCTGAAACTAGACCTGAAACTAGACCAGGACTAGACCTGAAACTAGACCTGAAACTGAATCAGGACTGGACCTGAAACTAGACCTGTAACTGAACCAGGACTGGACCTGAAACTGAACCATGACTGAACCAGGGCTAGACCTGAATCTAGACCAGGACTGAACCAGGAGTAGACATGAAACTAGACCTGAAACTAGACCAGGACTGGACCTGAAACTAGACCAGGACTGGACCTGAAACTAGACCTGAAACTAGACCAGGACTAGACCTGAAACTAGACCTGAAACTGAATCAGGACTGGACCTGAAACTAGACCTGTAACTGAACCAGGACTGGACCTGAAACTAGACCAGGACTAGACCTGAAACTAGACCTGAAACTGAATCAGGACTGGACCTGAAACTAGACCTGAAACTGAACCAGGACTGAACCAGGGCTAGACCTGAATCTAGACCAGGACTGAACCAGGAGTAGACCTGAAACTAGACCTGAAACTAGACCAGGACTGGACCTGAAACTAGACCTGAAACTAGACCAGGACTGGACCTGAAACTAGACCTGAAACTAGACCAGGACTGGACCTGAAACTAGACCTGAAACTAGACCAGGACTAGACCTGAAACTAGACCTGAAACTGAATCAGGACTGGACCTGAAACTAGACCTGTAACTGAACCAGGACTGGACCTGAAACTAGACCTGAAACTAGACCAGGACTAGACCTGAAACTAGACCTGAAACTGAATCAGGACTGGACCTGAAACTAGACCTGTAACTGAACCAGGACTGGACCTGAAACTAGACCTGCAACTAGACCTGCAACTGAACCAGGACTGGACCTGAAACTAGACCTGAAACTGAACCAGGACTGAACCAGGGCTAGACCTGAAACTAGACCAGGACTGAACCAGGAGTAGACCTGAAACTAGACCTGAAACTAGACCAGGACTAGACCTGAAACTAGACCTGAAACTGAACCAGGACTAGACCTGAAACTAGTCCAGGACTGATAAAGGACTAGACCTGAAACTAGACCAGTACTGAACCAGGACTGGATCTGAAACTAGACCTGAAACTAAACCAGGACTGAACCAGGAGTAGACCTGAAACTAAACCCAAAACGAGACCTGAAACTAAACCTGAAACTAAACCTGAGACTAGACCTGAGACTAGACCTGAGACTAGACCTGAGACTAGACCTGAGACTAGACCTGAGACTAGACCTGAGACTAGACCTGGACTGATCCAGGACTAGACTTGAAACTAGACCTGTAATTAGACCTGAAACTAGACCAGGACTAAACCTGAGATTAAACTGGGAAGAGACCTGAAACTGAACCTGAAACTAAACACGGACTAAACGGGACAAAAACCGGGACAAAAACCGGGTCTAAACGGGGTCTAAACCGGGTCTAAACCAGGACTAAACCAGGTCCTGACCTGAAACACATATACAGATTAATGACGTTTAATACGATTTATAAAATAAATTGTGTCTAAACTGAACTAAAAGAGCAGATTTAATCCTTTTGTTTGAGTCGTTTTATCCAGTTTGTTTGGAGTGTGGGAGGAGCAGCAGTGAGATAATATCATTACATAATTCTGATGTTTTACACAGTACACACTAGTGCAGTACACACTAGTGCAGTACACACTACTGCAGTACACACTACTGCAGTACACACTACTGCAGTACACACTAGTGCAGTACACACTACTGCAGCACAGTACATACTAGTGCAGTACACACTAGTGCAGCACAGTACACACTAGTGCAGCACACACTAGTGCAGTACACACTAGTGCAGTATACACTAGTGCAGTACACACTACTGCAGTACACACTAGTGCAGTACACACTAGTGCAGTACACACTACTGCAGCACAGTACATACTACTGCAGTACACACTAGTGCAGCACAGTACACACTCGTGCAGCACAGTACACACTAGTGCAGTACACACTAGTGCAGTACACACTAGTGCAGCGCAGTACACACTAGTGCACAGTACACACTAGTGCAGCACAGTACACACTAGAGCAGCGCAGTACACACTAGTGCAGTACACACTAGTGCAGCGCAGTACACACTAGTGCAGCACAGTACACACTAGTGCAGCACAGTACACACTAGTGCAGCACAGTACACACTAGTGCAGCACAGTACACACTAGTGCAGCGCAGTACACACTAGAGCAGCGCAGTACACACTAGAGCAGCGCAGTACACACTAGAGCAGCGCAGTACACACTAGAGCAGCGCAGTACACACTAGTGCAGCACAGTACACACTAGTGCAGCACAGTACACACTAGTGCAGCACAGTACACACTAGTGCAGTACACACTAGTGCAGCACAGTACACACTAGTGCAGCACAGTACACACTAGTGCAGTACACACTAGTGCAGTACACGCTAGTGCAGTACACACTAGTGCAGTACACACTAGTGCAGCACAGTACACACTCGTGCAGCACAGTACACACTAGTGCAGTACACACTAGTGCAGTACACACTAGTGCAGCACAGTACACACTAGTGCAGCACAGTACACACTAGTGCAGCACAGTACACACTAGTGCAGCGCAGTACACACTAGAGCAGCGCAGTACACACTAGTGCAGTACACACTAGTGCAGCGCAGTACACACTAGTGCAGTACACACTAGTGCAGTACACACTAGTGCAGCACAGTACACACTAGTGCAGCACAGTACACACTAGAGCAGCGCAGTACACACTAGTGCAGTACACACTAATGCAGCACAGTACACACTAGTGCAGCACAGTACACACTCGTGCAGCACAGTACACACTAGTGCAGTACACACTAGTGCAGTACTCGCTGGTGGATCAGTGTATGGATATCGCAGTATTTGGAGTCATCGCCGCAGGTAACCACGTCTGTTCATTTCAGATTTATTCATATATTTTAGACAAATGTAAACATGTCATTTTTATTGCTTTTAGTCCAAACTTGTGTTTAATTGTTTGTTATATTTTAGTTGTTGTTGTTGTTGTCTGGAGTTGTATTTATTCAGACACAGTTTGAAGTTCGTTAAAGTCTTTTATAGTTTTGTTTTAGATATATATTTATAGTAATATTGTCACTGTTTTGGGGGTGAAACTTATGACTTGTTCATTGTACAAATAATCATAGTTGTATTTTCTTTTTTCTTTGGACTAAACAGACTACTCTATAATCTCCATGGAAACGAGCAGAAAACACTAACTATAATTAAGTAGAATAAATTAGTTTGTACTAAATGAAAAAAATGAATTAAACTTCTCATTTTAAAATAAGGAAGAGAAAAGTTTGTAAAAAGAATGAGTTTGTGTGCGTGACCTTTGACTTGCTACATGCTATGCTAGTGCTACAGGCTATGCTAGTGCTACATGCTATGCTAGCAATACATGCTATGTTAGCGCTACATGCTTCCCATGGATTACTCGAACATAATCACAAACTTCTAAAATATTATTGACACAAATCCAAATCCTCCAATAGCAAACGTCCTTTCAAAATATTTACCGTAGAAATCAAAACATGCTCCGTTTATAACAGTCTGATGTCTAATGTTATGTCATATCTATTAATGTTATTTATATGAAGGATTTTATTTTTTTTAGGCTAGCGCTACATGCTAGTGCAACATGTTAGCGCTACATGCTAGTGCAACATGTTAGCGCTACATGCTAGTGCAACATGTTAGCGCTACATGCTAGTGCAACATGTTAGCGCTACATGCTAGTGTAACATGTTAGCGCTACATGCTAGTGCAACATGTTAGCGCTACATGCTAGTGCAACATGCTAGCTGTTTTGTTTTATTGGTGAAAGTTGGTGAATGAACGGAAATGGGGAGGTTTAGACTCTGAGGCTCTAAATCTTTGTCTTTCTCTCACTTTGAAGTTCTTTTGTTTCACTGAGAGGAGAAAGACTTAAAACTCTTTTGTTTCACTGAGAGGAGAAAGACTTAAAACTTTTTTGTTTCACTGAGAGGAGAAAGACTTAAAACTTTTTTGTTTCACTGAGAGGAGAAAGACTTAAAACTCTTTTGTTTCACTGAGAGGAGAAAGACTTAAAACTCTTTTGTTTCACTGAGAGGAGAAAGACTTAAAACTCTTTTGTTTCACTGAGAGGAGAAAGACTTAAAACTCTTTTGTTTCTCCTTTACCGTTCTCCTTGAAGAAGATCCTTTGGGCTAACAGGCTAACAAGCTATAAAGCTAACCTTAATTCAGCCTGATTTGAACTGTCCGTGTGCTAACGCTATTAGCAAACACGGATTAGCCACCATCTGCATCAGCTGGCTCCTCCTCCTTCTCTGGAGTGTTCTTGGCTCTTGGATCTTATTTTGTGACTCAGGTTTTATTACGTAAAGTTGAAGTTTGGAAAGCAGTGAGTCGGGTGCATTAGGCCAAATCAAATAAATAGTGAGTTTCAGGTAATATTGAAAAAAAATAAATCGGGTCGGTCGGATTTATTATTATTATTATTTTAATATTTTAAAATGCTGGCACAGGTTTTGCACAGTTTTCTTTTCTCAGAAGTGAGCGCTTCACATTGAAGGTCTTATTGTTATGCAGATATTGACTAGAATAGTTCTCTACATCTAAACTACCAACCACAGGAAAAGAGACATTAGTAGTGGTCCTCGCTGTGGCCCCGCCCCGTGGCCCCGCCCCGTGGCCCTCGCTGTTGCCCTGCGCGCGTGGTCGATGCCAGCCGTATTCTGGAGTCTCATTGACCACATGCATCACTTGCTAAAGGCGTTTCCAGCAGTAGTTGGAACTTTGAAAGTGGCGATTGAACCCGTGACAGGGGCCAGTGTCGGCGTGGCGATTGAACCCGTGACAGGGGCCAGTGTCGGCGTTGCACTATTTTTCTTATAGTCACTACGTGATGTGAGCACTTTTTGCCCATCACGCAAAATACTTGACCGCTGCTGCCCCGGGCGCGTGCCTGTCGCCATGGCAGCCAGTGGGTTGGCACTAGATCATACACTCCTAACTCACGGAAGTCAGAATGAGTTAGGAGTGTATGATCTAGTATCTTGTGCCGACCCAGCCGGTCTGCACGCTGATCAAATCTGCGTATACATGGCCACGCCCGCAGGTAAAACCAAACCAATCAAAAGTGCAGCGATTTTCATATCTTACGACGAGGATTTTTTGTCCGCAGCTTTTGTATTCGCTCTCACAATTTGACATTCTCGAAACGTACGGCCGGTAAATATGCGATCAAATGTTTTGTTTTTTTATTTTGAAATTCAGGTCAGTCGGATTACCAGAAACGCAAACATTTTTTTTGGTCTTAGCTCAGGTTAGCGCTGCATTAGCTCAGGTTAGCGCCGCATTAGCTCAGGTTAGCGCCGCATTAGCTCAGGTTAGCGCCGCATTAGCTCAAGTTAGCGCCGTTAAAGGGCAGATTACAAGTCGGTTTAAATCCCGTCGGGCATATGGCGTCTCAGATACGGCTCCCGTGTTTTTAATCCGGTCCATCGCAAGAGACGTCACTGAGCAGCACAAGCAGCAGCACAAGCAGCAGCACGAGCAGCAGCACACGAGCAGCGCACGAGCAGCGCACGAGCAGCGCACGAGCAGCGCACGAGCAGCAGCATGAGCAGCGCACGAGCAGCAGCATGAGCAGCAGCACGAGCAGCAGCATGAGCAGCAGCACGAGCAGCGCACGAGCAGCAGCATGAGCAGCGCACGAGCAGCGCACGAGCAGCAGCATGAGCAGCGCACGAGCAGCAGCATGAGCAGCAGCACGAGCAGCGCACGAGCAGCAGCATGAGCAGGTTTTGTTTGCTTTAAATTGATAAATGATTGAATTGTCGGTGGTTTTAGTAAGTCAGACGATTATTTGTTCTGTGCAGTGACACTTTTGGAATGTGTTATCGATTAGAGGCGGCGAGACTGGAGGCTTCTAGAGAGAAGCCTCCAGAGAATTATATATATATATATATATATATCAGAAGTTGTTTATTCCTTTTAGACATTTTGGTTAAATATTTCTTTCATGATGTACACAGTCTATTTATTCTACACTTTTTATTTTGCTTGCCCTTATTTTAGTTTACTTTTTTACTATTACTATGATTATTTTTTGTTTGTGAATTTTGTTCAATGGCAATAAAAATCTTCTGATTCTGAAGCTTAAAACTCCATGTAAACAATGGATGTGAATAATAATTGTGACTAGTTGAGTTTGGATAAAGATCCACAGACTCAAACACATGAAACGAGCTTTTTCTCACAGACAGTGGCATTGTTCAATCAATATGTCAATAAAGTCAAATGTTCATCAATAATACACATATTTTATGTGTATTATTGTCTAGAAGACTTCAGTTTGTTAAAAATGTGTTTTGAAAATCATCATTTGACGTGAATCATTTGTTATATTCTTCGAGATTAGTTGATAGTTGTGTAGGTGTATTGTGTAGGTATATTGTGTAGGTGTATTGTGTAGGTGTAGGTGTATTGTGTAGGTGTATTGTGTAGGTGTATTGTGTAGGTGTATTGTGTAGGTGTATGGTGTAGGTGTAGGTGTATTGTGTAGGTGTAGGTATATTGTGTCGTTGTAGGTATATTGTGTAGGTGTATTGTGTAGGTGTATTGTGTAGGTGTATGGTGTAGGTGTAGGTGTATTGTGTAGGTGTAGGTATATTGTGTCGTTGTAGGTATATTGTGTAGTTGTATTGTGTAGGTGTATTGTGTAGGTGTATTGTGTAGGTGTATTGTGTAGGTGTATTGTGTAGGTGTATTGTGTAGGTGTATGGTGTAGGTGTAGGTGTATTGTGTAGGTGTAGGTATATTGTGTCGTTGTAGGTATATTGTGTAGGTGTATTGTGTAGGTGTATTGTGTAGGTGTAGGTGTATTGTGTAGGTGTATTGTGTAGGTGTATTGTGTAGGTGTAGGTGTATTGTGTAGGTGTATTGTGTAGGTGTATTGTGTAGGTGTATTGTGTAGGTGTATGTGTATTGTGTAGGTGTAGGTATATTGTGTAGGTGTATTGTGTAGGTGTATGTGTATTGTGTAGGTGTAGGTATATTGTGTAGGTGTATTGTGTAGGTGTAGGCGTATTGTGTAGGTGTAGGTTCAAATGCAGTTACTTTGTATTTGTCGTGTACTTGTACTTCTTCTGCCGCTCGTTCATGATGTCACACACAACATTACTGCAGTGTTTGTGGCAGCTGCTCCTGTTGGCGCTGGCCTGGCCCCGGCTGTGGGCCCCTGCTCTGAGGCCGTCTGTGCTGCTGCTGCATGCTGGGAAATGTAGGAGCAAAGGATTCAAACTGTAAGCAGGGGCCAGGTCTGAGGAGGAGGAGGGGCCAGGTCTGAGGAGGAGGAGGGGCCAGGCCTGAGGAGGAGGAGGAGGGGGGGCCAGGCCTGAGGAGGAGGAGGGGGGGCCAGGTCTGAGGAGGAGGAGGGGGGGCCAGGTCTGAGGAGGAGGATGAGACTCTAAGGGGGAGGAGCCAGGTCTGAGGAGGAGGGACCAGGTCTGAGGAGGAGGATGAGACTCTAAGGGGGAGGAGCCAGGTCTGAGTTAGCCTTAGCCTCAGAGTTGCGTTAGCCTCAGAGTTGCGTTAGCCTCAGAGTTGGCGTAAGCCTCAGAGTTGGCGTAAGCCTCAGAGCTGGCGCTAGCCTCAGAGTTGGCGTTAGCCTCAGAGTTGCGTTAGCCTCAGAGTTGGCGTTAGCCTCAGAGTTGCGTTAGCCTCAGAGTTGGCGTTAGCCTCAGAGTTGGCGTTAGCCTCAGAGTTGGCGTTAGCCTCAGAGTTGCGTTAGCCTCAGAGTTGCGTTAGCCTCAGAGTTGCGTTAGCCTCAGAGTGTTGCGTTAGCCTCAGAGTTGGCGTTAGCCTCAGAGTTGCGTTAGCCTCAGAGTTGCGTTAGCCTCAGAGTTGCGCTAGCCTCAGAGTTGCGCTAGCCTCAGAGTTGCGCTAGCCTCAAAGGTGGCGCTAGCCTCAAAGGTGGCGCTAGCCTCAAAGGTGGCGTTAGCCTCAGAGTTGGCGTTAGTCTCAGAGTTGCGCTAGCCTCAAAGGTGGCGTTAGCCTCAAAGGTGGCGTTAGCCTCAAAGGTGGCGTTAGCCTCAAAGGTGGCGTTAGCCTCAAAGGTGGCGTTAGCCTCAGAGTTGGCGTTAGCCTCAGAGTTGCGTTAGCCTCAGAGTGTTGCGTTAGCCTCAGAGTTGGCGTTAGCCTCAGAGTTGGCGTTAGCCTCAGAGTTGTGTTAGCCTCAGAGGCGGCGTTGGCGTTAGCCTCAGAGTTGGCGTTAGCCTCCAAACATCACAAACTGTTTTGTCGTTGAAACACCTTGAGCACATGAGAGTAACACCAGAGTTACAGAACATGATCACATGACGCGCTCGCTAACGACTCCAACAATAACAAACACAAACAACCAGCCTCTTAATGAAAGAACTGTTTTTGGCTGTACTGTGTTTTTGGCTGTACTGTGTTTTTTACTTGTGTTTTTGGCTGTACTGTGTTTACTGAATGGCACAGAGCATTTACACCAGGACCAGACTGTGACGCTGTTAAACACGTTACAACCTTGAAAATGTAAATCTATTGTAAACAGTTCTTTAAATACTCGTCCTTCTGACGTCTCGTTTAGGCCTGTTCAAGGAGACACTTTTACCCCAATACTATACTATTAGAAGAGGCTGAATATATTTACTCCAGAAAGACCTGGTTTAGACCTGGTTTAGACCTGGTTTGGACCTAGTTTAGTTCTAGTTTAGTCCTGGTTTAGACCTGGTTTAGTCCTAGTTTAGTCCTAGTTTAGTCCTAGTTTAGTCCTGGTTTAGTCCTTGTTTAGTCCTTGTTTAGTCCTTGTTTAGTCCTTGTTTAGTCCTTGTTTAGTCCTTGTTTAGTCCTAGTCCTGGCCGAGTCCTGGCCGAGTCCTGGCCGAGTCCTGGCCGAGTCCTGGCCGAGTCCTGGCCGAGTCCTAGTTTAGACCTGGTTGAATCCTGGTTGAGTCCTGGTTTAGTCCTGGTTTAGTCCTGGTTTAGACCTGGTTTAGACCTGGTTTAGACCTGGTTTAGACCTGGTTGAGTCCTGGTTTAGTCCTGGTTTAGTCCTGGTTTAGTCCTGGTTTAGAGCTGGTTTAGAGCTGGTTTAGACCTGGTTTAATCCCGGTTTAGACCTGGTTTAGACCTGGTTGAGTCCTGGTTTAGTCCTGGTTTAGACCTGGTTTAGACCTGGTTTAGACCTGGTTTAGTCCTGGTTTAGTCCTGGTTTAGTCCTGGTTTAGAGCTGGTTTAGAGCTGGTTTAGACCTGGTTTAATCCCGGTTTAGAGCTGGTTTAGAGCTGGTTTAGTCCTGGTTTAATCCTGGTTTAGACCTGGTTGAGTCCTGGTTGAGTCCTGGTTTAGTCCTGGTTTAGACCTGGTTTAGTCCTGGTTTAGTCCTGGTTTAGACCTGGTTTAGTCCTGGTTTAGAGCTGGTTTAGTCCTGGTTTAATCCTGGTTTAGACCTGGTTGAGTCCTGGTTGAGTCCTGGTTTAGTCCTGGTTTAGTCCTGGTTTAGACCTGGTTTAGACCTGGTTTAGTCCTGGTTTAGACCTGGTTTAGACCTGGTTTAGAGCTGGTTTAGACCTGGTTTAATCCCGGTTTAGAGCTGGTTTAGAGCTGGTTTAGAGCTGGTTTAGTCCTGGTTTAATCCTGGTTTAGACCTGGTTGAGTCCTGGTTGAGTCCTCGTTTAGTCCTGGTTTAGACCTGGTTTAGTCCTGGTTTAGTCCTGGTTTAGACCTGGTTTAGTCCTGGTTTAGACCTGGTTTAGACCTGGTTTAGACCTGGTTTAGTCCTGGTTTAGACCTGGTTTAGTCCTGGTTTAGACCTGGTTTAGTCCTGGTTTAGACCTGGTTTAGTCCTGGTTTAGACCTGGTTTAGTCCTGGTTTAGACCTGGTTTAGACCTGGTTTAGACCTGGTTTAGTCCTGGTTTAGACCTGGTTTAGACCTGGTTTAGTCCTGGTTTAGACCTGGTTTAGACCTGGTTTAGTCCTGGTTTAGACCTGGTTTAGACCTGGTTGAGTCCTGGTTGAGTCCTGGTTGAGTCCTGGTTTAGTCCTGGTTTAGACCTGGTTTAGACCTGGTTTGGTCCTTGTTTAGACCTGGTTTAGACCTGGTTTAGTCCTGGTTTAGTCCTGGTTTAGTCCTGGTTTAGACCTGGTTTAGACCTGGTTTAGTCCTGGTTTAGACCTGGTTTAGACCTGGTTTAGTCCTGGTTTAGACCTGGTTTAGACCTGGTTGAGTCCTGGTTGAGTCCTGGTTGAGTCCTGGTTTAGTCCTGGTTTAGACCTGGTTTAGACCTGGTTTGGTCCTTGTTTAGACCTGGTTTAGACCTGGTTTAGTCCTGGTTTAGTCCTGGTTTAGTCCTGGTTTAGACCTGGTTTAGACCTGGTTTAGACCTGGTTTAGACCTGGTTTAGACCTGGTTCTGGTGGAGTGTGTTTGACGCTGATGTTCAGGTTGAACACCTGAAGGAGAAGAATGTGCAGTAAATGGTTCAAAGTCTTTATGATGTTCAAAGTGGACGTAAATCCCACCACGGAATGAAAGAGTCCAAGCTGGAGATCGTGTCCCGTTCACACCTGCCGCGTTACCAGGGAATTTACCTGCATTTTGCCTGAACGTTGCCAGCGCCACTGCTCGTTTCTACGGTTACGCGCTCGGTTTGTCTGGTTTTAGACGTCATAGCTTTACTGCCGCCTTTACTTTTCTAAGAAGAACTGTCGCCGTGGCGATTCTGAGGGAACTTGTCGGGGGGCGGAGCTTGGCGTTCCATGTTTATTGTATGTGTAATGATCCGTAAGTGGCATTTCACATGTTATTCAGGTCACAATGTACCGTATATACTATAAGTCGCACCTTTTTTCATAGTTTTGGCCGGGGTGCGACTTATACTTATATACTTATACTCCAGAGCGACTTATATGTGATATTATTTGTTATTTTTACACTTGCAACCACATTTCATACTCCAGTGTGACTTATATATGTTTTAATCTTCTCTATTATGTATTTTTTGGCTGGTGCGACTTATACTCCAGAGAATACGGTAATAATAAGAACCAGAAATAATAATAATCGTGACACTTTTAGGGTTTTTTTGGTAACATTTTCAACCCCAAAATACACCTAAATGTAAAGTCTTCTTTTCATCTGTTTTTGTCACATTTTGTCATTCAGAAAGTTTAATTTAGTAAATAATACAAGTCAGACCTCGAGGATGAAAGAAAATGACACATTTCACCGTTAATAATCGTGAATAGTCGTTAAATCGTGATGTTTTTTCTCTATAATGTGCAAAAACTATTACCGTATTTTCTGTAGTATAAGTCGCACTAGCAAAAAAATGCATAATAGAGATAAAAAAACATATATAAGTCGCACTGGAGTATGAAATGTGGTTGCAAGTGTGAAAATAACAAATAATATCACGTATAAGTCGCTCCGAAGTATAAGTATAAATATAAGTCTCACCCCGGCCAAAATTATGAAAAAAGGTGCGACTTATAGTCCGAAAAATACGGTACTCAAACGCTCAAAGAAAATGCCACACGATGAACACTGAGCTCCAGAAATGAGCGCTCAGGCTTCTCTGGCTCCGCCCCTCGCTGGCTCCGCCCCTCGCTGGCTCCGCCCTCATTTTCCTGGCAGTCTTCAGCCCAGTGTTTGATATGTGTAAAGTCAGCCCTAAATGTGGATGTTGTGGGTGACTCATCTGCACTTTATGGAACACTCTGTAGAGCAGGACACACACTCTGTAGAGCAGGACACACACTCTGTAGAGCAGGACACACACTCTGTAGAGCAGGACACACACTCTGTAGAGCAGGAGCCACACACTCTGTAGAGCAGGACACACACTCTGTAGAGCAGGAGCCACACACTCTGTAGAGCAGGAGCCGCACACTCTGTAGAGCAGGAGCCACACACTCTGTAGAGCAGGACACACACTCTGTAGAGCAGGACACACACTCTGTAGAGCAGGAGCCACACACTCTGTAGAGCAGGACACACACTCTGTAGAGCAGGACACACACTCTGTAGAGCAGGAGCCACACACTCTGTAGAGCAGGAGCCACACACTCTGTAGAGCAGGAGCCACACACTCTGTAGAGCAGGACACACACTCTGTAGAGCAGGACACACACTCTGTAGAGCAAGACACACACTCTGTAGAGCAGGAGCCGCACACTCTCTGTAGAGCAGGAGCCACACTCTGTAGAGCAGGAGCCACACACTCTGTAGAGCAGGAGCCACACAGTCTGTAGAGCAGGAGCCACACACTCTGTAGAGCAGGAGCCACACAGTCTGTAGAGCAGGAGCCACACAGTCTGTAGAGCAGGAGCCACACACTCTGTAGAGCAGGACACACACTCTGTAGAGCAGGACACACACTCTGTAGAGCAGGAGCCACACACTCTGTAGAGCAGGAGCCACACACTCTGTAGAGCAGGACACACACTCTGTAGAGCAGGAGCCACACTCTGTAGAGCAGGAGCCACACACTCTGTAGAGCAGGAGCCACACACTCTGTAGAGCAGGACACACACTCTGTAGAGCAGGAGCCACACACTCTGTAGAGCAGGACAACACTGTGTGGTTGCTGGGCCTGTGACGTCACGGCGTTGCTCTCTCCTGATTGGCTCTCCCTCTTGTGTCTTTCAGGTGCTGTTCTGAGCTGGAGAGAGAGCGTTTCATCTGTGCCTTATTCACTCTGAAAACACATTATTATTATTATTATTGCTGCATCAAATCTTTCAATTATTAGTGAAAAACCATTGCAATTGTCACTGATTTTGGGGAGTAATTATTATACAAGCCACTTTAAAATCAAAAATATAAAACTTGAATTGGCCTTGTACAATTTAGCACCTTTTAAAGAACACAACTGAAAGAACTAGAAAAGTATCATAAAAGTGAAATACAAGTTTATTTAGGTCAAATAAACGGCACTTTCTTAAGAATAGTGCCTCTAAATTAAATAGTACAAGAAAAGTGTAAAAGAAGGCGTAAAATGATGGAGAGTTTAGTGTTATAATCACATTTGTGGACGTTTTGCTCGTGTTTATTTGTCGTTTTTACACATTTTAAAGTACGTAGAGCTCAGAATAAACCTTCAGGTGAACAGTTGGCAGGGTACGAGTCAGATCCGGCCTCGGACCATGTGACGAGCACGTTTCGCCGCGGACCCTCTCTCCTCTTCAGGCTTCATGTTTTGGGGGCCCCCCGGTGCCCCCGCCCTTGCTGGACCCCCCCGCCTGCACCACGGCTGCACCGCCCGCTCACCTGGTTGCCATGCCCACGGAGACTTTGGCCCCGCCCTCTCTGGCAGATAACAAGGCCCCGGGCCCCGCCCCCCCATTCGGCGCCTCGGTGCCTCTGCGCATTCTCAACAAAGGGCCCGACTACTTCAGGAGAACGGTACGGGACTGGAGTGCGGACGGGACTGGAGTGCGGACGGGACTGGAGTGCGGACGGGACTGGAGTGCGGACGGGACTGGAGTGCGGACGGGACTGGAGTGCGGACGGGACTGGAGTGCGGACGGGACAGGAGTGCGGACGGGACTGGAGTGCGGACGGGACTGGAGTGCGGACGGGACTGGAGTGCGGACGGGACTGGAGTGCGGACGGGACTGGAGTGCGGACGGGACTGGAGTGCGGACGGGACTGGAGTGCGGACGGGACTGGAGTGCGGACGGGACTGGAGTGCGGACGGGACTGGAGTGCGGACGGGACTGGAGTGCGGACGGGACTGGAGTGCGGACGGGACTGGAGTGCGGACGGGACTGGAGTGCGGACCGACCGGACTGGAGTACGGACGGGACTGGAGTACGGACGGGACTGGAGTACGGACTGGACTTAGTCATTATCTGGACCGGTCTAAACTCACTTCTGGACACAATTTCTTGCATTTTTATTCACAGTTTCTTCTTTAATATTTACTACTTGATGTTTGCGTTTTCAGACTTCCGTTATGAAGAGTCGCCTTATAAAACAATACTCATCGAATTTAGAAAAACAGATACTCAAATTCACAAAAATAAAACCAATTAATAGTATAAGAATGGTCTGGATTTTTATCACAATGAAATATAAAAGTAACAGAACTACTGAGTCACCATCAGGACGACTGTGAGCTGAGACCAGGACATGAGAGGTGTAGTTCCCTCTGCAGACAGTAGATGGAGCAGAAACTCAGTGAGTCCAGGCGGAAACGGCAGACGCAGATGTCATTTTGTTTGTTCTAAACTCTAAAACTAAAGATCATCAATAGAGCGTTTGAAGACCAATAACGACACAAATAATGCATCATATTTGTCCTTAAACAGGTTTGCTGGAGTTAAGTTCTGGGTTTTATTAAGAGCTATCGAACATTGGCGCGTTAGAAGTGTCACGATAAATCGGTCGGGTCGTAGTTGTGACGCCCGAAGCCGTTGTCACTCCTTTTCCGTCGCGTCAAAATGGCGTCCGAGGCGTGTTTGGGCGGCCCTCGTCCCGGCGAGCGATCTAAAGTGTGGAGCGTTCCTCAGGTGGAGCCGAACCCGAAGCGTCTGAGCGCCGTGGAGCGTCTGGAGGCGGACAAAGCCAAGTATGTCAAGAGCCAGGAGGTCATCAACGCCAGGCAGGAGCCCATCAAGCCCCCGGTGCTGGCCAAACCCACGGCGGCGCTGCTGTCCCGCCGCGAGCGAGGGGGCCCCGGGGCCGGGCCGGGCGGGGCGCTGCCCTTCAAGGCCTCCAACAACAACGCCAAAGCGGAGCACTGCGGCAAAGGGGGCGGCGCCAAACGGGAGAACCTCAACCTGGAGATCCTGAAGAACCTGCTGAACTCGGGGCCCGGGGCCGAGGGCTTTGGAGGCGGAGCCAAGAGCGCCGTGCTGAGGTCGTCCGGGGGAATGGCACGCAGCTGGACCCCGTCCGGGTGAGGCGCACTTTATACCGACACACTTTATATCGACACACTTTATATCCACACACTTTATATCCACACACACTTTATATCCTCTGGTGCAGAGCTCCTCAATAGTTTTTGATATATCGATACCTGAGTGAGTATCGATATATCGCTGTGTCGATATCAGTGGTTTAAAGCTGCTTCTCTCCACAGCGTGCCGCTGACCTACAGATCCACCATGACCCTGAACGAGCAGCCGTCAGACTCCGCCCCGAGCCCGGGCACCTCTCACTCCCTGCGCTCCTTCTCGCACTCGCTCAAAGTCCTGCCCATCACCAGCAGTGGGCGCTGTAGTCCTCTGCTGGGCGCCAACCTGAACCTGAGCCGGCGCCGCGCTGACTCCACCCTCCCCGAGCGCTCGTGCTCGCCGCTGCCTCCTCTGCTCACCTCGCACTCCTCCTCCGACCTGCTCAGACTCTGCAACGGCAAACCTCTGCGCGCCGCCCGCTCCAGCAGCTCGTCGGCGCCGCCCATCCCGCCCAAACCCAACCTGGCGTCGCTCCCGCCGCCCGCGCTCTCCCTGTCCTTACCCCCGCCGCGCCCGATGCAGTCGCCCTTATCGTACGACAACACGACTCCGCAGTCCCTGCCGTGCGACCCGGCCGACTCCTCCGACGCCAACAATGAGTCCGGCTCGTCCGCCACCCGCCGCTCGTCCCTGCACCGCTCCAAGTCGGACCTGTCGGATCGCTACGCGCGAGCCGGCGCCGACGTCGAGCGCTTTTTCAACTACTGCGGCCTGGACCCCGAGGAGCTGGAGTCGGTGGGTCCGGAGAGCTTCGCCCGCGCCAACTCCGACATCGTCTCGCTGAACTTCAAGTCGGCGTCCATGATCTCGTCTGACTGCGACCGGTCGAGGAGGTCTTCCAACGACGGGCTCTCGGACGCCGACGACGAGGCGGAGGAGGAGGAGGAGGGGGCCGGAGAGAGGGTCCCGTACGGGATCTCGGCCGTGGAGCGGAACGCCAGAGTGATCAAATGGTTGTACAGCATCAAGCAGGCCAAGGAGACGCAGAAGGTCTCGCACGTCTAGACCGTTCTGAAGGTCTCGCACGTCTAGATCGTTATGAAGGTCTCGCACGTCTAGAGCGTTCTGAAGGTCTCGCACGCCTAGATCGTTATGAAGGTCTATCACGTCTAGACCGTTCTGAAGGTCTTACACGTCTAGACCGTTCTGAAGGTCTTGCACGTCTAGACCATTCTGAAGGTCTATTACGTCTAGATCGTTCTGAAGGTCTCGCACGTCTAGAGCGTTCTGAAGGTCTCGCACGTCTAGACCGTGATGAAGGTCTATCACGTCTAGAACGTTATTAAGGTCTATCACGTCTAGGCCGTTATGAGGGTCTCGCACGTCTAGACCGTGATGAAGGTCTATCACGTCTAGAGCGTTCTGAAGGTCTCGCACGTCTAGGCCGTTATGAGGGTCTCGCACGTCTAGACCATTATGAAGGTCTATCACGTCTAGACCGTTCTGAAGGTCTATCACGTCTAGACCGTTATGAAGGTCTCGCCCTTCTTGACCGTTATGAAGGTCTCGCACGTCTAGACCGTTATGCAAGAGGTTCTGAGGGTCTCGCACGTGTAGACGATCACGCGAGGGCTTCCGACCGCTCGCCGCACAGGTCGGAACTCACGGGGGAAAAGACTGCTGACCGATCAAAACATAAAACGCACGAAGGAATAAAGCTGACGAACAAAACGCAAGAGGAAATGTCAAGTTTGGACAAAAAAAAGTCTTGTGTGAAACTTGAAACGACCTATTGCCGAAGCGCGTCGGACGATGGAACTCACGGGACTGAGAAGAGTCAAATGCACTATGATTGTTACATAGTTTGTCTCTTCAAAACATTCAACTCACAAACCAGATATGTGTCCGAGAACTGGATGGAGACGCGACCTTTTTCAAATCAAGAGAGTCTCTAGACCGACCAATGAGAGAGCGGAACGAGCCACATGTCACTAATGCGTTTGCAGGCGCATCCTTCCGCTCAAATTTGACCATCAAACGCTGGAAAGTGTTAATGATTCTTGTAATTCTGGACTTTCACGTGAACCGATAACCTTCAAATTCCCACGTAATAGTATATATTTTTTTTACTCTAAAACACGTAAGAAAAAAGACCTTTTGCGTCATCGAAGCAAAATGTCAAAAAAGACATTTTCGTCAATACTGTATTCTCTGGAGTATAAGTCGCACCAGCCAAAAAATGCATAATAGAGAAGAAAAAAACATATAAGTCGCACTGGAGTATAAGTCACATTTTTGGGTTAAATTTATTTGATAAAATCCGAGACCTAGAACAGACATTTCATCTGTAAATGCAGTTTAAAATAATAACAGATGAGAACATGGTGAAGAGGTGTACGTATGCTAACGCTAACACCTTCAGCTACATGACGTATGCTAACGCTAACACCTTCAGCTACATGACGTATGCTAACGCTAACACCTTCAGCTACATTACGTATGCTAACGCTAACACCTTCAGCTACATGACGAATGCTAACGCTAACACCTTCAGCTACATGACAAATGCTAACACCTTCAGCTACATGACGTATGCTAACGCTAACACCTTCAGCTACATGACGTATGCTAACGCTAACACCTTCAGCTACATGACGTATGCTAACGCTAACACCTTCAGCTACATGACGTATGCTAACGCTAACACCTCCAGCTACATGACGTATACTAACGCTAACACCTTCAGCTACATGACGTATGCTAACGCTAACACCTTCAGCTACATGAGGCACAGACAGAACTGTGGTAAGTGTCTGGTATGTTAACGTAACATATGAACAGTTATTCAGATAACTATAGCATAAAGAACATGCTAACAGATAACTATAGCATAAAGAACATGCTAACAGATAACTATAGCATAAAGAACATGCTAACAAGTTTAGCAAAGCATCAGTTTTACCCCAAATCACTAAATCCATTGAATTCTTCTTCCTCTGTGTCACTTCTAAACAACTCCACAAACTCCAGAGGAAGTGCAGATTCTTCTTCTGCGTCGCTTAGAGCCTAGAGCGCCCTCTTGTGGTTGTCAGTGTGAAAATAATGAATAATATCACATATAAGTCGCACCGCGGCCAAAACTATGAAAAAAGACTTATAGTCCGGAAAATACGGTTGACGGCTTTTTTTTGCATATATTCTGTATCTTGACGTCTCCAGTCGCCACGTTCACACCTTCTTTTGTCGCATTCGTGCAGTAGACGCCATCGTGTGTCTGATATCATCGTTTTTCGCAGACGTACGTCGTTGAAAAGTGTCAGAATTGAGTGAAAATGTTTAAAAACTCAAAGTTGGTCGTCTCCTTCCAGTTCTTTCCTCACATTCACGGACCGGGCCTTTAAAACCGTGGACTCTATATGAAAAAAATAAACGACACTCTGCGTACGCACATGTATTTTTTTAAAACGTCGACCTCGTTTGTTCGTATGGAAGTGTCACGCGGGAAAATAAATCACTTTAAACCTTCAATAAAGCTCAAATGTGTCGGAGCGAAAAGTGCAATTCAAGGACGGAAACGGCGATTTCACAAACAAAGTCCCGCAGTCACGTTCGCCGCTCGTTTTTGTGTGAATAAATTCAAATTTGTCGCGGCGTCGAGAACTACAACGACCATGATCCTTTGCAGTAAACGCAAAGACGGGTTTTACCGGCTCAAACCGGGACAAACTCTCGCACGAGCTCGTCTCAAATTGCCAAAAAAAGCGCCGAAATTTCTACAAATATTTTGCCGTTTCCCCTCGATCTTTTCTCCACGAGGTGAAACTGTAGCCGACTCGGACTGTTCGCGTTATTTCCACACGTTTTATACCATTTTATCCCAAACATTGTATTTTATAGGTTTTCATAAAAGTAGATGATTATAAAGCGGATTCATATCGTCGTTCCAAGTGTTTTTATGCTTTTGTTCACGCTCTTTACGAGACGAGGCTCATGTTTACGATCAGATTTAACGTCCCGGGGTTTGTCTGGACTAAACCGAGTCTAAAACACAAACGAAGAGACCTTTTATGACAAAAAACGGTGGCGTTATTAAACCAAAATGTCAAAAAGAAAGAGAATAAAGCGGTTCAGTTTTTCATCAAGAACAGGCTTTACACCTTCAAAACGTGTTTAAAACGTCTCAGTGTTCGGTAGAAATCATTGTTTTTTCTTCATTATCGTTCAGTATTTGCAGGTCAAACTAAACCAGGGACGAGGACAAACGAGGCTGCGTTAACGAGCCGCTCCAATTAAAAGTATTAACCTCGATTTAAACAGATTTTTACTGTAAAAAAATCTGTGTCAAAATGATCGATGCGCAGGATCTGAAAACCCCGATATAAACTCATAAACTGGTCCGTTTCTGATGAAGCTGCTGCTGTTTTGTGCTGAACATGTGGAAATGGAGTTTGAAGGATCAGATTTGTCGTTCCTCATTTGCATAACGTGAATTTGACTCAAATATGTCACGTTTTTAAGAGATTTTATTCAGATCAAAAGGGTCGTGTAACGTGTGCTTTGTCCGTGAGATGTCCGCCGCGCGAAAGGCCCGCCCGCGCGAAAGGCCCGCTCGTGTTCTGCTGTTACAAACGGACAAACTGAACTCTATCTGTCAATCTGCCCGCGTCCCGCCCATGCCCCGCCCACGTCTTGCTAACGTCCCGCCCCACGTTCTGCTGTTGAACTGCTGTGTTTGAAAAGCAAGTTTGTGTCGTGAACTATGGAGCTGTAAAGTCTGCTGTGTGTTTAACAGAATCACAGATGCTGTTCGTGGTCAGTCTGTGGTCAGTTTGTGGTCAGTCTGTGGTCAGTTCATGCTCAGAAGGTTTGAGTCTGTTAAACTGACCTTGAGCTGCCGCTTTGTGTGATAACAATCCAAACTGTCACTTCATCGTGTCATTTACTTTATGTAATAAACACAAGTTGTTTCATTTTGAGACAAATTAACATTTGGACAACAGTTTTTCCACCAAAATAATAAAATGTGATCATTGTGCTCAGTGGCTCAGTGGCTCAGCACTTGCCCTCAAACCCAGAGGTTTAGCCCCGTGTAGGACTAAATCAGTCTAACCGCAGTAAACACATGTATTACTACTGTTATTACTAAGACTTTATTAGAAGCTGTATTTTGTTATAACTGTGTAATATTCCATACAAAGTGTTTATTACACTCTGGAGTGACAGTTTGATCTTTACATGAAGCACTTTTATCAGATGCTGTTTGTATGAACCATAATCACACGTTTGCTCAGGTTTGGGGGTTTCTCTCTCAATAATTTTCACGTAAACTCAGAATGTCAAATGTCTGTGCTGAATCTGCTCATCTTGTGCTGTGGCCGGAGAAAAAACGAGCTTTTCGCAAAACACAATCAGGGACTTTTATTTTAGCGTAGTTCTGGCTCCGCCTCCGTCTGGAACGTCACAAACACAATCTTTGTTCAGTTTGTTCCTTAAAGTCGCTGTTTCTTAAGTGTACGTCTTATAAACATGAAAGACGGAATTATTTCACTTAAACCATTTGCAGCTATGAGATAATTGGCGCTTTTCACAAGTTTAGAGCTAATGCTAACAACAGCTAGCATGCTAACAGCAGCGCCACTTCTTGAGGCTACCCCAAATAAATTGTCTGTTTGCTGTAACCCGACCCCATAATGTTCAAGTGGGTCGGTCGGTAAATTCTTATTTTTTACTTTGAAGGCAAAAAAAAGATCAAAATTTTGGCATTTTGCCAGTCAATGACGGAAAACGTCTCTCTCAACCCGATCGGGAGACTAAATCTCCCAATTTTAAAATATTTCAATCGACCTTTTGTACGCCGTTATCCTTTATTTTGGTAGCGAAGGCGAGCGGGGGGAACATGCGGGGGACACGGGCGCCGCCATGTTTGTTGTGACGACCCTGCTGCGCGTGTTTCCCTCCCAGAATGCATAGCGTAAGTGAAATTTAAATGAAGCCATACCATGACGCAGAACGTCATGAGCGATGGCGAGGGCAGTGGCGCTGACAGAGCCAAATCAACATGTTAAAGACAATATAGAATCCCTCCTGCTTGGTCTGTTTAATACAGAAGCATGTGGAGGACCGAATATGAAGATTAAGATCAAATTAATCTACACGGTGCTTTTGGAAAGTACGGTCGGTGAGTCGTTTTTTTTAACAAAATGCTGATTTTTTTTTCAGTCGGTTAGTTTTATACCGGGTCGGTCGGGTTACGGCAAACGGACATTATTTGGCTCAGCCCGACGAAAAAATGTTTTAGCCCGTGGTGGGCCAACAATAGCAATTTTATGTGTATATTTTTGTCTGCTCAAAAAGTAAAGTACAGATAGACGGTACTTTTACTTTTGTACTTTACTTTACGCCGGTTAGACGGCGCCGTTACATGAAAACAATCGCATACAGTCGATTTAATTAGCGTTTGTTACGTCTTTCTAAATGAAGCGTCTTCCCACACAAACGAGCCGCGCGTGAAGACCCTCTGACCTCTGAGTGATTAAAGATGCCGTACGTTTCATTTTGAAGCTGGATGTTGTCTGTAAATGTGAAAAAAAACTGACATTTCGCACAATCACCTGCAGCGCTTTGTGCTTTTTGCCTTTTTTAGACAATTCAACAAAGGAAAAAAGGTCAAAAATTAAATGTTGTCGATTTTAAAATGAACGCGAAAAACTATTCAAGGACTTTGTGTGTCAAACATTTACAAAACATAAACACTTTTCATAAAGAAGTCGAAAACGTATCGTAAAAATGACCCAAACGTAAAGGTGCACGACGTGGGTTTTGCTCGTTTCCACAGAGACGTCGTCGCCGCCCCGGGAATGTTCTGCGGGCGTGGCATCGGCCTCCCTTCTCACGCGAGCGAGGGCGAGTTTCACCCCTCCAGGAAACACGGCTCGTTTCCCGTGGACGTCGACTCGTTTGACGCCGCGCCGTGGAACGTTCCGGGTCAAAAGCTGCGCCGTCTCCGCTTGCCGCACTTTTAACTTGAACTTGAGCTGGTTAAAAGGCCCGTTTGTACCCGTTTGAACCCGTTTGAACCCGTTTGGGCGCCGCTTTGCTCCGCCGCAGCTCTCCGTGTCTTCCCACAGGCGGCGCTGCTCGGTTTTGTCCGTGAAATCAATAATAAATGAACACGTGGTCTTTGGGCGCTTGACAGATAGAGTTCCAAACATGTGTCAAACTGTGCGAGGACAATGTATATATTTGATTTCAAAGTGTCTGTCTCTTAAGAGTTTGTGTCGGGCGAGAGTTGCCGGCGCTGGATCACGGCACGACTCGCGTTTGGCTCCGTGTGCTTTTTGTTTCGATGTGAAAAACGTTACTTTTCGCTTGGATTCAGAAGTGTTTTCGATTCTTTTGCATCGTTTCGAATAAACGGCTTCTTTTGCCACTTCTTGATGCTCGTTTCCACATTTGAAATCTTTTGTTCAGACACTTGTGCACCGCATCAAACATGGACCAAACCTGGACCAAACCTGGACTATAAACCATCAGAGATATATATATATATATATATATATATATATATATATATATATATATATATATATATATATATATATATATATATATATATAAAATTAGTACGTTGGGTGTTCAGGTCAAACGTTCAGCTCCACACGTGGAACAGTGTCGTCAGAAACACTGGAATGTGACTTGTGACTGAGGACAAACACCACAAATGTGTTTTAGTCTGGGCAAACAACGCAAACGTCACGCAAGCGGCCTGGACCTGCCGCCATGGAAACGACCGAGTCAACACTGGACAGGGCAAGTGGTTTCCTAACTATTAATATATAAAAAAAACTTTCCTAGACTCAACTCAAAAAGAAATTAGCATTAAAAAGTCCTCTAAATTGAGCCAGGTCTTTGGGGTAAAACAGCCTGACTTTTGGACCAAAATATTTAAAACTTGTACTTTTTACACTGATATGATTAATCGCTTTTGTAAATTTGTAGAAAAAGGTTCAGTTGTAGTCATCTGGACTCACTAGTGTTCCACTGTAGAATGGAACACTCCTGGACGAATGAGATTACTCCAACCTATTTCCAAGAATTTTGGCTTTTGTAAATTTGCAGACCAGAGCACTGAATATTCACCTAAAAAAATACACATAAGAAGCATCTTAATATTTATTTAACTTTACCAAACTCAGACACCTCATTAGAGTTGTAAAAACTATGACAATAATACTTTAATTTTAAATGTAATTCCCATCATTTTTTTGCAGTTTTTCTCCAGATCAACTTTAGAGAGACTTTTTGGGATAAATCTTTTTCTCTTATACTTTAAGACTAAACTTACATACATAAACTGTTACTGCACAGCATGTATTATAATTTGCAAAATTACTTAAAACATGACACAAACTATGAAAAATAGATCATAAATCTGCTTGATTTAATTTATTTTTTCTTTGACTGACTAAAACACGTTTGTTTATTTATCTTTTTTAATTCACCTCATTACATAATTTAAGGATGTATATTTTCAATGAATGATAATTAAAACTATATATAAAATTGTATATATTTTTTCAGCTTAAGTTAGAGGCAGGCTCTACTCACCCCGCTCTCGTGTTCCTTTATAAAATCTCCATAAATCTAAAATTAAAAACAATTAACCGGTTTTATGTCCAGGTTAGTCGTTTTCACACAGTAAATACATGTAACACTTCATTTGTCCGGAAGTGGGCGCTGCTACGTCACACAAAACCCGGAAGATAAACAAACACGAGCGGATCCAAAATGGCGGCGACGCGGTGTTCAGACTTTACCGCGGATTTGACCCGGTTTGGAGCCGATTTCTTCACGTTTTCAGCTCTGGAACCGTGAGTAAAACCGCCGCATCGCGTTAGATTCAATTAAAGTTGTTTTGTTGTTGATAAATGTGGATAAAAAGCCTATTCTGAGAGGCAAATGCAAAGAGGATTGTGCAAAATCCAGCTGTAAATAAAGTTCAGGTTTTGAGATGGAGAATTAGGAGTGATGTTTGTATGTTTAGCATTAAATATATTAAAATAAGCCAGCGGTGGGTGTTAGTTGCATAAATGAATTTCTATAATATGTTTGTTTGTGTGACCGAGGACAATATTCAGAACATATTGGATCAAAACATCAGGAAGGAGCTCAAATGTGTGTAAAAGTATTATTTGGGTTTCAAGTATCACAAAACGTGAATTAAATAAAGTATTATTTTTAAATTGTAATAGTTTATTACAGATTATTAATTATCTCATTATTATTTTGTGTTATTATGTATTCATTATTATTGTTTTTCTTTATTTTTCTTTACATATTTATTATATGCATGAACGTTTACAATATTCTCTTCTAGTTTCTCTTATGGTCATTTACAAAACATATCGTTATTTTGTCCTCGGAAGTCATTATTTAATTTAAGAATAACGAGCTCGACACAGACACATTTCTCTTTGAATATCGTCCAGTTTGGAATTTTAAAAAGTGTCTTATATGACACTCTACATATTTTAACTTTAGCCGATCAGACGTGACAAACGAGTCCTTGTTCTGTGTTTGTCTCAGGTCCTAAACAAAGCCCCGCCTCTGAACAAAGCCCCGCCTCCCCTCTGTTCCCGCGGCGACGGAGGAAACGGAGGATGACGTCTCTGCAGCTGGACGAGGACAGTTTCTCTGAGTGTTGCCGACGTCTGCTGCAGAAGTCTGAGGAGCTGCGGGACGGCTGGAGCTGGGAGCGAGCGCCGGTACGGGACAGACATTCAGAGAAACAGACACGTTCGAGTCAAAGACACGGGAGTGACGTCAGAGCGATTATGAACGACTTTAAGCTTTTTTATGAAGAGTTTAGGTTTTTACGGAAACAAATACTCAGTTCTTCATTTCATCTACAGAAATATTACCACAAATTACCGTATTTTCCGGACTATAAGTCGCACCTTTTTTCATAGTTTTGGCCGGGGTGCGACTTATACTTATATACTTATACTCCAGAGCGACATATATGTGATATTATTTGTTATTTTCACACTTGCAACTGCATATATATGTTTTCTTCTTCTCTATTATGCATTTTTGGGCTGGTGCAACTTATACTCCAGAAAATACGTCTTTTGTGCCAGAAAAGCAGACAAAGTTGACATTTCTACCTTGTAAATTGCTTATTTTTGGTTATAACCTAAACCTAAGACTTAAAATGGTCTTTAACTGATCATGGTGATGCTTAACTGGACTAAACAGACTCTAAAACACACTCTAAAGACCTTTTATAACAAAGACGGCGACGTTATTACAACAAAATGTCCTAAAGTATAAGGTATTGCTGTTTTTCCTCAATAATACACTTTATTCTTTACTGTTCCTGAAACGTCTTCATTCTCCACATTTCAACATTTCTTTAGTTGATAATTCTCGTTCTTTGTCGTCAGGGAACGCGGGAGGGCTATCTGAAGAAAACGCTGCTGCGCTCCGTCGTTACGCGCTCGGAACGGAACCGGGAGAGTCCAGAGCACGAGATGGCCCCGGACGACCAGCAGGTGGAGCCCGAGCACGAGATGGCCCCGGACGACCAGCAGGTGGAGCCCGAGCACGAGATGGCCCTGGACGACCAGCAGGTGGAGCTGTGACAAACGCAGAGAACGTCGCGATGAACTGTAACATTTCAACTGCGTGATATATATTCGCGACCGAACAACAGAAGAAGCTTTAATTATCTTTCATTCAACGCGTTACTTTTGCTTAAAGGGCCATGACAGGTTTTTATTATGTGTGTTTATACCTGTCGTACATATAAATGATAGTTTTACACCGATCGAGCAGGTGTTTATGGAGAAAACACTGAAAAATCTGTAGAAAATGACAGGAAGTGACATCACACCAGGGACACTCATACAGGAAGTGACATCAAACCAGGGACGCTCGTACAGGAAGTGACATCACACCAGGGACGCTCGTACAGGAAGTGACATCACACCAGGGACACTCATACAGGAAGTGACATCAAACCAGGGACGCTCGTACAGGAAGTGACATCACACCAGGGACACTCATACAGGAAATGACATCACACCAGGGACACTCATACAGGAAGTGACATCACACCAGGGACACTCATACAGGAAGTGACATCACACCAGGGACACTCATACAGGAAGTGACATCACACCAGGGACACTCATACAGGAAATTACATCACACCAGGGACACTCATACAGGAAGTGACATCACACCAGGGACACTCATACAGGAAATGACATCACACCAGGGACACTCATACAGGAAGTGATATCACACCAGGGACACTCGTACAGAAAGTGACATCACAACAGGGACACTCATACAGGAAGTGACATCACACTGACACTCATACAGGAAGTGACATCACACCAAGGACACTCATACAGGAAGTGACATCACACCATGGACACTCATACAGGAAGTGACATCACACCAGGGACACTCGTACAGGAAGTGACATCACACCAGGGACACTCATACAGGAAGTGACATCACACCAGGGACACTCGTACAGGAAGTGACATCACACCAGGGACACTCGTACAGGAAGTGACATCACACCAGGGACACTCGTACAGGAAGTGACATCACACCAGGGACACTCGTACAGGAAGTGACATCACACCATGGACACTCGTACAGGAAGTGACATCACACCAGGGACACTCGTACAGGAAGTGACATCACACCAGGGACACTCGTACAGGAAGTGACATCACACCAGGGACACTCGTACAGGAAGTGACATCACACCAGGGACACTCGTACAGGAAATGACATCACACCAGGGACGCTCTTACAGAAAGTGACATCACACCAGGGACACTTGTACAGGAAGTGACATCACACCAGATACACTCATACAGGAAGTGACATCACACTGACACTCATACAGGAAGTGACATCACACCAAGGACACTCATACAGGAAGTGACATCACACCATGGACACTCATACAGGAAGTGACATCACACCAGGGACACTCGTACAGGAAGTGACATCACACCAGGGACACTCGTACAGGAAGTGACATCACACCAGGGACACTCGTACAGGAAGTGACATCACACCAGGGACACTCGTACAGGAAGTGACATCACACCAGGGACACTCAGACAGGAAGTGACATCACACCAGGGACACTCAGACAGGAAGTGACATCACACCAGGGACACTCATACACGAAGTGACATCACACCAGGGACACTCAACAGGAAGTGACGTCACACCAGGGACACTCGTACAGAAAGTGACATCACACCAGGGACACTCGTACAGGAAGTGACATCACACCAGGGACACTCGTACAGGAAGTGACATCACACCAAGGACACTCGTACAGGAAGTGACATCACACCAAGGACACTCGTACAGGAAGTGACATCACACCAGGGACACTCATACAGGAAATGACATCACACCAGGGACACTCGTACAGGAAGTGACATCACACCAAGGACACTCGTACAGGAAGTGACATCACACCAGGGACACTCATACAGGAAGTGACATCACACCAGGGACACTCGTACAGGAAGTGACATCACACCAGGGACACTCGTACAGGAAGGGACATCACACCAGGGACACTCAATACAGGAAGTGACATCACACCAGGGACACTCATACAGGAAATGACATCACACCAGGGACACTCATACAGGAAGTGACATCACACCAGGGACACTCATACAGGAAGTGACATCACACCAGGGACACTCATACAGGTAGTGACATCACACCAGGGACACTCATACAGGGAATTACATCACACCAGGGACACTCATACAGGAAGTGACATCACACCAGGGACACTCATACAGGAAATGACATCACACCAGGGACACTCATACAGGAAATGACATCACACCAGGGACACTCATACAGGAAGTGATATCACACCAGGGACACTCGTACAGAAAGTGATATCACAACAGGGACACTCATACAGGAAGTGACATCACACTGACACTCATACAGGAAGTGACATCACACCAAGGACACTCATACAGGAAGTGACATCACACCATGGACACTCATACAGGAAGTGACATCACACCAGGGACACTCGTACAGGAAGTGACATCACACCAGGGACACTCATACAGGAAGTGACATCACACCAGGGACACTCGTACAGGAAGTGACATCACACCAGGGACACTCGTACAGGAAGTGACATCACACCAGGGACACTCGTACAGGAAGTGACATCACACCAGGGACACTCGTACAGGAAGTGACATCACACCATGGACACTCGTACAGGAAGTGACATCACACCAGGGACACTCGTACAGGAAGTGACATCACACCAGGGACACTCGTACAGGAAGTGACATCACACCAGGGACACTCGTACAGGAAGTGACATCACACCAGGGACACTCGTACAGGAAATGACATCACACCAGGGACGCTCATACAGAAAGTGACATCACACCAGGGACACTTGTACAGGAAGTGACATCACACCAGATACACTCATACAGGAAGTGACATCACACTGACACTCATACAGGAAGTGACATCACACCAAGGACACTCATACAGGAAGTGACATCACACCATGGACACTCATACAGGAAGTGACATCACACCAGGGACACTCGTACAGGAAGTGACATCACACCAGGGACACTCGTACAGGAAGTGACATCACACCAGGGACACTCGTACAGGAAGTGACATCACACCAGGGACACTCGTACAGGAAGTGACATCACACCAGGGACACTCAGACAGGAAGTGACATCACACCAGGGACACTCAGACAGGAAGTGACATCACACCAGGGACACTCATACACGAAGTGACATCACACCAGGGACACTCAACAGGAAGTGACGTCACACCAGGGACACTCGTACAGAAAGTGACATCACACCAGGGACACTCGTACAGGAAGTGACATCACACCAGGGACACTCGTACAGGAAGTGACATCACACCAAGGACACTCGTACAGGAAGTGACATCACACCAAGGACACTCGTACAGGAAGTGACATCACACCAGGGACACTCATACAGGAAATGACATCACACCAGGGACACTCGTACAGGAAGTGACATCACACCAAGGACACTCGTACAGGAAGTGACATCACACCAGGGACACTCGTACAGGAAGTGACATCACACCAGGGACACTCGTACAGGAAGTGACATCACACCAGGGACACTCGTACAGGAAGGGACATCACACCAGGGACACTCAATACAGGAAGTGACATCACACCAGGGACACTCGTACAGGAAGTGACATCACACCAGGGACACTCGTACAGGAAGTGACATCACACCAGGGACACTCGTACAGGAAGTGACATCACACCAGGGACACTCGTACAGGAAGTGACATCACACCAGGGACACTCGTACAGGAAGTGACATCACACCAGGGACACTCGTACAGGAAGTGACATCACACCAGGGACACTCGTACAGGAAGTGACATCACACCATGGACACTCGTACAGGAAGTGACATCACACCATGGACACTCGTACAGGAAGTGACATCACACCAGGGACACTCGTACAGGAAGTGACATCACACCAGGGACACTCGTACAGGAAGTGACATCACACCAGGGACACTCCTACAGGAAATGACATCACACCAGGGACACTCGTACAGGAAATGACATCACACCAGGGACGCTCGTACAGAAAGTGACATCACAACAAGGACACTCGTACAGGAAGTGACATCACACCAGATACACTCATACAGGAAGTGACATCACACTGACACTCATACAGGAAGTGACATCACACCAAGGACACTCATACAGGAAGTGACATCACACCATGGACACTCGTACAGGAAGTGACATCACACCAGGGACACTCGTACAGGAAGTGACATCACACCAGGGACACTCGTACAGGAAGTGACATCACACCAGGGACACTCGTACAGGAAGTGACATCACACCAGGGACACTCATACAGGAAGTGACATCACACCAGGGACACTCATACAGGAAGTGACATCACACCAGGGACACTCAACAGGAAGTGACGTCACACCAGGGACACTCGTACAGGAAGTGACATCACACCAGGGACACTCGTACAGGAAGTGACATCACACCAGGGACACTCGTACAGGAAGTGACATCACACCAAGGACACTCGTACAGGAAGTGACATCACACCAGGGACACTCATACAGGAAATGACATCACACCAGGGACACTCGTACAGGAAGTGACATCACACCAAGGACACTCATACAGGAAGTGACATCACTCCAGGGACACTCATACAGGAAGTGACATCACACCAGGGACACTCGTACAGGAAGTGACATCACACCAGGGACACTCGTACAGGAAGTGACATCACACCAGGGACACTCGTACAGGAAGTGACATCACACCAGGGACACTCGTACAGGAAGTGACATCACACCAGGGACACTCGTACAGGAAGTGACATCACACCAGGGACACTCGTACAGGAAGTGACATCACACCAGGGACACTCGTACAGGAAGTGACATCACACCAGGGACACTCACGCCAGTCAAAGTTTATGCAGAATTTACACAAAGAAACTACTTTTTTGACTCTAAACATGAATATATATATATTATATATATATTTATATAATATATATATATGTATATATATATTTATGTATATATATATATATATATTATATATTTATGTATATATATATATATATATATATATTTATGTATATATATATATATATATATATATATCTATATATATATAGATATATATCTGATGGTTTATGTCTTTGCTCTACACAGCATTTAATCATCGTCTAACTATGTGTTTTAGTCCATGTTTAGTCCATGTTTAGTTCTCATTTATTTTTATTTGTCAAAAAATTGTGACTTCAGATGAGTTTTGGCCCAGTGTTTTCTGGGTAATTTCCTAGTGTGATGTCATCAATTACAAACAGGAAGTGACATTACAAACCTAAAAATTGAGCTATTCTGTGATAACATTTTTATGATTTTTTAGCTAAATATATTTATCTGAACTGCGTTATAGTTCAATGAGTCGTGCGACCTGTAGGGGGCGCTTTACGTTTCCAGCCAGTTTTATGATATTGAACTTTCTGAATGACAAAGCAAAATTAAATGTGACAAAAACAGCCAAATATAAAACGTTTTTTTTTTTTAATTTAGCTTCTGCTCAGATTTCAAGGTTTGGAATGAGAACGTGTGTGATTACTGATCGTGTCTGTGGATTTATGTCACGTATTGAGCAAAAACCTCGTCGTTTGACCCGGTGGTGTTTGTGCAGCGTACAGCGGCCGCTCCAGAAGAAGAAGAAGAAGAAGAAGAAGAAGATGAAGGTGGAGAAGATGATGACGCTGTTGCCACAAACTGTCCTCTGGCTCGTTGTTTCCAGTTTGAGTTCCACGTGGTTTTCTCGAGCAGCTTCGGGGCCCCCGTGCTCTACTTCAGGGCCTTCACGCTCGGTACGGACCCGCCCACTCGCATTCCTCTTCCTCGTCTTAGATGTAGAAGCGAAGACGAGATCGTTCGGTTCTGCGAGACCACAAACCGCGTCGGTCAGATTTGAATCGAGATCAGACGATTTGTTCCTTTTGATGCAGAGATTGACAGCTCATCGTTTTATCTGTTTGGAGTTCAGAAACGTGGAAAGAAATCTGCTTTATACAGTCGTGAAAGTAAAATATGAAGCCGTTTTTATTGTTTTTTAATGAGAAATGATCCAACATCGGTGGTGGTTCGCGCTCACCTCCTTTTGAGAGTGCATTTTATTCACGCTTGAGCTGTTTCGGTGCTAAAACGACTGCAGGAAATGGCGTAGTCCAACTTAAGACCTGGTTTAGGCCTAATTTAGACCTGGAATAGTCCATTTGGAGCTGGTGATGCACAAAAAGCCAAATATTGTCCTTTTGTGGCGCTTAAACTGTGTCAGAACCACGATAAAATGTCCAAAAAGATCATTGATAACACACTTTATTTCCAAATATTGTGTATCTAGAAGCACCACATTTACACCGTTCTTTGGTCTGGACGTACAACAGGAATAAGGACTTGTGTTGCCGTCGGTTAAGCTCTTGTTCCATGTTAAACCGCGACTGAACCGTGGATTTTCTTCCAGAGGGAAAGAGCTTGTCGCTGGAGGAAGTGTGGAGCCTCGTCGCACCGAAGCTGCGCGTATCATCGCAGGACGCTCTGCTCGACACCGTCACGCAACAGGTAAAGCCGCAGTCACGCAACGGGTAAAGCCGCAGTCACGCAACGGGTAAAGCCGCAGTAAAGTAAACAAAATAAACAAGATACGTTCTCCACTTAACGCGTCAGAACCATCACGGATCATGCTCGATAATTACGACCTGATGATCACTAAGCGATCGACGGGCACTGTCTGTGAGCTCCGTGTGTGGAGAACGTATCTCGTTTATTTTGTGGTAAATCATCAAATTGAGCCGTAGATGTGTCAAATAAATAAGTTATATAAGTTAAAAAGGCAAATTTTATTAAGTTATATATTTAGAAATGATTAGGATCTGTTCTTGAGTCAATGTGTCAAAAACAGTTTTATCTTCTACGTATATATTCCCATTCTTCATCCGTCATTTTCTACAGATTTTTCAACGTTTTCTCCACAAATACCTGCTCGATTGGTGAAAAATGATATGTACGACAGGTATAAATACACCAAATACAGTCACAATTAGAACATCGTAATGACCTGTCATGGGAACTTTAAATCCCGGTGCTGTTTTGGTGAAACTCTTAAACTTCAGCTTTTTACATCTTTATTCGGCCTGTACGTTATTGGCTCTTTCCCAGTCGTAAGCACAGATTTTGCCCGGGTTTTCTCCTTCTTCAAACCCGCTCTGTCCCTCAGGAGCACCCTCTTCTGGGACAGGCCTTCTTCATGCTTCACCCGTGTAGAACCCTGGACTTCATGAGGCCGGTTCTACAGGCGGCTCGACGGGAAAACAGGTACAGAACACGCAACACGGAACACAGAACATGCAACACGGAACATGCAACACAGAACATGCAACACAGAACACGGAGCATGCAACACAGAACACGGAACATGCAACACGGAACACGCAACACAGAACATGCAACACAGAACATGCAACACAGAACACGCAACACAGAACACGGAACATGCAACACGGAACACGCAACACAGAACACGCAACACGGAACATGCAACACAGAACACGCAACACAGAACACGGAACATGCAACATGGAACACGCAACCCGGAACATGCAACACAGAACACGGAACTCGGAACATGCAACATGGAGCATGCAACACGGAACACAGAACACGGAACATGCAACATAGAACATGCAACACAGAACACGGAACATGCAACACGGAACACGCAACACAGAACACGCAACATGCAACACGGAACACAGAACATGCAACACAGAACACATAACATGCAACACGGAACATGCAACACAGAACACGCAACACAGAACATGCAACACAGAACACGGAACATGCAACACGGAACACAGAACATGCAACACGGAACATGCAACACGGAACATGCAACACGGAACATGCAACACGGAACATGCAACACAGAACACGGAACATGCGACACGGAACATGCAACACAGAACACGGAACATGCAACACGGAACATGCAACACGGAACATGCAACACGGAACACAGAACATGCAACACGGAACATGCAACACCGAACATGCAACACGGAACACGCAACACAGAACATGCAACACAGAACATGCAACACAGAACACGGAACACGCAACACAGAACATGCAACACGGAACACAGAACATGCAACACAGAACATGCAACACGGAACATGCAACACAGAACATGCAACACGGAACATGCAACACAGAACACGCAACACAGAACATGCAACACGGAACACAGAACATGCAACACTGAACATGCAACACGGAACATGCAACATAGAACATGCAACACGGAACACAGAACATGCAACACGGAACATGCAACACGGAACACAGAACATGCAACACGGAACATGCAACACAGAACATGCAACACGGAACATGCAACACGGAACACGCAACACGGAACATGCAACACGGAACACAGAACATGCAACACGGAACATGCAACACGGAACATGGGACACGGAACACGCAACACAGAACATGCAACACGGAACACAGAACATGCAACACGGAACATGCAACACGGAACACGCAACACGGAACATGCAACACGGAACATGCAACACAGAACACGGAACACGCAACACGGAACATGCAACACGGAACATGCAACACGGAACATGCAACATAGAACATGCAACACGGAACACAGAACATGCAACACGGAACATGCAACACGGAACATGCAACACAAAACACGGAACATGCAACACAGAACATGCAACATAGAACATGCAACACGGAACACAGAACATGCAACACGGAACATGCAACACGGAACACAGAACATGCAACACGGAACATGCAACACAGAACACGCAACACAGAACATGCAACACAGAACACGGAACATGCAACACGGAACACAGAACATGCAACACGGAACATGCAACACGGAACATGCAACACGGAACATGCAACACGGAACATGCAACACAGAACACGGAACATGCAACACGGAACATGCAACACAGAACACGGAACATGCAACACGGAACATGCAACACGGAACATGCAACACGGAACACAGAACATGCAACACGGAACATGCAACACCGAACACGCAACACGGAACACGCAACACAGAACATGCAACACAGAACATGCAACACAGAACACGGAACACGCAACACAGAACATGCAACACGGAACACAGAACATGCAACACAGAACATGCAACACGGAACATGCAACACAGAACATGCAACACGGAACATGCAACACAGAACACGCAACACAGAACATGCAACACGGAACACAGAACATGCAACACTGAACATGCAACACGGAACATGCAACATAGAACATGCAACACGGAACACAGAACATGCAACACGGAACATGCAACACGGAACACAGAACATGCAACACGGAACATGCAACACAGAACATGCAACACGGAACATGCAACACGGAACACGCAACACGGAACATGCAACACGGAACACAGAACATGCAACACGGAACATGCAACACGGAACATGGGACACGGAACACGCAACACAGAACATGCAACACGGAACACAGAACATGCAACACGGAACATGCAACACGGAACACGCAACACGGAACATGCAACACGGAACATGCAACACAGAACACGGAACACGGAACATGCAACACGGAACATGCAACACGGAACATGCAACATAGAACATGCAACACGGAACACAGAACATGCAACACGGAACATGCAACACGGAACATGCAACACAAAACACGGAACATGCAACACAGAACATGCAACATAGAACATGCAACACGGAACACAGAACATGCAACACGGAACATGCAACACGGAACACAGAACATGCAACACGGAACATGCAACACAGAACACGCAACACAGAACATGCAACACGGAACATGCAACACGGAACATGCAACACGGAACACGCAACACAGAACACGCAACACGGAACATGCAACACGGAACATGCAACACAAAACACGGAACATGCAACACAGAACATGCAACATAGAACATGCAACACGGAACACAGAACATGCAACACGGAACATGCAACACGGAACACAGAACATGCAACACGGAACATGCAACACAGAACACGCAACACAGAACATGCAACACGGAACATGCAACACGGAACATGCAACACGGAACACGCAACACAGAACACGCAACACGGAACATGCAACACGGAACATGCAACACGGAACATGCAACACGGAACATGCAACACGGAACACAGAACATGCAACACGGAACATGCAACATAGAACATGCAACACGGAACACAGAACATGCAACACGGAACATGCAACACGGAACACAGAACATGCAACACGGAACATGCAACATAGAACATGCAACACGGAACATGCAACACGGAACATGCAACACGGAACACAGAACATGCAACACGGAACATGCAACACGCAACACGGAACATGCAACACGGAACATTTAACACGGAACACGCAATACAGAACATGCAACACGGAACATGCAACACGGAACACAGAACATGCAACACGGAACATGCAACACGGAACACGGAACATGCAACATAGAACATGCAACACGGAACATGCAACACGGAACATGCAACACGGAACATGCAACACGGAACATGCAACACGGAACACAGAACATGCAACACGGAACATGAAACACGGAACATGCAACACGGAACATGCAACACAGAACACGCAACACGGAACATGCAACACAGAACATGCAACATAGAACATGCAACACGGAACACAGAACATGCAACACGGAACATGCAACACGGAACACAGAACATGCAACACGGAACATGCAACACGGAACACAGAACATGCAACACGGAACATGCAACACGGAACACAGAACATGCAACACGGAACATGCAACACGGAACACAGAACATGCAACACGGAACATGCAACACGGAACATGCAACACAGAACACGCAACACAGAACACGCAACGCGGAACACGGAACATGCAACACGGAACATGCAACACAGAACACGCAACACAGAACACGCAACACGGAACATGCAACTCGGAACCTACAACACGGAATACGCAAGTCACTCAAGGGTCAGAGGACAGTGTGGGCGGGTCAGAGGACAGTGTGGGCGGGTCAGAGGACAGTGTGGGCGGGTCAGAGGACAGTGTGGGCGGGTCAGAGGACAGTGTGGGTGGGTCAGAGGACAGTGTGGGCGGGTCAGAGGACAGTGTGGGTGGGTCAGAGGAGAGTGTGGGCGGGTCAGAGGACAGTGTGGGCGGGTCAGAGGACAGTGTGGGCGGGTCAGAGGACAGTGTGGGTGGGTCAGAGGACAGTGTGGGCGGGTCAGAGGACAGTGTGGGCGGGTCAGAGGACAGTGTGGGCGGGTCAGAGGACAGTGTGGGCGGGTCAGAGGACAGTGTGGGCGGGTCAGAGGACAGTGTGGGCGGGTCAGAGGACAGTGTGGGCGGGTCAGAGGACAGTGTGGGCGGGTCAGAGGACAGTGTGGGCGGGTCAGAGGACAGTGTGGGCGGGTCAGAGGACAGTGTGGGCGGGTCAGAGGACAGTGTGGGCGGGTCAGAGGACAGTGTGGGCGGGTCAGAGGACAGTGTGGGCGGGTCAGAGGACAGTGTGGGCGGGTCAGAGGACAGTGTGGGCGGGTCAGAGGACAGTGTGGGCGGGTCAGAGGACAGTGTGGGCGGGTCAGAGGACAGTGTGGGCGGGTCAGAGGACAGTGTGGGCGGGTCAGAGGACAGTGTGGGCGGGTCAGAGGACAGTGTGGGCGGGTCAGAGGACAGTGTGGGCGGGTCAGAGGACAGTGTGGGCGGGTCAGAGGACAGTGTGGGCGGGTCAGAGGACAGTGTGGGTGGGTCAGAGGACAGTGTGGGCGGGTCAGAGGACAGTGTGGGCGGGTCAGAGGACAGTGTGGGCGGGTCAGAGGACAGTGTGGGCGGGTCAGAGGACAGTGTGGGCGGGTCAGAGGACAGTGTGGGTGGGTCAGAGGACAGTGTGGGTGGGTCAGAGGACAGTGTGGGCGGGTCAGAGGACAGTGTGGGCGGGTCAGAGGACAGTGTGGGCGGGTCAGAGGACAGTGTGGGCGGGTCAGAGGAGTGACACTGTGTTTCCTTCAGAGCGGTCAACTTTGTGCTGACGTGGCTGAGTGTGGTCGGTCCTCTGCTGGGTCTGCACCTGCCTCTGGAGTACTCTTCAGACCCCTGACCTCTGCTGGGTCTGCACCTGCCTCTCAACCTGCCTCTGGACCTGCCTCTGGACCTGCCTCTGCACCTGCCTCTGCACCTGCCTCTGCACCTGCCTCTGGAGTACTCTTCAGACCCCTGACCTGCTCCTGGTCCTCTCTCTTTAAAGTACTTCCTCCTGCGTCTCTCACACATCAGTCGACTCTGTTTTGATCTTCTTTGTTACTTTCCAGACACAAACCTCTCCTGCAGTTTGCTCACAGACTCTAAACGGACAAAATGTCACATATTTGGGACATTTAAGTCTGATAAATGGACAGAACCTGGTTTATATTCTCGCTTCACTTCCACAAACAAAGAAGATTTTGGATTCATTATTTAGTATTTGAGTCAAATAGATTTTACTGTAAAATTTCAAATTGTTGCCTCATTATTTTTACTTATTATTACTTTACTTATGTTATTATCTTCCCCTCACGCCGTCTTTAAACTCTCCCTCTGGTTCCTCCACGTGCAGCTCTCAGACCCACAGGAGCGTCAGAGTCCAGACCTTGAGCTGACCTCAAGCAGATGGATGAAGCCCTGAAGCAGATGGATGAAGCCTGAAGCAGATGGATGAAGCCCTGAAGCAGATGGATGAAGCCCTGAAGCAGATGGATGAAGCCCTGAAGCAGATGGATGAAGCCTGAAGCAGATGGATGAAGCCTGAAGCAGATGGATGAAGCCCTGAAGCAGATGGATGAAGCCTGAAGCAGATGGATGAAGCCCTGAAGCAGATGGATGAAGCCCTGAAGCAGATGGATGAAGCCCTGAAGCAGATGGATGAAGCCCTGAAGCAGATGGATGAAGCAGATGGATGAAGCCTGAAGCAGATGGATGAAGCCTGAAGCAGATGGATGAAGCCCTGAAGCAGATGGATGAAGCCCTGAAGCAGATGGATGAAGCCCTGAAGCAGATGGATGAAGCCCTGAAGCAGATGGATGAAGCCCTGAAGCAGATGGATGAAGCCTGAAGCAGATGGATGAAGCCTGAAGCAGATGGATGAAGCCTGAAGCAGATGGATGAAGTCCTGAAGCAGATGGGTGAAGCCTGAAGCAGATGGATGAAGCCCTGAAGCAGATGGATGAAGCCCTGAAGCAGATGGATGAAGCCTGAAGCAGATGGATGAAGCCCTGAAGCAGATGGATGAAGCCCTGAAGCAGATGGATGAAGCCCTGAAGCAGATGGATGAAGCCTGAAGCAGATGGATGAAGCCTGAAGCAGATGGATGAAGCCCTGAAGCAGATGGATGAAGCCTGAAGCAGATGGATGAAGCCCTGAAGCAGATGGATGAAGCAGATGGATGAAGCCTGAAGCAGATGGATGAAGCCCTGAAGCAGATGGATGAAGCCTGAAGCAGATGGATGAAGCCCTGAAGCAGATGGATGAAGCCCTGAAGCAGATGGATGAAGCCCTGAAGCAGATGGATGAAGCCCTGAAGCAGATGGATGAAGCCTGAAGCAGATGGATGAAGCCCTGAAGCAGATGGATGAAGCCCTGAAGCAGATGGATGAAGCCCTGAAGCAGATGGATGAAGCCTGAAGCAGATGGATGAAGCCTGAAGCAGATGGATGAAGTCCTGAAGCAGATGGATGAAGCCCTGAAGCAGATGGATGAAGCCTGAAGCAGATGGATGAAGCCCTGAAGCAGATGGATGAAGCCTGAAGCAGATGGATGAAGCCTGAAGCAGATGGATGAAGCCTGAAGCAGATGGATGAAGCCTGAAGCAGATGGATGAAGCCCTGAAGCTTCTTCTTCTCCTCGTGGATCTGTTTAAAGTTCATCATCAGAGTTAACGAGTCCTCCAGGTACGATCTGCAGTACAGGAAGTGTTCTCAGATGGAGGCGGGGCCAGCGTAACCATGGGAGATTGACTGATTCTAGTGCAGTTTGATGTCAAATCAAAGTGTTTGGATTTTATTCAGCAGCAAAAGAGATGCAAGGAATCCTGTCTTATTTTGTTTTTAAACAGTCATTTGCCTTTTCACGCACAAATACAGTTTTCCAGTGTATTTTCCCCGAGTACTTTTTGTATCTCTTCAGACTTGAGTTGGGCATTTGTGTATATTTGTCTATATATATGTTTATGTCATGTCCCTGAGCGTGTGCAGCGCTTTGGACCGTGAGTTAAACGTGTTTTAAACGTGTATAAACAGCTGTTTGGGTCAAATAGAGCTGCGTCTGGATTAGACCGGATCATTAAACTACTTTTTCACACTTTTCCTTTCACGTTCTTCGCTTCATCACTTTGATTTCACCTTTACTTTACTCGAGGACGTGTGTCTCGTGTGTCTCGTGTGTCTCGTGCGCAGCGTCGCCCCTGTCCAGACGGGAGGGGAACTGCAGCTGGAGACGAGTTTCTGCTGAGCTCAGGACGTCCCGCCATCTGTTCCTGGGACGGGTGGAGCGTGGGGGGCGGGGGGAGAGCACAGGGGGGCGGGGGGAGAGCTGGAGGGGACTGCGGGGGACGTTCCGGGACTGAGCGTGTCCTTGCCACGTCCTTCAAACTGGACAGAAGCTCCCGCTCCTGCTGCGAGGGCCGCGCTGCTGCTTCAGGAGCGGAGCAGCATTTACATTTACATTTATTTTCACTATAAAAGAGAGATGGAGCGTGGTAATGTGGGAAACTATGAATTATTATTTTTAATTTTACATGTTTTTGTTTTTTTTTTATTTCCCAATGTCTGTTCCTCATCAAATCAGAAATATTCGTACATATTAGTTATTATGATTATACAAAACCATAGATTTTTATTTATTTTAACTTAATAAATACAGAAATTTATGGAATAAAAGTGTATAATTAATTTCCATGCTCTATCACAATTAATTATTTCACTCAAATTGACAAAGCTTTTTAATTATTTTTTTTTAAATTCATTTTATATATATTTTTTAAAGATTGTTTTGATTATTTTCACTGTCTCTTGCTCATCAAATGAGAGATATTCCTACATATTCATCATTATGATCATACAAAACTATTTATTTTGACTTAATAATCATTTTTTATTCTTTTTACATTTTACTGCTCTTGGGTTTGTTTTGTTTGTGCTGATTTAGTTTGAATGAATTGTTGCTAAAAGAATGAGGAAATTTACCGTGTTTTATCATAAGCACAAATGTTCATATCAAACATGTTAAATTAATGTCATAAATATAAAACAGCTGTAATTTTAATAAAAGCGATGCATTTTGAGTTTGACTTGTAATCAAGTGTAATTCTGTCATTATTGTTGTTAAAACCACAGTCCGAGGTCCAAGTTCATTTAAATTTTGCACAAAAAAAAGCTCTAAAATTGTGTTGAAATTTAACTTTCAAGCCACATTTTTATCATTTTCCCCTTTCCACCACGGCTGCTGAGTGTTTTCTTTACTGTGAGATATTTCTGTGATATTTGTGTATTTGTGTATTTGTATATTTGTATATTTGTATGTTTGTATATTTGTGTATTTGCATATTTGTATATTTGTATATATTTGTGTATGTTTGTGTATATTTGTATATATTTGTGTATGTTTGTGTATATTTGTGTATATTTGTGTATGTTTGTGTATATTTGTATATATTTGTGTATGTTTGTGTATATTTGTATATATTTGTGTATGTTTGTGTATATTTGTGTATATTTGTGTATGTTTGTGTATATTTGTATATATTTGTGTATGTTTGTGTATATTTGTGTATATTTGTATGCACACCATGTTTTTAAAAAATAAATAAATATGATAAAAAGTGGTATAACCCGTGTCCACCAGAGGGAGGCAGAGAACACTGCCGCTTTAAACACATTTAACACTAGATTTTTTACTGTATTTGTTTTTGAAAAAGGAGATTCTGACTCTTTGCATTTTTGATGAAGACAAAGTCCTGATTTTTAGTCTTTTACTGGACAAATATTCACAGAAGTGTTGAATCCACAAAAACTTGACGCACAAATTACACTTTTTATGAAGCTCAAGTATAATTTTGAGGCTCGACACGTTTATTTTATCAATGTTTTGTAACTGGAAATTCACTTTTGTGGCTCATTTTTGTTACAAATACCATCAAGATTTAGATCTGATCCAGTTTTTTAACTTAAAGTGTTTTCTCTTCTCACTGTGAGTGACAAAAGCTTTTGTGTTTCTGTTTTATACCTGTATTTGAGCTTTATTTCATGTTTGTTTGTTTTTTCATTCTTTTGTCATTTCTTGGGACAGATTTGTGTTTTTCCTGCAGTGATACTGTTTGTTTTGGGGCTTTAAAGTGTGTTATTGGGGCTTCAATGTATGTTTTGGGGCTTTTTCTGCCGTGATGATGTGTATTTTTGGGCTTTAATGTGTGTTTTGGGGCTTTTTCTGCCGTGATGATGTGTATTTTGGGGCTTATGTGTTTGTTTTTGGGCTTTAATGTGTGTTTTGGGGCCTTAATGTGTGTTTTGGGGCTGTTTCTGCAGTGATACTGTGTGTTTGGAGCTTTTGTGTTTGTTTTTGGGCTTTAATGTGTGTTTTGGTGCTTTAATGTGTGTTTTAGGGTTTTTTCTGCAGTGATAATGTGAGTTTTGGGGCTTTAATGTGTGTTTCTGGGCTTTAAAGTGTGTTTTGGGGCTTTAAAGTGTGTTTTGGGGCTTTAAAGTGTGTTTGAGGGCTTTAAAGTGTGTTTTGGGGCTTCTTTTAAGTGTGTTTTAGGGCTTTTTCTGCAGTGATACTGTGTGTTTTGGGGCTTGAAAGTGTGTTTGGGGGCTTTAATGTGTGTTTGGGGCTTTAATGTGTGTTTCGGGGCTGTTTCTGCTGTGTTAATGTGAGTTTTGGGGCTTTGATGTGTGTTTCGGGCCTTTTCTGCAGTGATAATGTGTGTTTTGGGGCTTTAAAGTGTGTTTGGGGCTTTAAAGTGTGTTTGGGGGCTTTAAAGTGTGTTTGGGGCTTCTTTAAAGTGTGTTTAGGGGCTTCTTTAAAGTGTGTTTAGGGGCTTCCTTAAAGTGTGTTTTGGGGCTTTAAAGTGTGTTTTGGGGCTTTAAAGATCATTTTGGGGCTTTAAAGTGTGTTTTGGGGCTTTAAAGAGTATTAAAGACCTGTCCCACTCTCCCTCACTCACAACATTCAAATCCCGCCTAAAAACATGACCTCTTCACCCAAGCTTATGACCTCCCCTACCCCTAGCCTCCTCTACCCCATTGCCTCCTCTTCTACCCCCTGTTACATCCCCATCTTTTTCTCTCTACTTCTTCTGTCTTGTTCATTTTATCTGTATATTAATGTGTTCTGTACGTGTTGTCCCCCCTGTCTGTAAATACCCCCCCTTTTTTATATATGTTCAGCGTCTTTGGGTCACTGAAAAGCACTATATAAATAAAAGTTATTATTATTATCATTATTATTATTTTGGGGCTTTAAAGAGTATTTTGGGTCTTTAAAGTGTGTTTTGGGGCTTTAAAGTGTGTTTTAGGTCTTTAAAGTGTGTTTTGGGGCTTCAAATAGTATTTTGGGGCTTTAAAGTGTGTTTCTGGGCTTTAAAAAGTATTGTGGGTCTTTAAAGTGTGTTTTGGGGCTTTAAAGTGTGTTTTGGGGCTTTAAAGAGTATTTTAAGATAAGATAAGATAATCCTTTATTGTCCCACATGGGGAAATTTCATTGTTGCAACGCAGGTAGATCCAGAGGTAGATACAGAAGAACAGATCACTTATAGGAAGTCTGAAAAACACTTTCAGTAGAAGATCTCCTATAAATAAATAAAAAACTCCCATAGACAAATAAATAAATAAATACCATTGCATGTGATCCCGACAGTAATTGCACATGAATATGTGTCACGACAGCACATGAATTTCACAGTAATTGCACATGAATTCCAACAGTAATTGCACATATGACAGAATTGCACATCAGTATTAGGTTAGGTCAGTATTGCGCCGGGATAACGTGACGATCTCCGGGTAAGACGACTGTTCTCCGCAGTTTCATGAGTTCCTCCTTTGTGGAAACGCGGTACGGCGCCGGCCGGGGGGCGGGGCCGGAGCCGGGGGGCGGGGCCGGAGCCGGGGGGCGGGGCCGGAGCCGGGGGACTCAGAGCCAAAACACATCGCAACGACACGACGAAAACACTCAATCCAGCCGAATAAAGTCAAAACAAGTTAATTTAAAGCGATTCCAGTGCGTGTCCCGATCGTTCGTGGAGTTCCTCTTTCATATAAACGTGTATATAAACGTGTACCGACGACACGCCGTACTTTAGCGCGGCCGGAGGGCGCGGGGGGGGGGGGGCTAGCTCACGTCACAACAACACAACGAACGCAACGCAACTTTGGGTCTTTAAAGAGTATTTTGGGGCTTCAAAGTGTGTTTTGGGGCTTTAAAGAGTATTTTGGGGCTTTAAAGAGTATTTTGGGGCTCTGTGTCGTGTGGACGCCTCCCTCGCGCTCACACGTCACTTCTGCGTCACTTTTGCGCTGAACTTTGCGTCTGTTCTTCACCTCCTACTGCGCGGAGCCATGCGGACGACGCTGATTGGTCCGCGCGCTCCGGGGACTGCGCTGTGATTGGCGGCGTCAAGTTACGTGTGTTCTGACCTGACCGGAAACGCGTCCTCTTGCCGCCGCGTCAAAGCCTTCAGTGTAAAAGAACGTGAATAATTCCTCTGTTTTTTATTCATAGATTATTCTCAGATTATTATTATTATTTATTTGTGTTTTTATCTTTTTGATGACTTTGTCACTGCGTTTGTGTTTTTGCAATAAGTGATCATTTTGATGAAGAAAAAATAAATAAAATTGTATGGAACAAAATAAGAATAAAATGGACTTTTTGCTTTACTTTTCCTATAACGCAACTTATTTTATTTACTTATTCATTTGAGTTGATCCAAATAACATTTAATATGTTTATTCTTATTTTTCAAGCCTGTGCTGTAAAATATACATTTGAAATACACTTGATTGTATTATATATAAATATATAAAATGCACTTTTATCAGTTAGTATTATTTTATTTAATGTATTTCATATTTATTTCACTTCACCACAAGCACAGGTGAGTCCTGTCTCTGCATTTTGATTTGAATGCATTTTTTCCTGTTTAGTAAAGCATTTTAAATTAATTTTGTACAAATTGTGCGCTTCAAATATGAGAAAATGTACTTTACACTTTTAATACCTTTAGTAACTTAAATACCTTTCATTTCACAGCATGATGAGATGGAGTTATAGTGGTACAAATACTAATATTGCTGTTAAAAGTACTGCCTAAGATTATTTGGACCCTTTCAGCAGGAGGCCTGAGGGCCGCATTTGGCCCCCGGACCATAACTTGCACAGTTCCAGCTCAAATATTTAAATCTCACTTGTCGTTGAGCCTCTTTCTTCAAACAGCACATTTTATAAACCTTAAATATTTGTAAAAACTTGGACTTGAAGCTGAAGAACACAAAGATTTGCTCTGGATTCATTTCTCTGAATACAGTCGATACTTTATCATCTTTATCCTACTTCACCTGTGTATTTACACACGCAGACTGTTGTAGTACTTTATAAGTCTTTATATGTCTTTATATGTCTTTATGTGTCTTTATATGTCTTTTTTATTTATTTAAGGACATAGCATTTACATTGGACAAACCAGATGCAATGTTCTGTGTCTTTATATGTCTTTATGTGTCTTTAAATGTCTTTATAAGTCTTTATATGTCTTTATACGTCTTTATATGTCTTTATAAGTCTTTATATGTCAGAAACAGAATCGAGAGCCAAAACCACTGCGTTTTACTCTGAAAAGCCCGGCGGAGATGACGTCAGTGTTTACCTTCCGGCTTCTGTCGTGTCTTTTCCCGATGAAACGTGAGAAAAGTCCAGTTGTGTCCAAACTAAAGTGTCCAATGACTTTTCATCCAGTGTCGCGTCGTCGCAGTTTGTCACTTTGTTTTTGCGGAGAAAGAGTGACTTTATCCCGCAGTTTTAGCCAGTTTTAGCCTGTTTGAGCCTGTTTTAGCCTGTTTGAGCCTGGTTTACCTGCTCTAGCCTGATTTACCTGCTTCACCTGCTGCTGGGGAGTTTTACAGGTCAAACAAACGGGGTAAATAACACATTTTATCACCAAAATATGTTTGAAAATAGCGCCAAAACATAAATAAATGACAAAGTAATTAAACTTCTGCGTCAAACTGACACATTTTACACGATTAACCGACACGTGATTGAAATACCAACGTTTTTTTAAGTCGTTATAACGTGTTTGGATTTCCAGGGTAGAATTTTAAGTTAAACTGTTTTTATTTTTGCTAAAGAAAGACAAAGTACGATTTGTTTTAGCCTCATAATATGATTTGAGCTTCACACAAAAAAAGCATAATTAGTGTTAAAGTCAGTGATTTGTCCAGTAAAACCTTAAACAAATGTCATAATGTGTGTTAAATGTGTGTTAAATGTGCATCAACTGTGTTTTAAATGTGCGTTAAATGTAATGTAAAAGTGGATTATGAATACAAATGTACTAATGTATGTGTAAATAAGAGCATTAAGTGATATTTCTGCTCTTTTGCCTTTAATTTGACGGACTTTTCACATTTGTCTGATAATTAACACTAAAGACGGACGATTTTAACGCGATTCGTGCAGAGGGTGAAACTGTGATTGCCGCTTTGTAAATGTAATTATAATATCTGTGTGTCGATATTTAAAACGGTTAAAAATGAGCTCAAATAAGAGTTTTAAGTGATGTTTCTGCACTTTTGGGCTTAACCGTGTCACGACTGGATTCGCCCTAATTAAAGCTCAACAAATTAATTTAAAAAGACATTGTGTTTGTCACAGTCTCACGCAGCGGTGGAAATAAGGCCGTTAAAAGTGTGTTTCTGTCTCTTTTGGGCTGTAATAGTTTAAATGAAAGACAATCTTATCATTTGTATTATTATTTTATTATTATTAGCGTGATATGATCTATTTTCAGATAAATCTCTTTCCTTTGAGAGAAGTATCCAGTGTTTGATGTCAGCGTTTGAGATTAGCTTCACACTTGACCTCTGACCTCTGACCGCTCTGACCCCAGGACTCAAAGATGGCGTCGTGGTGGTGGTTCCGGGTCAGTGTGATGCTCCTGTCCGTACTCTTCAGCTGCAGAGCCAAAAGAGACGCCGTGCTTTACTGCTCCGGTGAGTCCAGAGAGTCAAATCAAATCAAATCAATTTATTTTTGTAAGGCCCAAAATCACAACAACAGTTGCCTCTGAGGGCCACAGGGAGAAATGAATCAACAATGTCTGTGGTGGCGAGGGACGATGTCCCAGGGTCCTCTGTCCTTAGACTCTCCTTCTCGGCCAGGAAAAACTACAAAAAAACCTCTTTGGGAAAAAAGCGTAGAAACCTGAAGGAGTTCCAGTGAAGGAGAGATCCGACTCTCACAGACGGACAGACGGACACGAGGGAGACTGGAGCTGGACCCACTCTTCAGGCAGATGAGGGACCGACGGAGGCGAGTCCAGGGGGTCCAGGGGGTCCAGAGAGGGTCCAGAGGGTCCAGGGGGTCCAGGGGGTCCAGCGGGTCCAGCGGGTTCAGAGGGTTCAGAGGGTCCAGAGGGTCCAGAGGGTCCGGGGTCCAGGCCCCGGTGAGTCCAGACGCCAGAGTAACTGAGCTTTGGCTCTATCTACTGGCAGCGTGGGGAAAAACCATGGGGAAACAAACAAAAGCTAGCTTTCCCCGACATGCTAATGTAGCACACAGTTGTAATGAATGTAATGAGTTGATGATTAAAAAGAGTTAAGTTTAGTACGTCTAAATGTTAAATGACACTGATTACTGACTGAAGCGGAGCTCGTAAACAGGATTCATGACTCAAACTGCAGCGGTTTGTGACGAGGAATAGAGTGAGAACAGACATTTAGCAGAATAAGTGCCCTTTAAGCGTTACCAAACACAAACACTATACGACAAAGCACTTTGTGTATCTCAGCTTCCTGCTCAGGTTTCAGGTGAATAAAACGCCTTTCACACACGGACAAAGAGAAAAGTCTCACCTCAGCACAGCAGCTGTTGTTGAGGAAGAGTCGAGTAATTAGCACTAAATATCACAGTAAGAGTGACACAAGAGCTAATGATATCCAAAATATACTGTCTAAATATCACCTAAATATCATCTAAATATCATCTAAACAGTGCTCTCCCCTGAATATTTTAAAGAGATGGTAAATATGCCTCATACGGGGATAATTTAACGTACCTTATTTATTTACAAAGATACACCATAACCACACTATTACATGGTGTATAAGTCTAAACACACTATTACATGGTGTATGAGCCTAAACACACTATTACATGGTGTATAAGTCTAAACACACTATTACATGGTGTATAAGTCTAAACATACTATTACATGGTGTATAAGTCTAAACACACTATTACATGTGTATAAGCCTAAACACACTATTACATGGTGTATAAGTCTAAACACACTATTACATGGTGTATAAGTCTAAACACACTATTACATGGTGTATAAGTCTAAACACACTATTACATGTGTATAAGCCTAAACACACTATTACATGGTGTATAAGTCTAAACACACTATTACATGGTGTATAAGTCTAAACACACTATTACATGGTGTATAAGTCTAAACACACTATTACATGGTGTATAAGTCTAAACACACTATTACATGTGTATAAGTCTAAACACACTATTACATGGTGTAATAAGTCTAAACACACTATTACATGGTGTATAAGTCTAAACATACTATTACATGGTGTAATAAGTCTAAACACACTATTACATGGTGTATAAGTCTAAACACACTATTACATGTGTATAAGTCTAAACACACTATTACATGTGTATAAGTCTAAACACACTATTACATGGTGTATAAGCCTAAACACACTATTACATGGTGTATAAGTCTAAACATACTATTACATGGTGTATAAGTCTAAACACACTATTACATGGTGTATAAGTCTAAACACACTATTACATGGTGTATAAGTCTAAACATACTATTACATGGTGTATAAGTCTAAACACACTATTACATGGTGTATAAGTCTAAACACACTATTACATGGTGTATAAGTCTAAACACACTATTACATGGTGTATAAGCCTAAACACACTATTACATGGTGTATAAGTCTAAACACACTATTACATGGTGTATAAGTCTAAACACACTATTACATGGTGTATAAGTCTAAACACACTATTACATGGTGTATAAGCCTAAACACACTATTACATGGTGTATAAGTCTAAACATACTATTACATGGTGTATAAGTCTAAACACACTATTACATGGTGTATAAGTCTAAACACTATAACATGGTGTATAAGTCTAAACATACTATTACATGTGTATAAGCCTAAACACACTATTACATGGTGTATAAGTCTAAACACTATAACATGGTGTATAAGTCTAAACATACTATTACATGTGTATAAGCCTAAACATACTATTACATGGTGTATAAGTCCAAACACACTATTTCATTACAAAATAATCGTCAGTTGCAGCTCGACTAAAGAAATCGTGTCTTTTGCTGTGTGTCAGCGTGCAGAGCCATCGTGGACGAGATGAGTTTCTCCATCAGCCAAATCGACCCCAAGAAAACCATCAACGTGGGAAGCTTCAGACTCAGCCCCGACGGCACCGTGAAGGACAAGAAGGTACTTTCTCTAGACCGTGAAGGACAAGAAGGTACTTTCTCTAGACATGAAGAACAAGAAGGTACTTTCTCTAGACATGAAGGACAAGAAGATAATTTCTCTAGACCGTGAAGGACAAGAAGGTACTTTCTCTAGACGTGAAGGACAAGAAGGTACTTTCTCTAGACATGAAGGACAAGAAGGTACTTTCTCTAGACATGAAGGACAAGAAGGTACTTTCTCTAGACCGTGAAGGACAAGAAGGTACTTTCTCTAGACATGAAGGACAAGAAGGTACTTTCTCTAGACATGAAGGACAAGAAGGTACTTTCTCTAGACATGAAGGACAAGAAGGTACTTCCTCTAGACATGAAGGACAAGAAGGTACTTTCTCTAGACCGTGAAGGACAAGAAGGTACTTTCTATAGACGTGAAGGACAAGAAGGTACTTTCTCTAGACATGAAGGACAAGAAGGTACTTTCTCTAGACATGAAGGACAAGAAGGTACTTTCTCTAGACATGAAGGACAAGAAGGTACTTTCTCTAGACCGTGAAGGACAAGAAGGTACTTTCTCTAGACGTGAAGGACAAGAAGGTACTTTCTCTAGACGTGAAGGACAAGAAGGTACTTTCTCTAGACGTGAAGGACAAGAAGGTACTTTCTCTAGACGTGAAGGACAAGAAGGTACTTTCTCTAGACGTGAAGGACAAGAAGGTACTTTCTATAGACGTGAAGGACAAGAAGGTACTTTCTCTAGACGTGAAGGACAAGAAGGTACTTTCTCTAGACGTGAAGGACAAGAAGGTACTTTCTCTAGACATGAAGGACAAGAAGGTACTTTCTCTAGACCGTGAAGGACAAGAAGGTACTTTCTCTAGACCGTGAAGGACAAGAAGGTACTTTCTCTAGACGTGAAGGACAAGAAGGTACTTTCTCTAGACGTGAAGGACAAGAAGGTACTTTCTATAGACGTGAAGGACAAGAAGGTACTTTCTCTAGACGTGAAGGACAAGAAGGTACTTTCTCTAGACGTGAAGGACAAGAAGGTACTTTCTCTAGACCGTGAAGGACAAGAAGGTACTTTCTCTAGACATGAAGGACAAG